>NC_065531.1:79997102-80603386 GCF_020184175.1 Aphis gossypii
TGAACCATAATTTTGTTATGTATAGATAGACACGCGTCATATATCCAACCGCGGTATTTCCGCAAAAGGAAGATATCTATATACTCTCTCGAAATAGAAAAAAAACTGTAACTGATAAAAAAAATTGTACGGCATAAGGTGAAAGAGGCCATCATGTCAAACAATTACCGTGGGATACAAAATATTATGTTTTTTGAACAGCCCGAAATCGTGACTCAAATAAAAACCCGATCCGACTTTTAGATCTAAACGATCGTTGAATTTTTCTCTTGGGTAACTGCAACCCGTGTCGAAGACGGTAACGCAATAATAGCTCTCATTTATTTAGTTTTCTTTTTTACAACCAAGTATCCATATCGATCTTAATCTGTCCCCGCATAACGGCGTTTTATTTCTTTGTCATGATTAGAATTCTCTGTTAAAACTATGACAGATTTTTTTAGTTTCGTTATATTGTCGTATTTGATGGGACACGGTGACACGGTGACTAAATAATAACAGTAAAATGAGTTCACAGTGCATTAACTAAATATTTAGTTAAATAGGTACTACCAACCCATAATTGTTTTATGAAGTTAACAATCAAACAGGTACTTACTCTTCGAATTATTATTGGTAGAAGTTTTGTTCAACGGTCTTAAAAAATAAACAACTTTTAATCTTAATTAAATATTTAAATACGTTTTCAAAAATCTAAAATAAATATTAAAATCTACATTAGAACTAGTAACCGAGAACAAAACATGACGTGTTATTTTACTGATTATATATTTTTATTTGACTGCTGCATGTTATCACGCGAGCTTATTGTAGGTACTGTTTTTATTTTCACCAGCGAACGAAATCAATTTACTCTCAAATAATAATTATTATTATGTTATGACAAACGATTCCCATAATGCTACAAATATTAAACATTCTTTCTCCTCGATGTTCCAAAAAGTTTCTCATAATATTATTTAATTGTCTTATTTATATAGGTACTCACGTAATGTATACGTTATTATATTATAATATGTAATGACCAATAATATATAAATACACCTATATTAAATTAAAAATAAAGAATTCTACAGAAATATACTTAATACGTATAATTTACAACATTTTTATTGACTAAACGGAATTATTGATTAATATAACTGTACGGATCAACACATATTTGTAACGTTTATCAATATAAATGTATTTTTCTTTAAAATGTATAGTAGCTTTACCTATCAAAATATTACCAAACAATCAAAGGAAGTGCCTGCCTATATTATTATTTCTAATTTACAAGTACAACATGTTCAAATTAAATAAATACAATTACACAGTAAAATAAATTAAAAGTATGTAATTTATTTGGTATAAAATATTTCTGACTAATATATAGCATATATGTACATAATATAATTATCATACATGAAGTTTCAGAGGTAAATGAATAGTTTGAATTTTTATAGGTATTCTTGTAAAGATAAACAATTATAACAATTTATAAATGTATAAAATAATTTAAAATCAAAATTATATAATTTATTTAATTAATCTGTTTAAGAATATAATTTTACAATATATTATTATTATATAAATTCAACAAGCAAAAATAAAACTCTTTTTCGCAAATGAGATATATTTACTTATACCTTCAATCTATTGTCCTATTATGTTATGTTGTAAAAATTTTATTATTTATTTTATTGAAAATTGAATATGCCATTTATGATGAAGAGACCAAAGCATTATCTATAATAATCTTTATGACATGAAAAACGTGTTGTTGTTGTCCAATTAAAAAAAAAACTATTTAAGTATATAGAACCCTGTAACCATGTTTATATATAGTGTGTCTAGCCAATAATAATGATAGAATATTTATCATATTATCTGATGAAATACAAGCGTGGGAAAATATATAGTTACGTTCCAACACCGTCAATCCGTTTAAACTAAGTTTAAACCATCTTCAAAAAAAATTCACAGCTTAATTAATATAAAAAAAAACATTGTTTAAATATTTCTTAAGATAAATTTAAATAGATACTTTTGAAGTTGAAAGGACCGGTAAAAAAGTTCAAGTTATGTATAGTTTTAAAAACGTATAAATAAAAAATTGAAACTTAAAGTTATTTACGGAAATATTCGAGTTGAAATGTTGAGATAACCACGTTCGACTGTACATCAGTCGAGAAAATTTTGAACTAAAATTTGAATTTCACTTTCACATATCGGTATCACTCATGTATTGTACGTAAATTAATATGAGGTTTTAGAAAAAAAGTATAAAATAGTTGGTATTAAAATTTAGCACATCTAACCGCAACCTTTAATTTTTTTCCCCTAATAACGAATTATCCAATTACGGTAGATATTCAAAATTCTAAATGATTTCAACCTGTAAAAATTCGACTATGTTTAGTGGTATATTATACACTTTGCTCTATATAGAATTACTCGTGTCACGAATAACTGAGTAAATTTTCTAAGCGCGTCTATCAAACCGGAGAAGAAATCACATTTAGGTGAAATACCTACCTATTTATGGCTATATACCAGATCCTAATAAGGCATAATATATACTTAATAATAACGTTTAGATAATAATATCGTTTATCCGAACGCATTCAGATATGACTGTCACGATCCAGAAAACATCCACCGTTATTGGTAACTATAATTATTGTATGTATTGCGATCGGCGATCATCCCCGACAACGACGATATGGATCATTTCACCAATAACACTACACTCCATAATATTGCCGATTGTCGAGCTGGTATCGATACGCCCACAGGGTTACTCGGTTTTATGATCAAAACAATCGGCTGAATCGTGTATTATTTATACTATCGGAAGCGTAATAATATAATATACTCACTCGTTTTGAAATCCTTCGAATTCCTCCGGTTGTTCGGAAATGGACGCCTCCATGTCTAGGTAAGATCCGAAATCGCCGTCCTTGTACAGCTGCAGGGCGGCGTCGTCCAACTGAGAACAAAAAGAAAAAGAATAAAAAAACTGTAAAACGTGAAATACTGTCGTCGACGAACCGAACACCACCGCACCGGGACGCGTAACGGCGACGAGTCCTCGCGGGCAAAACGGTCGCGCGCGACGACGACGACGACGACGACTGCGGCGTGCGGTTCGGTTCGGTCCAGAGGAGCGGGCGTGGACCGCACCGGCGGTAGTGGTATACAGGTACTATTCGAGGTATATATATATACGTTATAACGATATTAGGTACGATATATGCATATTATAATACGGAAGGCGGCCGTGTGCTTCCGACGGGATGTGACACGGAACGCGGTGACTGCATTATACATGGTAATAATAATAATAATAATAGGTACCTGGCCCGTATTAAAGTCACCGCGACATCACAGCGGCACACACGACGGCGAGCGCGGGCGGCGACAACCGCTGCCGAGGAGAGGCCGCCGCCGGTCACGGTCGATCGGCGTGTGTGACGGCGCGCGGGGCCGGTGGAGGATTCTGTGCGCGGTTAATGAGGTCGGGAACCGACCACGATTCGCGACGGTAATTATTAACGGGCCAAAGGTCCGTGAACCTAAACCGACCGACTACGACGTCGACGACGGATCTGGATCGTATACATTATATTATACTGTTGTTTACGATCTGCGCAGCTTTGTCACCGCAACGCCGAGCGGTCTCGGGACGACTGCGATGTGTATGGACCGCGGTATAAGTATACGCGAGCGGGCTCTGGCGAATCTTCGGTAGCCTGCGCGCGACGGCGGCGGGAAAATGGCGGTTGGAGAGGTTTTTATCGTTCTTATGGTATTATTCTTCCACCGTTTACGCCAGCACACACCCCCGCGAGACCCGCGCCTCGCGAACCACCCATCCGTGAAACGACTCTATATATAATATATATTATTACGCATTGTTTCGTTGTACGACGACGACGACGACGACGATGGTCATTGTCATCGCGTAATATGCCTACCTAAATTGTTATTGTTTAGAACCTGAGTACTATTATATCATGATGTATATAATTTATATATTATTATGTACCTACTGCAGCAGTGACTGTTTTCGGAAACGTCGCGAAACGACTGCGGATCGGAAGAAAGAGACGTCGCGGTAATCGCCCGAAATGGTAATTATCGGTAAACATCGCATAACGGAAACGTCATCTGCGAGTTATAGCGACTTCTTTGAGTACAATTTAACGAATTTCGTGATGACATACTTAAGTGTGACGAGTAAGGGGTGCACTGATTTCGATATCTCGGGAGTCCGTTTAGTCTCGATTAGAGTGGCTTTGCCAATGTCACGCGTTAGGTACAGATACCGATTGTATGCACAGGATAATTTAGTTTACTTATATCCCTTCAGATATGTATTGCATAGCTTTTAAAAGTCATAGGAAAAGTTTTAAATAATAATAAATGAGCTTTAAATGAACATAAATTTATACCGGCGACCTGCAGTGCACCATTGAAGTATATTATTAAGTGGCATTTTTAAATATTTTAAGTAGGTATTGGTTAAACTTATTATCGTATAAAATAAACTTAAATTCCAGATGAGACAAAAAAAAAACTAAACCTAATATCCACAGTTTATAATATAAAAATACTAAATAGTCGTGATTTCAATTAAAACTTTCCCTGTAGTTTCCACACGCATATAGGTATATATATATGTAGTGTTCGATAGGTCTTCGATCTTACATCGTAAATTAACGATGACACCTGGTCGTCCTGGTGATCACCTAGTTCAATATTTGAAAACCTTTATTTTTATGTACATTTTTATTTGACATATAGGTAGAAACATTATATGATAAGAATGGTATATACATGAAAGTTATAATTTAAGTAGCCATTAGTGACTATTGGTTAATTGATTACTTTTTTTTAGAGGCATTAGATATAAACATTTTGCAAAAGGTCACGGCCTTATGTCCAGATTAGTCTGAGTAGAGCTTTATAAATAATTATGGTAGTTTGATTTGTGAACACTTAACTCCCTAAATTATTATTATTACAGCATGAATAAAATTACCACCCGATCTTGTACTTTTGTAAGACACCATCGAACCAAAATCATTTATCGTTTATACCACAAGAATCGTACTTAATTAAATTGATTGATAATTTTCTTTCTTTTCATATACCTAGTACCAACTGTAGCCGTATTGGAATTAAAATAATATATAAAACCACGGCCGACCACGAATGTCCGGGTATGAAAGCCTATAACAATAATAACCGTGAAAAAAAAAATACAATACGATAAAATCGACATCACCGCGCGTATATATAATAATATTACAATAAACAAGTCGTACGCGTGTGTCTCGTAGAACTTTAAAATCGACTCCCCCTAGCTACAACAGATTTCGAGGTACCTACCTATAAATGGTATTATATATTGTACTTGTATCGTATATAAATACGCAGTTATTACGACGTTATTTACCACTGTCATAATTTTTTAATAGTGTAATCGTGTGAACGACGTGAAGATCACGTCATAATATATACATACACCGCACAAAAAGACGGACGTCTGCTGCAGCGCGAATAAGATAGATACACGATGTTTAAGGACGAGCGGGACAATCGGTGTTCTCCATCGCACGCGCGTGCCCGTTTATATAATAATAATAATAATATATATATAGTGCGCGTTCGAATGCAATCGCTCGATCTCGATCGCCGATAAAGCGCGCGTTTAAAGAATCGGAGTATTATTTTATTAAACACGACGACCGACAGCCGCCGCACTATTTAAATGATCAACGCCGCCTACCTCGTATAGATCATCGGTCGGTTAAATGCGTACCCGTATATTTGCGTATATAATATGAACACGCGATACAACGCGCAGGTACTCGAGCACACAGCAAAATACTTACCGATTTTTTTTTTTTTTTTTTTTTAAATACACAAAAGTCCCGTATTTCTGGCGAGTTGTACGCTCGCATTGTGGTATATTGCTGTGCGCGAATGTTATATGGTATTTTTACCGAATCACAATGTATAATATAGTCGTGATGAATCTCCGATTTAAATATAGGTATACACACACCCGCGCATAATACGCGGGGAGCACGAACGAATTCCAGACGCATATTATAATAATGCAGCGAGTAGCGACGTTTTTTTTAACTCTGTACAATATATGTATATAAAACGCGATAACAATAATTATAACGTTGTGGAAAAACATTGATTGATGGATGCGTGAAATATATTTCATTATACGATTATTATTATTATTATTCAATAGCTGAGGGTTATCTCGACTTTGACATTATTGAAGTGTACACAGAACACAGATATACGTACATAGGTGCACGCGCGTTTATACAGTATACTCTCTATGATGATTAATGATTGACGGACGCGCGTGCGGAGAGTGAAATAAATAAATATATTTAATCTCAAAGCTACATCGTTTCGATACGCCGAAATAAGTATATAACACGCGTATAGGTAGGTACCTAATATTATTGAGCTTACGCGGTATATTTTACTGTACATGGAAATTTCATATTTTCAAGTCTTTTGATATTATAGCGCCGTAATAATATACGCGTAATGTACGCGCCACGCGGTATAATTTGCGTTCACCGTTATTGCGTTATAGCTGCTGCAAAGATAGCAATTTGAAGGTACAAACAGTTTTTTTTCGAGCCCGACCGTCGTCCAAATATATACCTTTTAAAGTGTAATATAAATCTCTAAAAATGACACATGTATTATGGTCATTATACACATTTATACATGCGTACGTCATTAAAAAACAATTTGTACTTTAATGCATTTAAACACGCCGCGTACGTACAAAATGCGTAATGCGAACAAAAAACATAGAGACGATAATAATCAAGAAAATGTTGGCCAAAGTCAGGCGCCGCGCGCTAAAGTGAGTGTCCGTATACATAATACGTATATATGTATACGAACAGAGATTTAACTATTCAAGACGCAGGAACCTAATGCGTACCTGCAGGTACCTCAGAAACGAAAAAAAAATACATATATATATACAAATGTATACAAAATTAACCGCGAAGGGTGACTGCGGAACAAAATTTTTAAAAAGCGTTTTTTAAAAGACCTATTTAATAGCTGCAGGTTTACACTGCCGCGTGTCCTTTCGAAATACCTATAACGTCTGAAGTTTACGCGCGTACAGACCGCGATAACGTCCAATTATTATTAACAAATACACTTCAGTACTATAGTTCAATAGCTGCTGCGCATGTTGAGCTATACAGCTATTATAATAGACGCTGTACGCCTATAAAATATATAAATACTATCGCGACTGTGCAAATCTCGGCGTGTTATTATTGTCAATGAATCCCGCGAACTCGATCAGCGAACACGATAATACGAATGTAACACACGTCCGCGTATAACAGACGGACAATATATAAGTATATTCTACGCGTACAACCCATTCGAAATGATATCAAAACAAATGATTATATACTATGTATATATATAGGTAAGACCAATTAGATCGTTTAATGTACATTTTATGATTGGACGTGTACCTATATATATATTCATATTATGCTCAATCACAACTGAAGTCTTGAACTCGACCGACTAAAGTACGAAAGTTTAATCACTATTTTATTGCCAACGTTAATATTATATACGATCTCGATACGTTTTTCGAAAATTCGAATAGATGTGCAGCGTATAATACGTACAAAATCTATTTCACTCGAATGGTAGCACGGTAATAATTTAAGTCTATATACGATCGAAACTGTGAATTTTGAAGAAGTTCAAATAGGATACTGAAATACACATTTTGAATCAATTTTCAAAATTATTTCGCAATCATTTTTAAAAGAATTTCAATATGCACACCCGCAATAAAACAAATAAATGTAACCATTTTTTAAATGGTGGTGTCACATATATTATTATTACCAATTTCAAAAAACCCTATTTTTTCAAACCATCCATACAAGTAAGTACACTTCTTTCCTACCACATACATAAATATATTGATTTACTGTAGAAATTTAAAATTTAAACAATTACGGATTTTTCATTATTCATAAAAACAAATTTGGAACACGACTGATAGTAAACTGTCAATTAATAAATAGTAATATTTAATTTCATCATTGCAATATTTGAACATTATCAGTACTATTTATTATAAATATAACTAGTCAGATTTTCACATTACATCTGATAAGACCCCCTTCAACAGAAAACTTTAAATTGCTGTAAGCCAACTATTGCAGAGAAAAGTAAAAAAAAATATGTATTGCTTTTATGTCTACCAAATCGAAATAGTAAAAGTCTAGAATATTGGCCTGGAATTTGTTTTTTTAATATTCTTTCTTTTCGTTAAAGTTATCTCTGTTTTATTCTAAGGTCAATCCACTGAAATACTTTGTGTTACTATTTAAGTGAATCATACTGTATAATGTATAAATAAATACCTACTATATATACACAAGCACACCCATACGTCAACTTTCTATAACTCGTAATAATAATAAAATTCTATTATTGCTCAATAATAATAACCGAAATGATAATAATATTTTAAAATACATAATACATACATGCTTAATAGTTCTGAATCCATGATATCATTAATATAATACGCGTATTAACGTATAGTTACACGAGTATAAAAATCATTGATGTCGGGGAGACTTTAACGAACGGATATTTTAGTAATACATTTCAACTAAACTTCTTATGGTTTATATAATGCATCTAAATTCTTAATATGTTTATTATTTAAAACAAAAGTAATAATTTAGTCACTAAATGCGAATTCCTACTTATTACAATATTTATTTCAACCTTATGAATTTAATTTGTCACTGAATCAATGATGCATAATAAAATAATATAAAAATACCTAGGATTTTATACCTATTATCTATATTATACCTACTACAGTTATAAAAAAATAAAACGCAGTGACAAGATTTGCTTGAAAAAAATATCCTACTATACTACATTTCTTAATTTAATTATAAATGGCATATTAAGATTTTTAATTAGCATATAAATTACAATAAGGATGAATCTTAGGTTTTATAACCCATAAACTTGCGATTTTCACGATGACTTAAAATAAGCCATCTTCTAATGATATATAAATATATACATATATACTTACGCGTTTATACCAAAGCTATAATATCATGTTAACATGTTCATTGAAATTTTAAATATTTCTAGAAAGTTCAAATATACTTGACTATAATATTAGGTTAATATAGAAAGTTAATAACAACATTGACACTTAGCAAGTGGATCGATTATTATTATAATGACACACGTAATTTTGAATTTATTAATTAATAATTTTACATGCATGCGTGTACAAGTACATTAAACCAGTTACTTATAAAATATTTAAATTTTATAAATAAAAGACGAAATTAAATTAAATCGAATGATATATTTTTATTTGTCAACGATTTACACTAAAACAGTAATATAGGTACCTACTCATTAAACAAATTTCACAAGTCATATTTTTAAATTTTTGTTTAAATTATAGCATTTTCTAGGTATTATTTTTTTTTAGGTCTTCTATATTCCTATATAATATATGTGCATGATATATAATCTAAAAGGACAATCTGCAAGACTTATAAAATATTTATTACAATATTCATACTTTTTATTTTATTTTGGTCAACTAGCCAGAATGACTCGAGAGTTTCGAATACTATATATAATTTGTAAATTCTATTTGAATTCCAAAACAAACTGAAACTTGTCATTAATGAAAATTATAATGCACTTACTTTATTTTTATAAAAATTATATATTAGATACGTTATAATAATATAGACAATTAATTGTACTATATATAACATCATATTTTTACATTATATATGGTATTAAAATAATATGAAGAAAATATTAGTTAGCTACTCTTTAATAGCAATTTAATTAATTATAATATGTATGTATTGCACAAAAAAAATCGCAAAATGTTTGCATAGATCTTCTAGATGATATATCATTATCATGTTTTGTACTATATTAAATTATAGGCTACGGTAACATACAATTATTTTTAAAATGCATCTACAATTATGAAGAAAATATAAAACAATATTTTGTTTAATATTATGCTGAATAAATCGAAATCAAACGTAAAAAAAAAATTTAATTTTGTCGATTTAATAACGACTACTTAATTTTAGAGCGTATATCCGATATCGTCTACCTACACAATAAAAACAACCGCGCCCAAAGGACTCGCTGCAGTGACATTTACACCGGCCATCGTAAACTATAATTTTGGAACATATCCTATACGCGCGGCTGCTGGATCGCGAGAAATTCCTTTTCGATGACATACGAAAAGCGATCCGTGTAAATCGGGTAAAGACTCGAACTGTATAAGTACGAACTGAAATCATAATACATTACGTACACGCGTACGTACGCCTAATAAGTAAGTTAATCTGACGGTATTGTATATATACGTACAAGGTCATTACGGGCCGGCGAGAAAGACCGACGACGTTACGACGTTTATACGTCCACAAGAACGACGGTCGTGCGTTGGCAGCCCAAAGGGGGCGTGATTCTAATAATGTGTTCCGGTTACATAGTCTGGCAGGTTCTGTAGATACAGCCGTGCGGGTATATATGTGTGTGTGTGTGCGTATGTATTATACGTATTCCGTCTGCATAATATTATATTATAAATCAACCTAGGCAGATGGGCACCGTCGATAATGTTGGGCGGCGGCGGCGGTGGTGGAGACCGGCGAAAAGGTACACGAGGAGGATTCCGTCCGACAAATGACGTGTATCGTAAACTATCCCAGACCCCTACGACATGCACATAATATGTGTATATATACTTACACATTGTGTGTGTGTACGTGAACGCGAGGGACGAAATCCGGGAGATATAGAACGTTATCGCGATAATATTTTTGTTAGTTGAACAGCTGCAGCGACAATAGCGTTTCACGTATTTCGTTAATCGGTTGCAATATAACATACGGATCCGTTCAGAGTACCTCCATGTGAGATACGTCAAAACGTCACATCCGAATAGTATCGAACACAAACCCAAATAATGTCTAACCCGTATAATATACGTATTATAATACGTATAGGACGTCAGTGATAATATCATTCGGGTACCTCTCCGAATAACTATATAGGAAGCGTTCCTAAACGTTTGCAGACCAGCAATAGTATGACATAGATGCGCAAGACGTATTATGTTAGGTAACCGTACGAGTCGAGACCAAAATAATAATATATCGAATCGTCTTCAAAAGGTGCCCGCCGGACTCGTGGCGGCGAAAAACGTAACGAATATTATTGAAAGCTATACCTACTATAGTTTACAAAATAGAATAGCTCAACAATTACAAAATATACGAATATTACTAAATGCATATTTTATGTCTTATATTGTCACCAATAAAGTGATATATTTACTATACGCCGACTGTTCATAAGTATATAATAAATAATTACTATTTCCTAAAGAACTTCGTTTTAATCGATACACCGCACATTAATCCTGCAAAATTGAAGTTTATGAATCTAACCTCGTCTATTTTGTATCACATCGCAACAATTTGAAAATTATTCAATAAACAACAAATACGTACACGAGAAAAAAACACAAATAGTTTGATTTAGTATAAATTTCCAATGTTCAATAGACAAGAATATTATTGGTATATTGCATAAATTCATAAACAGTAATACATACGACACTACTATTTACATAAATATTTACGGTCATATTCGAATAACATAATACGAATCGTGGTGATCGATGGTTATACTGCAATGTAAACACACAGTAAATTTCAACTTCAAACACGAAAGTATTACAATTAGGCAACATCGGGCTTGATAGAAATACAAATAATTGACCACTGCAAATTATACGGTACGTTAAAACTCCGTAAACATGTCCGCGCTGTTGCGTAAAATAAAAAACGAGTAAGGCACAGGTTCTTCGTTTGCAGTTGACAAAGTTATAACTATAGATATAATTTACCTACATCCAACATTTAAATTTAAAATAACCAAACAATTTTTCAACCGACATAAAAAGTGTACTAATTAAATTTAAAACCTGTAGCCAAGAATAATAAGTATATAGCTGCTGTGTGCAATTCGCTTTTCGCAATAATCGTAAAAATATATATACCTATGGCACTGTATAACTGTTATATTGGCTCTTATTTAAACAAAACCAAACCACTGGTTATTCTTAAGTAATGTTCTTTGGTATTATTCCAACAGTGCTAACACTACAAGAGAAAACACTAGACTCATCGCCCCACGTTCATTATTATTTATGATACGTGGCTCAACATTAATATATACTGTGCTCGCAACAGCAGTGAAAAGAAATATTAAGCCAAACAAATGAGATAACATTTCGAGTGGACATTATTATGTAGGCACTATATGCAGCAGACTTCGACCGAAGCAGATTAAAATCGGAAATCATCAAGTATATCAATGCGAAAAAAAATGTTGAGATTCTTTTATACACGTCGGTCCGTCAAACAGATTTTTTTACTCCGCGTGCGTATATTATAGCTGTATAGCCTTAGTTAAACGATGCGTCTTACACACAATTATCGAACGTTAATGACAACTAAGTACCCGACTAACATAAAAAAATTAGATATTGGGGAAAAAAATGTTAAGGTCACACAGCCAGAGCAACAAAATTGGTTTGAATTACAGGAAAACGCATTTTTTTTATATTAATATACAAAGAAGAAAATAATAGATAATTATATTTCACGTCATAACTTATAAGTTATAATAACAAATGAAGTGATTCGCGACGAGTTTAACAATTATTTTTATAATTATTCTAAAAAATGAACATATTTGCATAACATCTATAGAAGAGATATATTATGTCTTTTTTGCATTATAAAACTCATTATAAACCGATATATTTATACTTATGAAAAATAAAAATTAGCATATACGAGCTCGAACTTATCATATAGAAAAATAGTATTCGTAGTAAAATAATCTGATTATTTTTTATATACATAAAATATTATTAAACATACGTATTATTATTAATTAATAAACCAAAATAAATGTAATTAAAAATCCTTGAAATTATCAAGCAATAGATAAAAAGATGTAATGATTTTCTGGATTTTGTATATAAAATAATATCTACACTAAATTTACTTGAAATCAATTAATATATAATCTATTTTTCAAATAATAAAATCCATTATATAGAGTTTTAGATTACCGCATGTTAAATCGTTGTAAAAGGTGACTCGACTTAGAGTCTTCTTTCGCGTCATTCACAGCCAATTTATCTTTTACCATGTTTACTTATTGTATATATTGTATAAGCTGTAAATGTTCAATAAACGCCACTCGTTAAAAAAAAAAAAAAATTGTAAATATAATCGCATGATTTATACTTTTATTTAATGGCCGAAATAAAATATTATTATTTTAAGTAAACATTTCTTTTCTTTTTTAACGATTAGATTTAAAAATAAAAATTGCAGATACCTGAATATACCTACAAGAAACAAGTGCATTATATATACATAATAATATGGCATATGTCACACGTGTCATGTGTGCGTCTGCGCGTGGCGAACGTATATTTCGTATCGGTAGATTTTTGTAATATAATATTTTTAATGCCGAGTAGAAGTTTTAAAATATAGTTAACTCGGAAAACGAGTCACCCGTGAAAATTTAAATTTTTGTTTGTACAGGTACTCGATAGTCGTATATTATACGTAGGTATACGCATATTATAATAACACTAAAGATTTTTTTCTCTCTCGATAAACCTATAATTGCGAAACGATAGGATTAATAATATTATGTAAATATCGGACGGGGTGGGGGGGGGGGAGTTACACCGAACGGGTAGTTGAAAAGTCGAGTATAAACTCTGAGAGCACTAACACGTGCGTGTGTGTGTGTGTTTTTGTGTCGAGTGTGTGCGTGCGATCGTTCGCATGTGTGAGCGTGCTACAGATGACCAGCTGGATTGTCGACTCGGGAAAAAAAGAAGACGTATAAACCGGTTGTGCGCTACAATCGGGACTACACAACTTTTATCGTCGCGTTATTATTTCCTCTAAACCAGACCTATACCTCTATACCACCTACTTATACTATATATTATATTATATATTATATTCTCCCGACTCGGAACAATAATGACGATTTCTCCTCTTTCGGTCCCTCGGAAAAACCGGCGACGGCGGCGTCCTAAGTGCGGCTGCTAGTGCGAGGTGCTCGCAGGTACAAACCGACTGCAGGCTGCACAAGTACGGATGACGACCGTACGCGCCGGCCGGCCAGCTCGTTATTATATATTATTATTTTCAGTTATATCGTTCGGTTTTTTCCGCTTCCTTTTATGCTGCCACCGTCGTCGGTTCGATAATACGAAAAATAAAAAAAAAAATCAACGGCAACGACGCAGCCGCCACCGCCGATGTATTAATATATATAGGAAGCAGAAAACCGATGTTTTTTATTCATCATTATTATATATGTTTTTTTCGCATTCGACCGACCGTATTATACATATATACCTATATGACATATATCTATGTATATACGTATATAGGTACTGCAGATTGTGTTGGACGATCTCGTGGTGCTGTTTAAGGCTGCCGTTGTTCGACGGAGGAACGGGCAGCACAAGAGGTGTTTTTCGAACGAGTATTTTGTGTAGGGGGTTAAGCGGGGGAGAGGGAGAAGGCCGTAGACCTGCGGGAGACCAGTTTTAACCGATGTACATAGTGTATAGAGTTGCGTTTTATACATCGACGAACGACTATTTATACGTAATAAAGTCTCTTAAACTTTCAATACAAGTACGTTTAAGACCAAAAAGATACACACAACTCGAAATAGTTATTGAAAAAGATTAAATACTTAACGTGTTCTTATTCGATAAAAAAAACAATGATTTATAAACTCCCATTGCCTTCTATAATATTCTGTTACTATTTTCGCAATGTTATTGTGATGTATTACAAATCATTAGTCGTTTGAAACTATTTTATTTTTAATCATATAAATTTACCGATTGACTATAGTATTAGGTAGGTATTAATTTTACGATGACATAATCGTACGGATTATGTACGGATCAAATGATAGGTAAATATTTGAACATTTAACGAGATGTGTTTATGATTTATAATTTTCTGTAGTCAAAAGAAATAATTAAGGCCATCGAAAATATCGTACAGCCGGAAAACCAGTATGAAATAGAACATGCTTAAAAACTCTTCAAAGGTTTCTCGCCGTAAGGCTTCGGCGCGTTTACTATTATTTATATTTATCCCGAATAACACATTATGAACGCACCATAAAAATAACATTCACGGTAAGTTTTCAATTACATCTAGGTATGTCCGTGAAACTATTTATGCGTGTATTATAATTTATATAAGTTACTTTCCAACATTTACTCAAAAAAAAAACTTACGTGGTTAACGCGATACGTGCTAACGTCCTGTAAATGGATTACTTTTCAATAAATACCATTGTAATATATCACATTTAATACTTCATAATATTGTTTAAAACAAATCGATATATTGTATAAATATAGGTCATATTATGTATTTATGTCATCTCACGACCTAACCTATCGAACGAATACAATTTTTCCCGAGCCGATGTATTGGCGTATTGCGTGTAAAAATTATTTATTTAAAAACTTTAAAACTTTTATTCAAACACTAAATAATTATAAATTTATAGTTAAATGCTCGATCAAAATAAAACAGCGTTTATTGCGTTTTTATTAATTCAAAAATAAATACAGTATATATTTTTGCCATTGTAATACTAGTAGTATATTAAATTGAACTATATTATCAAAGAGTTTTGGCATAAAAATGGGTCAGCCTCATAGCTATGAGTAATATCAACTAAGACGCCCGCCTACACACGGTGTACGCTTACGTCTAAAAATAATCACATTAGATGCACCGGTAAATTAGTAATACCTCAATTTTTGTCAAGCGCATACTGATATTTGTGCCACTGTGATGAAAAACCTTAATCGACTGGAAAATTCTATTGGGAAAAAATCGTAATCAAGCCAAACTTTTAATACGGTTTCAGTTTCGCATTTATTTTCATTGGAACTCTACTCCCGTCCGTTTTTTGATGAATAAAAAAATATAAGTTCAACAATCGATCAAACCTATTCCACCTTTATAGTTCGCGTATAATATTTATTTGAAAATATGGCAAAGACAGAAACCTGTTTTTATTTACTCACAAATGATCAAACGCGGACTCGACAACGACCTTTCATTAACTCTTTTGATGCAAATTTATGTCTTATTACTTCAAAGTTATCTGTATACCTAAAATAATCGATAATTTAAGTAAACTTATTTATAATTTAATTTAAATATCGTTCAATATTCTAGTAAATTGGTATTTATACCATTTATTTGTTTTTTTTTTTTTTTAGGTATTACGTAGATATTCAATTAAATGCAATAATAATATAAACAAAAGAATAAAAAATAATTCAGAAAAAAATAACATAATACAATATAATATTTATAAAAATAAATAAGATTGGAAGTATATTTAATATTTTAATACAACTGGTTTGAACTATCTATTAAATATCACACAAATCGATTTCATTTGAATACCCTATAATAATCATTTATCAATAACAACTAGGTAATACATTTAAACATCTAAATTAAATCGACGCTCATTTTAATAACACGAAGGTAATATTATATTTTTAATATCGTATTCATAATCGTATTGAAGTTATGGTTTTGCCAAATAAATTACAAAGATAAGTAGGTAAAAATAAAAGATAGATTAAATTATTTTCCACGTGTGTAATATCAAAAAAGTTATTTTTGATCAGGTATTATAATTGATACCTAGTTAAACACTCAGTCTCAGAATGTTCCACGCACAATGTAATCAAAACTCTAAGTACCCATCAAAAGTCTTAAAAGAAAAAAAATATATAATTATATATCATATTATTATTATATTATATTTTTATGGCATACCACTACAGAGTTCATTTTATTATACAAAACAATTATTACACTTACGTGTAAAATAATATAATGCTAAAAATTTAAAGCTATGACTATAAAAATGAATAAATACTAAAACGTTCTCTGCTTTATAACATTGTTATAAATGTGTAAAGAAATAGCTAGAGTGCCTATGAAACAACACAGTTAAAACCCTCGCACAACGTTGAGTGGATAACTACCTTTTATACTGCTATATAAGTTGTAGTTTTGACGAAAGTATATTTTGAATTCCAACATCGATGTTTAAAGTAAACTATAAAAAAAACAAGTCTCTCGTCACAACAAGTGCTTTGGAGACATGCAGTCAGAAAATATGCTCTTCGAATTTATTCATTAATGCTACCTACTGATTTCATGATAATATACTATATAGTCAACATGTCAGCATAAACGAGCAAAACAACAAAATATAATACGAATATATACTAGTATATTTTAAACCTACGTATCACAATCGACAGAACTCTGTTGTGCAATAATATACAGCATTAAATCGAAGCACATTTAAATAACATAAGCTCATAATACACAATATGTACTATAAAATATAAACGTTTTATAATTTTAGGTTTAAAAATAAAATAGTAGGTATTTAATTAGTGTTTTACTTATTTCAAAAAATAATTTTTTTCAATCGTCTAATTACATTTCTAAATTTTAGAAAAAATAAACTGAACTTATTTTTATTTATTCCTTATTTTACAAATTATATAGCCCCTACTATACAATGGGTAGTATAAAATCAATTGTAATAAAAAAAAAATGTGAGTTATCGGTAGGTATCCGTTCAATTCGTCGCGAACAATTATCGTGGTCAGTCAGATTCATCGCAAACCAATTCGTCATGAGATGGAATCCTTTTTTTTTTGATTTGAATACTTTAATTTTAAACAATTTTTGGTTACGGCAACATGATGTTAAATATTTAATACATTATTATGGCTATTGATTATTAACAGACTTTAAATTAAAATTATCAACTACAAACATATAATAAGTATCATCTTGATTTTATATTAATTCTTTTGTGTGATTTGTACCAATATATTAAATGAAATAAAATGTAGACGTACAACTGTTTTTTTTTTTTTTTTTAAATATAATTTTGCAATTAACTTTTCACTCAATTTCGAGCATCGACCTAACTAATACGAGTACCCGATAACTATTCTTTATTGCAAAATCGATTTGATTAACATTCTTCCGGTCAAGTTTAAATGATATTAAAAATCGATGTAAAACATCTTGCCCGACGTTCATAAAATACCTATAACGTGTTTTGTATTTCATATTATCTCGAAAAGTAAATCAAACGTGAAATACAACGCGAGTTACATATATTTTATTATACAACACATACTTTATAGCTTTCAGATTATATACGTTTGAAAAAAAAAAAAATTAATAATCGTTCCATACGAGACGTATTAATAAATCGTCTCATTAGTAATTTCTGCACGATTGAATACGGTATATAAATGTCACCGTATTTTATCACGGCACATCGCTCAATCACCGCGACTGTATAACAGCTATGACAATCATAATAATAATATTATCGAACGCGACAGATTCGAAAACGAAAATAGTTTTTAAATATATATATATACCTATACCTAGTGTTGATGCGACACTACGCAGGCCGAGATGAATTTTTCATTTTTCTGTTGCTTAAAACGTAGTTAACGCATGCCGACACGTCTGGCAGGGTCGTTAAATGTTTCACCGGTCATCACGGCAAAAACGGCAACAGCCAATAACATATATTCCGGGATCGTATTTTATGATAATTTATTTACGTTTTTGTCTTTTAGTTCGCCACCGTCTCACAATGTCGGCGAGAACGATGTCACGGCAACCGAGCGAGGGGAGGGGCCGCCAGGGAACACGAGACGAATATTTATGCCGAGGACGAGCTCCGTTGCTCATCCCCGTGTTTCCTGTAGAACGAAATACGCGAATCACTAGAAATATATTCGTAATCCGTTCGCGGTAAAATATATACAGTAGTGCCTACCATTGTGCGTGTAAAGTCGTGTGTACGCGGAGTTAAGATTATGTGTACCGACATATTATATTATGCAGGGGTGGCCAACGAGCGCGTAGAGACCATCCACAAATCGTCGCGGAAACGAGTACATGAAATAAAACGAAAAAAATATATATTTATCGTGACGACTATTACAATGGCCTTTATCTCGCAAACCGTGTAATACATTAAGAAATATGAGGAATATTTGAAGAAAAAAAATCGTTTCGACCAAATATAATCATAAAAGAACACGACGTATACAATCGTATTTCCTTAAAATCTATAAAAGTTATAAAAATAAAATCCTCGTACAACCTAAAAAATTATTTGGATCGATGTGAAAGTATCACCCTGTATTCGTTTATCGTTGTCGATCGTTGTTTAGAACCGGGGAGGATTGAGTTTCGATATTTCCACGACAACCGCGATAGCGTGCGGCAACGAAATACGTGGTCGGTTTCGTTTGAAATAAAAAAGAAAAAAATTATATTAAAACCTTACTGTTTTCGAATAAGACTGTCCGTGTAACAGGAGCCTCTGTATGCCGCCGATATCAATTTATCTTGCGTAGGGTCGGTGTGAAAATATTTTGTACTCGAAAACTCGAAGGTCAGTTAACGCGTGGTACTGTGATCGTGTGATTAACCATATGGCCATGCTAGAATTTTCGTTTGCAAATGAATTTTGGATAAACACGATTTCGATTGACCGACTGAGGTAACCCTCAAAAATCAAATATTACAGGAGACACGAAAAAAGGTTACGTCGAGACTTATATTACTTGACTGAAATAAAATGAAAATTGTTCCGATTCTAGTGGGCGATGTGATAACGTTCATTGGCATTATTTTGTTTATAAGGGTACACCATTCGAATTGAAGAAAAATACAATTTTGTACCAGAAATACTCATTTGTTGGTTACAATACTTTGTCAGAATAAGTATGTAGGTATGTGTTGAGAATAATAAACAAACCTAAATTTAAATTAATTTCAAACTTTTGAAAAAAAATTAGGGTTACATCGTCAGATTGACATTCCGCCGACGATATTTTATATGTGTATTTTAATTAATCATTACATTTGTAATCTATAACGATATATAACGCTTTGTTTTCCCCATTATTACGGCGGATCGTGTTTGTAGACCGCAAGTTGGCCACCCCTGGTACAAACCGCATATGCAGCTATGCACTTACACTCACTCGCTCGTGTTTATACTTATGCACATTGACGGAAACGGCGGCGGATCTAGGAGTGTTGCATCGGGGTCCCAGCACGGTATAAAAAGTATTATATTATATCGTTATTACGATTATTATTATAATAATAATAATAACAACAACAACAACAACAACAGCGGAAATTGGTACGTCGTTGTTACAATGGTGAAACGACACTGACGACTTGTGATGGCAAACGGAGCAAGTCGTGAACCGAAAGGAAACGCGCGTTATTCCACCACATTATGTAAATCGTCGACAACAATGACGGCCGAGATCCTCGCGCAGGTGTCGACAACGATCTAGTTGTGTCGGTTAGGTCGGATAATGTATATATACATAATAACGCGTACGTATAATATTATCGTTGTGCTTTATAGTAAGAACGTATATTACTTTTCGAGTACAGTGCATATGATGGGTACACTGCAGCAGAACAATATATTATATAATATATATATTTATATGTATATATGCTTATTCACTATATAGCTGCAGCGACTTCCCACAATATTGTATGTAGGTACATATTTGAATTTTGGACGTATTTTTCGATTTTTGATGGCACCTATTCCATTACAGGAATTTAAAACGCGTTTATTCTAGGAAAAAAAAACTTAAAAAAAATACTCCCATCCTAATTGAACATTACGTTTTAATAATAATAATAATAGTAGTAGTAATAACGATACGGTTATACGTATATACGCGCACATGTAATAATAACATCTACCTACATCCTATACGGCCGTACGTAAAATACAGAGATAGGTACGGGAAAGTCATAACCTTGTGAACGGGTTTATCCTAATCTGTCAAACATTGTGGTACCTACGTGCAATAAACATTTTAATCATTCGATTATCCCGCGTGTGCGTGTATGTGTGTGTAAAAAAAAAAATAAATACAAATTTCATTTACACTCGAAGAAAAGTAGGTATAAATTAGTCGAGTACGAATTTCTGTTGGATACGTCATAAAATATACGCATTTGTTAAATTAATATGCGGCGATATATTAACGAGAGCAACAGATTTATCGAACACGATTTCTAACAATTAACCTTTGAATATTTTATCCAATAACGCATTACACATTATTTACAATTAAAATAGTAAAATCGACTATCGAGTGCCTCCGTGCAGCCGGTATGGGTAGTACCTATAACTCAAAATAAAAATATGTTGTCCACAAATCTCTTTTATGTTACACGCGTACACGTGAATAAAATATGTGCGAGTAAATGGTCGTATACACATTTTTTTATCGATTTATTATTTTACAAATACGAGTTTTCTGTGATTCGGTAAACAGTGAACAAGAAGTTAAGTGTTAGAAATTTCCATGTTTCTTAAGTAATAAATATTTTATTTAAGTTTTGAAAGTGTAATTAATAATTTATTATTAAATTAAAATGTCCACACCATAATAAGCAACCGATATTGTTGTTACTATTATTTGCTATATTACCTCCGAGGTGTGTCACGGTTTCGCAAAGAAATAATTATTAATATTAATTTAAAATAATTAGGTCAAATGTGATTAAATAATTAATAATGAGAGTAATATATTATTTTTAATCTACCCATAACCATACCTTAAATTTGGTTGAACAATAGTATATATAGTCATACATTTATGACTGAAAATTAAAAAAAAAATGTAGTCTTTCTAACACAATAATCCATAAATGAATATAATTGATATTATTATCGTATAATTTATTTTGATGTACAAATTTAAAAATCATATTAAAAAAAAAAAAAAACAATAAGCCAAATATAAGCAAATAACACTGTTTTCCATCGTTATTAGAGATAAGTATTTAATTGTATACCAAAGATAAACACTATGCTTTCATCATTTAGACTTTGAAGACCATACGTGTCACATTATGTTTGTTATTAATTGTAATATGCGTAGAATATAACTGGACCAACGTTGCGTAGTTGCGTTATTATTATGCATTTTACGCGTAAACTAATAAACTTTATAAACAGACAAACTAGACAAAAACAACTGATGTTGTAAACATATTGATGCGATTTGTATGCGATTTAAAAGACATATTTACGTATAACACATGACGGTGACGTTTTTTCCTAAAAATACTAGGAAAAAAATAATAAATTTTGCGAGTAAAAACGGTTGGCGATTGGTAGTTGATACATATTATTTGAAATAAATAAGTATCTCTTCCTATATAATGCAATATTTTTATAGAAATATAATATACATTTTCGTATCCACACTATACTTTTTTCACGTTAAAAAAATTTCCTGGGTCATGGATTGGTAGTGTGAATCTTTATGCAAAAAAACAATGATCACATACTCCGCATAGACGTCAGTCAATTAATTTTTATTATCAAATGCTATTGCAGAAAATATATAACCTCGATAATTACAACCAATAATCGTTAAATATCACACAACGACACGACGGTTCGATCCTAGCAATTTAATTGTTGAAAATGATACAACAATAAAATTAAGTATGTACGGTATTAAAAAGATATATCACATTAAAAGCGTGTTTTTCTCTTAAAATCAAAAAACAACGACCGACGAGCTGTAGGTATATAATAATATATTATTATAATCGAACGCGATTAGCCACACCGCGATGAAAACATAATATTATAATTAACATAATATCCAACGCGACTTTTGATCGCGGCTTATCGGGTTTATATTTTACTAATGGAAATTAAAAAGAAAACGCGTGTGACAGATTTGTTATTTATTATTATTCATATTCACGCAGTTGGTTTTACAGCAAATTTTGCTTTCACGGAATCGTATAATTCGTACATATATTATTGTTATTTGTTTTTTTTTCTGGCAATTACACAAACCAAAAATTTTCGTAAGCCGAATAATTTCATATGATTTGACAATATTGTTTGAAAGCCAAAATTTTCTAGAGTATATTATGTATATTGTATATATAGGTTAAAACTTGATAAATTTAGAATAATATAGTATTGCAAGTTTTCAAACAAACTATTGGAACGTATCTACGACTTAACTTTCACCCTTTTACTATGTGTACAGTTAAACAAAACACGTAATTTGTATAGAACAATGTTAAAATTTGTCATAACATATAAGTATATAATATTACATTTATTCTATCGAATGTACGAATATTATTATGTATGCATATAAAATATTAACTAAAATGTATTTTTTTTTTAAATAGAATTTATACATTTTAAATGCTAATTTCTGATAATCTTAAATTACACTTCTGTGATTTCTTCGAGCTTATAATTAACTACATCCAATTACCGATTATATAAGAGATAAAACAATCCAATTTAAAAGAAAAAGTTAAATAAACGTATATTTAAAACAGCAATGTTATTTAATGATGTAGGGACTACCACAAATTCTCATGCAATTATAATAAAAGAAACTAATGTTTTATTTATCATTCTTTTTTTTCTCAATTAAATATTTTATTTAATACAATCATTATAATAAGTAATATATTTTAATATCAATAATTTAATTAACGTTTTCATTTTTTTAACAAACTATAAGCAATAATATACTATCATTTTAGGTATAATAATATAATTTATATAAGAAATCTATATTTTTATATGATCGTAGAAATTACCGTTTCAATGTTAAAGAGATTGCATTTAAATACTGTATTGAAGTTATTTATATTTATCGTTTCATTATAATTTTATTAAAACTTGAATAATGGAAATTTTAATAACAATGTAAATACTAAAGTAGATAACTATTGAAATTATATCATAATAACCTCTTATATTATGAGTAGGTATAAACATTTAAAACCTACAAGTTAATGATTCTTAACGATATAAATTATGATAAAAATCATTTCACTAAAATTAGATTTATGATTTAGATTAAAAAAACAATGTCAAAATAAAGAAAATGTATTATGAAAGTAATAGTATCAAAATTAATATCTAACAGGAATATAAAATATAAAGAAAACATTATTAGCTTAAAAAAAATATAATGACAATAATTAAAGCCTACCTACTTTAACACTATATTATTATCATCTATAATCGACATAAAAAAAAAAGATTAGATAATAACTTCGGATTATGGTTAGTTTTGTCGAAAATATCGTTTTCTATAAATACCTACTGCCGGAAACAAATCGATTTATAACCAACGACAGGTGTGGCCATGAAAGTAAATTGCAATAAAAATTGATAAATCTACATTTTTATTCGTATAATGATCGTAGTTATTCGATTACATATCAGAAACGAATTGACAATTCTTTACACACGCGCGAGCAATAAAAAACAAAAAAGATGGTATATTTGGTCTTCTATGTTTTTAGTGTTAAAAATGCATATAAGTACATGTGGACGTATATAATAGACGTCATATTTTATAGTATTAAGAAAGTGGTTTTTATTTTTACTTTTTTTGGTGTTAACACGATAAGTCGACCTATTCGGGTGCGACAATATTTTTAGGCGCCTATATCTCTTATATTATATGTTTTATATTTTATAGATACCGGTCGCAAACAAACGAATATGTTGTCTATATAATAATATTATGGTATAATAATAATAGCATAGCGTTGTTTTCGTGCGGTCGCCGAGGAAAGCGAGTCCGGGTCATTTATCCGCACGACTTTGTCGATCGCGCGCATTAATATAAACTCATGCGAAAAAATTGCCGTGATTTGTATAGTATTCGTACGTCGAAGGTTTTCAAAAAAAAAAAACAAAACAAAACAAAAAAGTAACCAAAATAATATATATAATATCAGAACATTATACGAAATTCGTTCGATCTCGTTTCGAAAATATGTTATACACGCGCATACCCTCTCTCTCGTCCTCATCTAACTACCTATATTATAATAATATTATACGTTTATAATACCTATGGCATATATAATCGGGCCAGATTTGGGTTCGGATCAATGAAACACAGCGGGCCCGATCGAATGGTATACATGAATGCGCTCTCGAACCGCGTGTTACATAATAAGTATAGCACACCGCGAATTCGAGAGCATCCGTTTTCAAGGTCGGCCACTGGCATCCATTATCGTTATTGTCATTATCATTATTATTATTATTGCACACATGACGTATTTTATAAGCTATACATATGCATGTAATATCGTAACAGAGGTACGTATATAACGTAATAATAATAATGATCATAATATAATAAATTGTACGCGTTCGGGTTTGGGAGATATTATATTATTATTCGGCGACACTTCACTCGCCGGACCTCGAGACTTTATCCAATACCGCCTCCGGGTTCAACGTATCCACGCCGTCGTCACAGGGTTTCGTCATCGCGTCGCCGTGGTCCTATACAAACACTGCGATTTTGTTTTTCTCCCCGATTCGTATTCCGTTCGAGTTTCGTCCAAGAACCATCTTTGTACGGATTACACCGAATATATTTAATATCTACATACGTACTGTGTTTCTCACGGGTATATAATACTCGTACATGCTACAGATACGTGCGATTATTTCATCTAAATCACGCCGTACTAATATACGAGTAGTATTAAATTATAACTCCACCCTTTGGATGAAAAAAAATGCAAATTTATCGAGATATTTTCTATATCTTTTACGCGGCAGGTGATCGAAATGATTTTAAGCGATTTACTGTGTACTTTTATCATTTGGTACAGAAACCGTTATAAGGACACACAATTCAACCTCATACGCCCTCAAACACGATTTTGATAAAAAAAAAAAAAAGTGATATCACGCGTATCCTTTTACCTATATAAATATATTATAATCAATAGAAGGGGACAGCCGACGTCATGCTATTCCTACCTCCCATCACGCATTAATTTCTTTTGGGACGAAAACCTTCATCGAAGAACCATGTGCAATTTGGAAGTCATACAGGGTCTAGATTGAATAGAAAGAAAGGTTCGTTTGTATATAATAAATTTTCCAAATGTTTGTGACACCGTCCTTTTTATAGGGATGTAACCGCCCCCTTCTCGCGCTACGTCCTATAGCTGCTATAAGCTCAAATCCTTGCAGCGTACTTATAGTAGATCATATTGTATGTATGATTATTATTTGTGAACTTATTTTTAAAAAACAGTAGCTATTTTTACATTTTCTAAACACAAAATCGTAGATTCTCGCGGCGTTGCTATTTCCGCAACGACTAGGTCATCAAGTCGCGGGTACGGCGCGGTACGCAAGGACGCTGCAGGACCTTATAAAGACAACGGAAAATAGGACTTACTCGGTGCGGAGCCCGGAGGACCCGGTACACGGCGGCGATCTGGTTGATCAGGGGTAACGTGAGGCTGAACGAGTGGACCGGCGGCGACCGTTGCGGCTCCGGCACGTTGGCCGAGTACTCGAACGGGTCGGTGTCGTCCACGTACTGTACGCGACACGCGAGCGTCGTCATGGCGAAAACGGACGGCGTCTCTGAATCGAAAAACGATTGATTACGGCCGACGATATTGCTGTCGCGGAGGAGACTACACCCGCGCGACAACGCGAACGCTCGCGACGGTTGCCGGACGGTCGTGCGCAGACATTATTAATTCGAGTGCCCTCTTGCGAATCCGAAAAGTTCGAGATCAACGATATTATTTTTGCCGATCCACGCCTCTATAATCCGCGATTTGTGTGTATCGCTATATTATCGTCGCGATCGTGTGCGGCAGACGGATCGGTACAGAACGTGCACGTCGAGATCGGTCGTACGAGACGGACACGGACTGACTGACTGTTTGGCGTTTGGCGTTCGCGGAGGAAGCCGCCACCGCCGCCGCCACCGCCGCCGCCACCTCTGCCACCGCGCGGACGGATAGGCGGAGGATCGTGTAGTAGTAGTAGTAGAAGTAGTCTCCCCCCACCCCATTACCGCGCTGATCAGCTGATAAAAACGACCCTATCGCGATATTAACAACAATGGAAATCATATTATTATCTATTTACTATATATACGCATACGACGATTCATACCCTCTCAGTGAGGGTCGTCCCTCAAAGGGATTATACTGAGCGCGTGCGCGAACGCGATCTTCGCCAAACCCGCTTTGCAGTCCGGCGGCGGTGACTTCACCCACGAGTTTTATTTTATGATCAAAGTTTTTTTTCGTTTTATCGTAAATTTACGAAAAATATAATGTCATGTAAGTATAGTGTTACTGAACAAAAAAAATAGTATCCATTGTGATTTGTAAATATAATGTTCGATATACAAATAAAAAAAAAAAAAACGCAAATGTGAAAAAATTAATAATATGATTTGTTTGTTTTGTAATTTACCGCGCGGAACTTTACAGAGTGTATGAAATAAAAAAAATATATAAAATGCAATTTAAGTATATAATAATATTATAGGTAGGTATACGTCATAATTAAATTAAATGAAATAATAATAGACATTTTCAAAAAGTGCTCAATTAATTTGATAACACCGTTCGGCAGTGTAATGCCGCGGTGTGTCGAATGACCAAGACTGCTGCAGTAATAATAGCGTTTCTGTTTTTAATCGAAGAAGACTACGGCGGAGACAAAGACCGTACACTATCATTATTTCTTTTTTTTTTTTTTAACTCATTTAGTCATTTGTATAATAATCTGTACGCCGCTTCAGTATTTCTGCCGTTATTGTCTTAACGTACAATATTGCACGGAGTGTCTGCTGCATCGGGTTGACGAAACGAATTTTCACCGAATTCTCGATACCCACGCGCAAATACCTAACGTTATGCCTCCGATAATTTTCGATAAGGTACGATCGATGAACGATACCTACCCAAAGTGTACCTACCTACCTATATTTGCTCAAGTCGTCGACTACGCCACGCAACTGTACCCACTATGATATGGCGTTCTCGAACCTAACCGAACGGGAAAAACAATATGATTATATGCGCATAACATGTAAGGCATGCATAATATAGATATCTCATACCTACACGGCGACGATAACGTATAGATCTCGAAAACGAATTAAGTGAAAGTATCGTGTACGCGCGCGTCACGGCTAGGAAATTCAACTGTGTCTCGAACTCGAGCGGCGGCGTAAACATACCACAGAACCGCCGCCGATTGCATTTAAATTATTATTAACGTCGGACGGTCGTTTTATTTTGTTTTCGAGACAATTACATATTCTATGAGGATTTTAATGTCAAGGCAATTACATTTTTTCTCCCGCAATGCCACACGCGTTATAATAAAATTATAATTATGGTACTGTATTATACACCCGCTTGTATCAATAATAATGTAGGTAGGTAGGTATGTTTTGTTACGTGCGATGTGATAGAATATAATATCAAAGCTATAATACTAAAACGTATAATAAAGGACCGTTAAAAAATATATACTTCATCTTAAATAAATACCATCTCGCCTAATTTACTAATAACAAAAAAAAAAACTTCATTTTAAAAATAATTTTAGATAATACTCAATGTTTCCCGTATTGTACGGCAAGGATAAAAAAACAAATTTTAAATAGACAATGTAAATATGTGACGTCATAGAGCTGACGAGTGTATTGTAGCATATGTTTTGCGTGTAAAAATTAATTGGTTTACACAACGATTTAAATTTTAAAAAAATAATAATTTTTCTTTTAATTATTGTATAATATGTTGACTTTAATGGAGGTGGTGTGAGTGTCCTCTGGGTAAATATATTTTTAAGATAACTTTATAAATAAAAATTCAATATTAAGATGCCGCTCTGACACAGATCGAGTTTAAAATTATTTATAAAATAAACTAAAACATTAAAAAAATTGAATTTTGGTATTTTTAAGATTCTGTTTGAATTATCGACCGCGTATAAGGAACTCTTAAATTTTAAAAAAATTGTATATTGGAAATTTCAAATTAAAATAATAACTATAATATTATTATGTAAACGGAAATTCTTAAAGTAGACACTGACTATCGGACAATGTGATTATACAGACTATAATTCCTACATAAATAATAATCATTTTACTTTAATTGACTAACGTTTTCAACACAAATATTTTAAAACAATTCATTAATCATTGATAAGATATACCTTATATTATCCGCGCGATCATTCTCGAATGGTTTTTCGTTTAATATAATATTACAGTAATATAATAATAGATATATTGTATGATAGCATAAAAATGCATGTATATACCTGTACTCGTAGCAGCTGCAGGTGTAAACGATAAATAACAATAATAATGCGCTGATATTACAGATAAAAATGACGTACGCCAAACTAAGCCCTAGATCAATGATATCAAACACATATCCTACGTATTATATACCTTTTTTAAACGTTCAATTTCAATGTTCCGACAACAATACTCGTTATTAAAGATGAGAGTACAGGGATTGAATTTTTAAGCTAGGAAGATGATGAATTACCTAGTATTATAACCAATGGTTGCTGAACCACAGCCTAGGCGACCGCATCTGTACTGTGAACGTTTAGTAGTGATTTCACGCGGTATACTAAGCTGTATAGAATGTTGAATAGATTGAACTTATAATTGGTAACGTGTTACCAATATTTTTCTACATTTAGTTTTATTTTTCTGTATTAAATGTAACGGAATTAAATTAATAATCTGCACGTAGAGAAATATTTATGCAAATCAACAAAATTACACCACGCATATAAAATATTTAGATACACTAAAAATTCCTAATTAATTATTCCCTAGACTCTAGAGTTTATGTATATAGTATTATTTATTATATTTTACATTTTATAATTACTGACCGTGTGTTGATAAAAGTGTTTATAATAAAAATTTAAAATCATTAAATTAGATTAAATTTAATGTTAAGTATACCTAACTGATACGTTTATTAGAAAATATTGACTTGACTAATAGATTGTAAAATAGAGTTAATTATTATTATTTTATTTTTTTTATGATAACCAAGAAATATTGATTATAGTTTACTTTTATTTAAAACTATTATACAAATGATTTGCATAATTAACTGCTTTATTTTTTTCAAATAATCTGGAAAAAGCTATGTCACAATAGTGAATGGATACATTCACATTTTCTACATTTTTATGCGATAAAATTATTAATTTAACTAGAAAATTAACCAACTAATAAAATTTAAATGTTTTTATTTTTTTTTTTACTTGGTGCGTGCATACATAATACATGCAAGCTTGAAACTTCAATGAATAACGATGTCTACTTCGCAACAATAAAAATTTTCAATTCAAACTATGAATAAGATATTATAAAAACATTAAAAACTAATATTATAGGGCCATCGCCTAATTTTGCAAGGTACAATTTATAATAATATGTAGCTACTAGACAGCTTTAAACTATTATTTTAAATCTAAAAAATATAATAAAAAATTATGTGACAATTGAAAAGTGACCCTGACAGAACTCGGCACTCAATGAGGTTTAAACTAAACTGCTAATCATAATTCACATTGTTTGTACTTACAGAAGTTATATTAAAATACTTTGGATTAAAATTTTACTAGATATATTATTTGTACGTTGTAATAATTAATCAAGTGTATCATTCAATTCAAAGTGTAAATAATATATGAAACTATAAATGTTGCCAAAATAAATAATATTATTAAAAATGTAGATTCATTTTATAATAATTTAAACACCAGACAATAAATGTTTTAAAATAAATTTAGAAATTATAATTCAACAAGTCTAAAACGAAGAAAAAAATGTACTGCGATTAGCCTTCTGCTTAAACTCTTAATATATTGCTCTAAAATTAAAAATGTTTTTTAATACTTCAACAAAATAAATAAAATACCAAAATTATTTTATTGGAATTAAAATGTGTAATATTTTTCCTTAAATTGTTGTTCAAGCGTTTAGCAAAATATATAGTGATAATTATTTTATTCGAATAATAATTAATTTAAAACGTTAAAATATACTACATACCTACTTAGTTTTAAATGCTGTCAATATTAATATTATAAAATTATTATGTTTTCCAGTTTAAATCTAAATATTTAGATTAAATATTATGACAAATACATTTCGTTTAAATATTTAAGTAATATAAAATATTAATGTTTTTAAATTTCATACTTAAAAACTAAATAGTAACACAATAATTTAACCTTAGAGTTAAATATAGTTAAACATGTTAAACATATAAATTAAAAGTTAGTATAAACTAATTTAAAATTTAAATCAAGTAGCTTAATATACTGTTTTTCAGGAAAAATAATTTTCAACAACTGTAGCTTTTAATAATTTTATAGTAAAATAACCTTCAAAGCCGTTCCTATTCGCCCTAATTTACGGCAATAATAAATAATTTATAAGTTATAACATACTGTATAGGTAATATTTATATGATTTATTTATTTATATATTATAATTTATTAAAAGTGAAATTAAACTATGGTATATTTGTTAAATTTTTTTCACATGTATTCATTATATACCTAATTAAGTTGCCCTAAAATAACCAATAATAATTTTCATAAAATAAATCATGTAAAAAAACGAATATGGAATTAAAATTAAATTGGAAATAATTACAATTTTTTATCCTAAAAAATACATTGATTTTATTTAACTATCAATAAAATAATTCTAAGTCATTTTCATTTTATAAAACAATATTTAATCTAACTTATCATTATTGGAAAGTCGACTAATAATCAAGTAAATAATTTTCTCATCAAACCTATTTTATATTTATTATAGGTAATTGTTTACATATATAATATAATTGTGTGGATGTGCTAGTGTAAATAATTAATAAGTACAAAAAATATGAGCTTACCATCGTAACTTTATTTTGTATAGTCGACATCTGAGCTGTGCTATCATGAATATGAACTTGGTCAGGTCTGATTTCCACACAATCGTCTAAAATATTGTTAATAAAATATAAGTTTTTGCACATAATATGCATATAACTATAAAAAAAAAAATGAAACAATATTACCTGAATCAGAATCTGGTGGCGTTGTTGGTGCTGCAGGTGGAGGTTCTCGTTTCCTAATAGTTCATCGATATTTCGACAACCTCCAATAAATAACATTAATTGATCCAACTCATCTTGTAAATTTGGTTCTTTCTTAATTTTATTAATAGGTATTTCTACAACTTCGTTTACAACATTTTCAATTTTTTTTATTCGAAGAGATGTTTTCTTGGTTCTAACGAAATCATCACTTTCATTTTTTTCTCCCCACCAATCAGGACTACTATCAGCTAATTCTTCTATTGGTTTTGATCTTGAATTAACTGTATCACCACTACTTGTTTGTTTAGGTTCATTACTTTGAGATTCTGATTCTTCACTAGCTAACCAAGATGGACTATCAAATGAATCCATTTTTCTAACACCAATTATGGTTTTTATAGGACCATCTGTGGGAGTACTTTTATGTTGATCAAGTGGTTCGGGAACGTCTCGTGACCAATCAGTTGAAATGCTTGTGCTTTTTTCATCTGTATTTTTTTGATCCACTTTCCACCAATCAATTGAATCTGTTTCCTTCATCGACGTAGAGTAATGATTATCACTTCTATCGATATCTGAATTGTCATTTAATTTAGGCAAATCGGTTTCTAACTGAGATTCGAGACCATTTTCCAACCACCACTGATTTTCACGTGGATTAATATTTGCATCATTTTCAGAATTAAATAGAAATATTTCATTAGAATTGTCTTCAATACTTTGGTTTTTGATTGATGTATCACTTAATGAATTTACTTGTTTGGCCTCATCCCCAGATAGCCACCATGGACTATCAAATGAATCCATTTTTCTGACTCCGTATGATACCGTCACATCTGGACTTTTCGTTTGAGAACGGTCACTTTTTCGAACTTCTAAAATATTTGAGCTTAATTTTGATTCATCACTTGTGCATGCATTTTTTTCTTCTGTTAACCACCATGGCGTATCAAATGAATCCATTTTTCTTACACTATACGCTTGGTCTTTAGTTGATAGAGAATGATTGGTATGAGTATCTAGATTTGAAACACTATCAATATATAATATAGGGTCTTGAATTTCATTATCATTTAAGCATTGACCATTAATACTTGATTTCGTTCTCATAATATTGTACGTAGGACTTACGCTTGATTGACTATTACTCTTATTACAATCGTCATTTGAAATACTGTTAGAACATGATTTTGGTTTTTCATTCATTAAATCTTCTTGGACTGATTCTTGTAACCATAGGTTTCTATCAGATGAATCCATTTTTCTGATTCCATATGAATGACCTTTACTAGATGTAGAGTTACTTTTTGTAGATTCTGAATAAGAAATACTTTCCGAACCCGACAATGGACCATCATTGTTATCAGATTGTACAGCTTCTTGTAACCACTGATTTCTATCTAAAGAATCCATTTTTCTTATATTATATGAAGGCATTTTTGTCAATTTATTGTTCATGTTTAAATCGTAATCTGTAGTATTTTTACATACATTTGGTTCGTCATTATTATTTTCCGAATCTTGTAACCACCAGGCTTGATCGGAAGAATCCATTTTTCTTAACGGATATTGTAGTTTAGGTGCATCAGATATAACTGCAACACCAGAAATTGGTGCAATACTTCTAATTGTAACTAATTTAGGTTCTTCAATTTTTCGACCTGTTGGTGGTTTTTCTTCTGCAGTACTGGAAAGTGATGAAGATCGACTAACGCTAGATTCTTCTCGATTTTTTTCCAAAGTTCTATTTCTAGTCCAGTTTGGTTGAGGTTTTGATGTCTCTGAACCATTTGAACGACTCTTACTTTGACTGGATGAATCAGAATGATGCGAATCTTGTTCTTGACCTTAAAAATTGATATTATTATGTTTTTGTTTTTGAAAATAAATAAAAAATAATATACCTGAATTATCGCTAGTCGATCCAGAATCTTTAGATTTCGAATAATTATAGCCTGACCTACTACCAATATACCTAGGTATAGGAATTGAAGATACTACTTTCAAACTAGGCATGTTGCGAAGGAATCTTTCATCGGTTTGTAAGCTGACATCCACTCCTCTTTCATATTTCCGTGGTACCATTAACATAATAAATTCTTGTTGCTCAGCGTGCTTACTTCTAAGAAATGTGCTATGAGCAGGAGGTGTTGGTGACGTACTCCGAGTGACTACTGATACCATAATATCCACTGGAGTATCTGCTTCTATATCTGGTACGTTGCATACTCCAAAAACTGTTACAGATTGTTCCTTAATTGGACTTCGAACAATTGGTGCACCGAAACGGCTTGCACTTCCAGTCCTCAGAGTAGGTTTGTTACCAAAACCTGATGCCGCCACTCTCATCCTTTTATCAGCTAATACAGCTTTGTCCCTCGCCATGGAAGAAAATTTGTCTTTTAATGCAGTCACGGAGCTAGCATCGTTGTACGTGCGAGTTGGTAGAGCTGAATTTCCGGTTAAAGCTCTATAGGAACTCCCACTCAAAAAACGGTTTGAACTTGTTCCCTACAATTATTAAAAAATAAATAAAAATATAAAATTTCAAAATATTTAAATCTATATTGTGTACTTACTAAAGTAGTAGGACGTTCTGGAGTCGATGTGTAACTTTGACTCGGAGATCTCCATGGTGGCTAATAATAAATTAATAAAACGTGCTTTAAATTTTAACAACACAATAACAAATAATTTAAATATAATAATTTAATTAGATTACTTACCCGTGAGTTTCTATACGACGAAGTCATGATTACATTTGCATATTATCAAGACGTATAGCTACAGTACGACTGCTGGATATGAAATGTCAACAACGCAATGTGCACCGGAGTATTGAATGCGGGCCAACTCCACGTCCACTGATCCCGTAATGGTTATTTTTATATTCAACTAAAAGTGCCTAGTGCGAACTTGAAGCCAAATGCGATTTAAAAACATGAAAATGAGACATATGTAAACTTATATTGGGTAATTGCAAAAGAAATGCGTTGAGCCCTTAAGACTATAATAAAATTTAAATTTAATTTAAAATAAAAAATAGTGTTATAACTTTTTTATTAATTATATTATTTTTAGTAGAAAAATAAAAATCAATAATATTTAAAAAAAAAAAAAAATAATCGTTTTTATAAAATAATTAAATGATTAAAAATGAACTTAAAAAAATTTATTAATTTTAAATGTAATGTTTAGTATAAACAACGAAACATTCTGTTTAGATGTACCTACATAACTACAGACTTCAGTGACTATAAACCGTGAACTAGGAAAAACGAACACAGTCTGTGTGTCTGGTTAGACATTAAATTACATTATGGTCCATTTAGGCTGCATTTGAAGAAATTTGGCACACAAGCGATCTGTCTATTATGAATCTCTTCTATCCCCGGACCAACATATATCCGTCCGAGAATACAATATGTTCTGTTCCGCAGTAGAAACTGCCAAAACACCATAATTACTGTACAACTACGCATTTTTCTAGCCAAAATGTATTTAATATGATATGTAGACTTTTTTTTTTGATATTTAGCATAAATTATAATTTCAAAATGATTACACTTACAAAAATGATTTATTTTGAGTTTAATTTTTACATGTACAGTGTACACGTTTAAAAAAATAAGTTAACTACGATGCTTTGTAACTACAAAAATCATAATTTACAATTAAATGATAATTAAAAACTTCACTTATTATATTTTTCAAAAGCTTCTAGTATAAAATTCAATAGATATACTGTTTTCAATTGTGTTATACCTATAATTAAATCAAAAGTTTTCCAATTTTGTTTTATACTAAGGCAAATTACGAGTCTTAAAATTATATCTTAAAATTAATGTCTTAAATTTTAAATATTCTTTTGTGTATCTAATTGGTTATATAAATATTTAATTTATTCAAACTTATATATATAAAAACGTTTTTTCAAAAACTTTAAAACAAAATATATCTATGAGTGAAATTTATTATACGCAATAATAAATTATACATACGAACCAATCACTGTAATAAAAACTATAATATTGTGCTATTGAAAAAAATCCTAACAATAAAACCTGATACAGTTAATCTAACACATAAAACAGTTATATTTAAAGTATCTTTATTAGCCTATAATGTATATTTTTAAATATCATAATATAGCCTAACATTATCTCTTTAACTACTTATTTAATATTCATTTGAAGTTAATAATTAAATTTATAATACAATAATTTTCAGTTTTCACGGTTAAAAATATAGGTAATATTAATACATTTGAAATATATTCAAACAATTTAATTTATTTAATTATACAATGTATACTTATATTATCAAGGCATTAAAAATAAAACGTATGCCTTAGACATCTTTCATTAATTAATTAATTAAATTATTAGTTTTTATTTTTAAAAATGTTTATAACAGTATTTCAAACTTAATAGTTTTATGTAATTAAAAAAGTAAGTGTTAATATTTTTAAATAGTCATAAACCTGAAGCAACTTTATATTATATATATGTCGTATTGTCGTAGGCATATAATAAAATCAGACATTTTATTAAATGTGTAAGCATATAGTCAATGAATTTGATTTTTATGTAATTTCACTATCCACCTAGACATTTAATTAAATGCATATTTCAATTCAGGAAAATAATAAAAATAAAACATTTTATATTATTTTAAAAATGTAACTATATTATCTATTATAATTATTTATTGCTATTTTATATGAAAAAAAAAACTATGTATTTAGGTATTTGTTATTTATTAATATAAAAAAAAACACGTAGATTCATGAAATATGTTTAATTTCTGTGTTCATCAGTACTTATTAGTTTTAAAACTTTAATAGTTAAATCATAAATAAACATAGGTAATTTATAATTACTAATTAAATATGATAATACGAGTATAAAAAATGAATAAAACTGTTATATTATAATTACAAATTTTTGATTATGTTAAGTTATTACTTGTAGTTACATGTTATTGTTTGGTGCATTTATTTTAACATTTAACATTTTTTTTAAAAAACATAACTCTCAACTCAGTATAGATAAGGTTCTCATACAACCAAGTACCTACGTTAATTTTTCAAGGTAAAAACCAACGGAACTTTTATTTTTATGTAATAAGAATAATAAATTATAGTATTTACTACTCTTACTAATTATTACTATAGACTATAGGGTATATAATATACTCGTACTATCGTCTACGTCTATTACATCTAATTATTAATTATCTATATATATTTATAATTTTAATTTTAAAACAATAGTACCGTTGGGCACGAAATTAAACATATTTCATATACCTACGTATTTTATGTATTAATAAATAATTCGTAGTTTGTTTTTTTTTTTTTGTATAAATTAGCAATAAATAATTAATAGAAAATATAGTTCAATTTTTAAAATAATACAAAATGTTTCATTTTTATTATTTACCTGATTTGAAATAGGCATTTAACTAGATGTCTAAGTGGATAGTTAAATTACATAAAAATCAAATTCTTTGACCATATACCTAGGCATTTAGTAAAATACCTGATTCGACTATGTGCTTAAGACATAAATATAAATATATTATAATAATGTGTATCTATTACTTTACCAAATAAGTAATACCTACAATGTATGTATTTAAAATATTCATTAGTTATTACACCATTGTATTAATTATTATCTTCTTATCACTTATCAATTACTAAATCATAATATTATCATTAAGATATTATTTTGTTATTTGTTTAAACTTTAAACCATTATATTTTTAACGAAAACAAACGTTACCACGTTGGTAATGGGTTATAGAATACTATTGAAAATGTAAATTTATAATATAGTAAAAATGTTAAGTCACGTATACAAAAAAAAAAAAAACATTTTAAGGAATAATATACAATAATAAATATATTTTGTTTTACATAATTACATAAAATATTCATCGATATATCAAATGACATATTAAGTACACTCATTTATTATTATATACTACATACATATATATTATATTATATTATATACATATATTATAATTTATTAATTTACTACTAGCAGGTGTCTGGTTTAAATTAAACACTGGAAAGTTTATTATCAAACTTACTAGTTGCTATTCAACAATAAAAACATCAACATTTTATACCACGTGAAAACCATTTAATAAATTTCCATTTATTTCACCCACTCACTATTGAATAGATTACAAGTAGCCTACACTATAATTGTTTGAATGACTACACAATTACCTTTTATTCGGAGAATAAAACATTAATCCATCTCTTTCACTTCGTTCCTTAATGTTGAATAGGTGGTACACTAACAACGGGACTTAAACTAAGAAAACTAATATTTTGTTCCCGTACATAAACATAAAATATTGTACGAAGATTAATTATTTACTAACAAATCAAATAAGAAAAAAATAATTATCGTTCTTTATGTTTCAATATCGATAAATAGTTTTATATAACATAAGTAATATTCTTTATAAATTTAATTATTTGCGACTATTTTATTTGAAAATCCCAAGCGTTTAGTTTATATATCATTAAAAATAAACCTTTAAAGCAGGCTACTAATAGAAAATATATTTTAAGGCTGCTAATAAAAGCATGTCATGTTAAACACCTTAAATTGAACTACGTCAGTCGCATGACGCTGTCAAATTCTCGTTGATTCATTTTCTCCGTAATTAATACCTAATTTTTCAAGAATATTTACTCAAATTTGATTATAAACGTATTGCCTACAACGTATTGTATTTTTTAAAAGATTTTTACCTCGACCAAAAATATTTCTAGCTAGTGTAAACGCAGTGAAAATATAAAACACAAAGCGTGGATCGCGCCAATCTCTAAAACTCGTTAAATGTCATAACGAGCCTAGTAATTTTATATAATTTTAGATGTAAATAAGCATTAAACTGTAGACAAGTATGCATACATATATAGAGCTACCATACAAATCTTATTGTTGAATAATTTCAATTTAGGTAGGTACATAATATTATACCATTGAATTATCAAAATAAATATTTATCGGTTTTAATAATATTGTAAACAAGTGCGATATGTAAGTAACTAACAAAATCATTTGACAATTATTGTCATCACTTAGCACGTGCACAGATATATCCGAAAATTACCTTTACTATTATAATAACTATAGTTATGAATTCGATGATTATAATATCAGCTTTCAGGTACCTAAAATGAATATCGTATTATATTTGCTATTGTTATTTAACAAAATACAATATTTATACAGGTTTTAGTGAACGGGCCTATATAAAATACTTTAAAAATAAAACACGGATATTATAATATTTATTATATACTATCACTTTTATTCAAAATACTGAAACGCCTTTTTAACATTTGATATAGGCAACAAAAATTGCATCTTTTCACAAGTGAAGTGTTTTAAAAAAAAATTCTATAGTAATTATTATAAATTAGATCATTATGTGCTGGATTGTTTTTTAATTTTTTTAACTTTTTGTATTGGACGTGGAATGCTAGAATATTGATAAATGATAATGCAAACATAGATACGATGTCGAATCCTCGCATAATGTATAGCACTTATATAAGTGTGCAGCGTCAGTTGTTTAGGTATGACTGTGACTAGTGTATTTTTTTTATTGACTTTAGCGTACCTAGGTATTTTATGTCTCTGAATTCTAATGTTCATAATTATAAATTATTTATTCCTAATGGAGTTAGTGGGTTTCTCAATCACAATAATATTTACATTAACATAAGTATAATTTATAAATTATAATTAATTCTCAAGTGGTTTTCAATAAAATAAACAACCCCCCCCCCCCCCAAAAAAAAAAAAATAAAAATAAAAAAAAAAATTTAAAACCGGTATTCAAGCAAACATCTATTTTTAATAGCTTCCAAATAAATTTTGATAATATTGAATGTAATAAATTAATATTTTCCATAGCTCATGATTAATTTTGTCTAACTCATTATTACTACAAAATTGAATAATTATATTTTATGAATTATATTTACTATGGTAATATTATTAAATTTGAACATAAAGATGCTTTTAAAAAATTTAAATTTAGTAACAAATATTACCCATATCGCCAACGACCATACCACGTTGAATACACCAGTTCTCGTCCGATCACTGAAGTTAAGCAACGTCGGGCGTAGTTAGTACTTGGATGGGTGACCGCTTGGGAACACTACGTGCCGTTGGCATTTTTTTTTCAAACTATAATTTTGTTTATAAACAAGAATTATATTTTTTCTTACTTTACATTTTTTAAGAAATGTAACCAAGGACACAATATGTATACATTATGAACCATATTTTTTATTTTATAAAATAACAAAATAAAATATCATATTTACTACTTCAAGTAGTAGTGTAATATTTACATATTATAGCGATTATTAGGTTTATACCAAAACGATCGCTATGACTGATACTGCTGCAGAAGTAACCCTCATATTCTATTACTTATACAATATATATTTTTAAAATTTAAAGATTAAACAATAATAATTTTATTTTAGATCGTAAGAACTGAAATTGAGAACCCCAAACAAATAACGTCGGAACGCCTTGGAAACTTTTTAATTGGTGGATGTCAACAGAATAAAACAGATACACTAAATTCAGATTTAATATCGGAAAACTTACCTAGAATAAAACTAGCTGGAGTAAAATCAAACTTATACAATCCAGTACAAAGTACATTTCGAAGGCATGATATTGAAAATCTACAAGGAAAACTTAGTGATGAACTTTCGAGAAGTACATTACCGCCAGGATTAGGTACTTATTACCTATAAACAATATTAATAAAATAAATGTTGTTTAAATTATACGAAGGACATTTTCTTTAAGTGTGGTAGGACACACATAGATTAGGTTATTATATTCAATAACATGAACAGACTCAACTTGAACTAAATTTGAACTAAGCTTGAAAAATTCTACATTTTTGAAAAATTTCTTATTAGTTGTCTCTTACTCTATTTATTAACATTTAAAATTTCAATTATTATTTTTAGTGTTTTTTTCTATTCATTATATCAATAAGAAAATGTTTACTTAGTAAAAATGTTTGGAAATAAATTATACGAAGTTCTTATGACTTATAAGTTTTAACTATAGCTATTTAAAATTATTAAAGATATTTATATAAATTATATCAGGCATGGGTTTTGTTGTCCTTACCTTAAACAGGTCCTTGATCCTTATTTTCTATATTATTATGCAATATGGATTATTCCCTTGTTTTCATTTATATTTATTTATTTTTAAATTTGTAATAAGTTTAAATTAATGTTTAGAAAATGTTTTTAGAAAATTATAAAAATGTAATTTAATTACATTGAATTACATTTTTTAGTTGCATTGCCAAGTTATAATGATCACAAGTTTGATCCACCGCAGATAGTTTGTCCAGGATATGATATTTTACCCTTGCCACTAAATACAGAATACCAAAAAAAAACTACTGATGAATTATCATTTTTAAAACAAAAAGATTTGTCTGATTCATGGAAAAAATTTATAGATAGCGTACCTATGTCTAAGACCAGGATGGGTCATATTCCTAAAAATAAGTATAATAATTATTATTGTTATCTTGAATTAACAATTTTTTTTTAAATTAATTCCTAATCAAAGATCAACCAAAAAGGTTAGCTAATACTAGTTAACGTATACACGTACAATAAAAAAAAATGTTACTAATTTATACATTTAATGCCAAAAATGTAGCTATACATTTAAAATTATAAATCATTCAGAATTGTTATTTGATTGTAATAGTAATATATTAAAATAATAATTATAAAAATATAAAAATACTATGAAAACGATTTGTGGTAAAAATATTTTTATAAACCAACAGTATTTAAAAAATAAACATCTTAGATATATACAATAAAAAATGTGATAAGCTTTAATTTTTAAATTGATACCTATTGTTAAATACCGAATTTGTTTCAAAACAATTTTAAAAAAAGAAAAATTAGACAGTGGGTGTACTTTTCTGCTGTACCATTAGGTGTTGGGTGTGTTAGTGTCACTATTATGGATGCTTTAAATTTAAATTTTATTATATATATCATTGTAAACGAAAAACGATTCTGAATGGAGACAGCCCGTCAGCCTTTATCACTATGTATATATTTCATGGTATTATGTTTTTTGATATTTTTATTAAAGTAATTTATTTTATTTTTGTTATTAAACTAAGTTGATAAATTTTTATTTTAATATATTGCACTTATTATATTATTAGAATTTATAATACTTATATCATAGTATATCACCTTGTAATAACATCTTCTGTAAATAACACAAAACGTAAAAATAGATTCCTAATATAAATAGAGATAATAATGTCTTAAAAAAATCAAAATCAAAAATGTCATTCGGTATAGTAAAATTCATAATTGTGTAATATACGTACAAGTTTTTTTTTCCCTGAATAATGTTTTTAAATTATAACAAAATAATATTATCTTACAATTTAAGTAAGTAATTTTGTGAAAAATCTAACTTTAAATGCTTATAGGTTATAAAAAAATTGTGACAATATGTTTTTAATATATATTTTTTTTTTTTAATATAATAAAAACTTATGTAGGATCTTATGTTAAATTTTCAAGAATTTTAACTCTACGAATAATTGTTTATCAACAAGTATAGAAAAAAATATTTGTCATGCCTATAAATAACACAAAAAAATAAAATTAAAATTTTTAGAAAATATTTATGATGTAATAAAAATGATTTTTTGTATAATATAATATAGAAAGAAAAACTTATAAAAGCCTTATATTCAATTTTAAAATCTAAGGTATAAAAACAAAAATGATTTTTCTCAGACATTTTTTTTTAACTTTAAACACTCATAAAAAATAGATTTTTAATAGATTTTATTAGATAAATTAACGATTAATCAGGATTATTGTATCAAATGTATAGAAAAAAAAGAAAAGTATAAAAAAAATGTTAATAATTATAATTCTATAAATAACACAACCAACATATTTGAAAATGTTATCGTAAACATAAAATAGTAACATAAACATTTCAAGTAGGTGTCTAAGGTTATTCATTCTTGAGTAATACAAAAAAATAATCGATTTTGTCATAAACTTGATTTACGTAAAATTCTGTTAAGATTTCCTTTTTTTGATTTTTTTGTTGTTTTTGTTAAAAAAATAATTTGAGAATTTTTTATTTTTTACCTCTTTAAAGTAAAATACAAACTAAATTCAATTTTCTACCAGAAACCATCCCCATTCCTTAAAATTAAATCATTTTATGGACTACTTATTGTGTACACACACATATATATATATATATATATATACAAAAAAATGAAAACATGCATCATTAAAAAAATCAATACATTCATTTCTCCGCTCAGAATTTAATAGTGCAAGAGACTTATAAACCAATGAATTTTTCTCAACCATTCATTTTTTTTTTTTTTGTAATTTAAGTACCTATACTAATACAGTAATACTTTAAATATAACATTATATATTATTATATTATTATTATATAATTATAATATTATGTCATTATATATTTATATACAACAACCATAATAATTAAAACGCTCGTAGCACTATGTAGTTTAAAAATTAGTTTTGTTATAAACAATCATTAAATAATATATATAATTTATAAAAAATTGTTTATTTATAACTATAAATTAAAATTTTCATAAGAAAAATTAGTAATAGTTAATAATACAATATATTAATAGATATGATTTGTTTATTTATCTTAGAGATTATCGTTTTCATAACTATGTGGTGAAATACATGAAAAAAGATTAAGCTACGAAAAATCATCAAACTTCCAATATGAAAAAATAATTATTATGAAACAAAATGAATAAAATTTTATTATGATTGTATGCGCTATCTATTAAACACAACATGCATTCAACAACTTCTGTTGTTTTATTTTCATCTACAGATGGTGCATGTTAATCTAATACTACACAATATTATTATGACTACAAAACATAAAATTAGTACTTTTTTTTAACTTTAGTGTTAGTGTACAATCTATATTTAACTTATGATCTTATAATAGTTTATAATATGTATTGTGTTTTAAAAAAATAGAATACCATTTTTTTTATTCAAAATGATTTAGCCAATTGTCACAATTTATTTTAAGATCCAATGAGTCAAAGTAAGTTAATTTCAAAATTATGTTTTCTATATTATAATAATATCTACTTTACTATATTTAGATGTTAGATCAGTGATATATTCGCCATAAAAACACAGGAAATTTCCATGAAAAATAGACATTGTTATATAATGAAGTAAATACATTCCGTAATAGGTATAGTCACTAGTCTGCGGGGTTTGTTAGCTAATGTTAAATAAACATGATTTCAGAATAGTTACATAAATAAACGCTCAAATTCTCACTCATGATTATTAGTACATGGAATAGTTAGATTCTAAATGTATATTGTACATATTATTACCTTCTATTTTTTTGATTTTTAGCCGTTGCATAAAGTGGAACCGGGTGAACATTACTTCTCTCAGTGTAACGTAGTGTAACGTAGTGTATTTAATACACAATATAGTTACCTTCAATATGAGGGCTTACATTTTTTTTTACATTTCCTATTACACATTCTGGATTTCTCAATTTGAAATCAATTTCTAGATCAAGTCAGAATCCTGGCGTTCTATTAAAGAGACTCGTTCATTCTGACGGATTTCAGTAATCCGCGATTACTAATCACCATATCGCCTATGGACTTCTTTAAAGGTCGAATGAAAGGCAGATCTGTAATTAAGGGTGGCAACTAGTTGCGTCCCACGGTAAAAATTTCTTCCTAATTACAACCCCCCTTTATTGGGGAGCATACAAATTGTGGCCAAAATTTTTTAATTAATCATTTTTGAACTACACAATTTTATACTCTAAACTTTTATATAACTACACATAGTTTTCATTTCTTAGCCATTAAAATAAAAGTAAAACACAAACAAAACCGAAATTTAAATCCGTTAGCAATAAAACATTCTTAGCTGTAGAAAAATCGTCTAAGGTGTTTTCGGTATTTTAGGTGCCTATATCTACATTGGACTATCATTATTAAACAGTCATTGAGGTATCAGGTAGGTAGGTAAGAAAGAAAATTATTTGATATAATCTTTCAAATCCATATTACGACCACTGACTGCCGTCATTATTGAACTGGCAACGATAATAATATTAGGATCTGGGCAAAAATTAATCGGGCCGCAACTCAAATATGACGCAAAAAACTCAAGCCGCTATTCGGATTATAGGTCTATTTTTCTAGATATCTTTTGAACGCAACTTGTATACAACTGTGATTAAATTTATTAACGGACAGCTATATGTCAGTATATTATAATAATATATTACACAATTAAAAATAGGAACACTATTTCATCTAAAATAGCTAAATTCTATAGCCAAACTGGCCGAACGATCGTGCATGGCAATAAGAAGGTATAAGAAACAACTAAAACAAGAATAGATTAAATGAGGTCGCCTTATTGGTAAATGGCATATAACATATAATATAAATTCTATCGGAATGGAAGAATATCAAAATTAATTGTGCCAGATAATGAAGTAATTGATGAGTTTATAAAGTCTACAAAAATTAAAGGTTGGATTTTCTGTTATAAATCTTAATGACTAGAACTATTGACTATGAAAAGATAAATAATGAAATAAAGTAAGCACTTATAAGTTATAGTAATTAAGAACGTCTAAATACAATATATTTTGTTATGTAATAGATACATTTTTGTTTTAACAAAACATATTTGAAGCTCTCAGGTAACGGTGTATATAATGCACGAAAGTCAACAAATAAAGATTCTTTGCTCTTCATGATATAATATTATTGGTATCAAAGTCATATGGAAACTTAGGGGGGTGGTGTAAGAAAGGCGGAGCTCTGGAAAAATACATCCCCCACTCTTCTTAAGAAAAAATCCTAAAACTTCTGTTTGAAACTTTCAGTGACGTGTACTGTATGCAGTATTAGACCACACGTCATGGTTGAACATAGTGTAAGATAATTATTTTTAAAATAAAAAAAAAATGTATTATTATTACAGTTTTATTTTATGTATATGTGCACCTGTGCATATAATAAATTGTACAACATTTAATTTTAATCACCTACTTACTACATATTAATCATATAATTTGATTTTTAGCCTGTTGTTAAATTGTATTTATTTCTTATCTGTCTATACCATATAAGGTGATACAAAATAAAAAAAAATTATTCTAAATCCTAATTTGAAATTCTTTACTATTAATATAGACCATATTTTTAACTTAAATTTTGTATACTATTTAAATAGCATTATTCTGTAATAATACCATTTTATTTTTCAAATAATTTTTTTTTTTAATATTTATGTTTCCGCATTGAAATTTAAAAAAGTAATTTTTGAATTATTTAACTTTGTATGATACTGAAAATAATAAATAAATTATAATAGATTTGAATGATGTTGTGGCTATTATTATTTTAAAACTTTAATAATTAATATTAATGTATAAAAACTTTATAATTTGTAAAAATAATAGGCACTAAATGAAATATAATATCATATTAATATTTTTATTAAATGATTTTAAAATACTATTGTCCTTAATACTAGTATATGTATTATGTATGCATTTTAATAACTCAAAAACCACTCATTCAAATATTGATTTAGATAATATATCAATATTTTCAATAAAAGTCACTAGCTTAGCAATTTACAATAAAAAAAATATTGGTTCTAGTTTGAAATAAAGAAATTTGTAAATCGCTACAGTACACACTTCTCAAAATTGTATAAAAATTAAAACATTTTAAAATGTGATTTTACAAATATACTTAAGAAAAAAACTATACAGTTATTTTCAATGACAAAATCAGAGTGTGCTTGTGTGGAATAAAGTTTTACCCATCTTCAAACTCAACTACACATAATTCGATTACAATACGATCGTTTTATTTTTGTATAATTTTCATAATAAAACCGCAAGAACTGCGTTCACAGACCCGGACAACAATTGTTCAGCCGAGAGGTTAACAAAAATGCGATAAAATGAATGTAAATTATTGCGCAATAACAATAATTGGTATTATATAATGTAAAACTGATATTAAATTGAAATTAGTCATAACTTAAAATTGGATGTATTTCAGTATTCATTACTTTTATTTTATTTTTAAAATGATGTATGTTTATATTTGGTTAATAGTGAAATTTTTTAGAATAATTGCATATATACAATAATAATAATACATTAAATTTGATATGTTTGTATTATTTTTGCAATTTTACCAAGATGTTTAGGTAGAGTTTTGGAAACGATCCATCAAATTGTGTGTATTTTTATGACTAATGTCTTACTATGTAGAATTTTTTTTAGAATACCCGTGTTTTTAATGCAAAGATTGTTATACATTTTTGATTAAATTGTTATGATTTTCATAGCTATTCATAAAAATATGACAATGTATCATTTAATTTACTAATATAATTTAAAACCCTTTACTTACTCTGTTAATATAATAAGCGAGCGTGTTCGTTAAATTCTAGTATGTAGATTAAAAATTAGCCAGGTGTAGGTACCAATAGAATACAGCACCTGTCTCCAAATATTTTTGCTCAAGAGCCATAAAATAATTTAGAACATTTTACATTCCAATACGTTATTAATTTGTAAGCAATAATCATAATTGCGATTTTTAGTATTATGAAAAGTATAACAAATAACTATAATAAATAAATGTAGCTTTTTAATATTGAAAGTACCAGGTACTTAAAAACTATGATGTTTATATACGTAAATTATAAAATTCATAAAAATAACAATCATAAATAAGCTAATAATATGAATACTTCATTTTAAAATTATTCACTATTTAGTCATGGGCGTTGAAATAAATGTGTCTCACAGGCCTTAGTTAAGAGACTCGTAGAAATGATAAATTTATATCTAATAGAACTAATAGAAGATCAATTTTATATTTATACTTGTTGATTAAGAGCTATATCGGCAGTTGTAGTAATTACAGTACCTATTACTTATAGAATTATTGTTAACAATGATAATGTACATAGATTACTTTAGTCATAGAATTATTTACTTACATTAAACTATAAATTATACAGGTTTGATTGTTTTGGGATCTTGAAAATATATTTTATGATGGATCTTAAATTGGAAGTCCAGTCCCAGTCCCAGCGCTTATCCAATTCGTTGTGGAATATATATTTTTTTCTTGTAATATTAAAATATTCTACAATTTTTTGAAAATTGTCATTATTCATTAGTCAATCTCCGAAAAACCTTATATTTTATTGTTCTTTTTTTTATTGAATACTAAATAATTGTGTAGTAAAACTTAACTATATTATCTATACACCTATACAACTATATATACACTGTATTAACATTAATAAAAATCACAATATTTTTTAAAGCTAAATTATTGGTAGTGATTGAAAATAAATTGAAAAAATATGCAAAAATATTATAGATATCACCATGAGTTTTGAATATTACTTAATGATTATAAATAATAAAAAATTATGATACTTAATAGTTAAAAATATTATTTTATACTTAAAAATAATAACATTTTTTGCTATGCTAGAATGCAGATTCTTTATAAAAATCTTAAAATAGATCAAATAAGTCATGTATACATGCTGTTCAATGTTGCATGTAACTGTATGAAAGATGTTAAACGCAATCGAATAAAAATAAAAGAATAAAAGATAAACAACAAAAAAAGTGAGACATGGTTTACACATGAAAATAGGTCATTGTTTAAGTACCTACAGGATTAATACGAACATCCTTCCAAAGATGAAACACGAGTTGAGTATAAAACGTTTTTATTTAATATTAGTAAATATTAAATAATAATTTTTAGAATTAAAAATTAATATTCTTAATAATATCATGGATGTAATAACTAAATATGTATTAAATAATTCACCAAACATGACTAATGACCTTTATCTCTTTAAACCCCTTTATCTTATTCAATAATCCAGCTATTCAAAATTTGATTTTTTAAATTTTTAATTGTTCCTAAAAAGCGTATTTTAAAATTCTTGTCATTATTTGTACTATTTAGGGAGTGTCCTTTGGAAGTACCTACACATTTCTGTTTCTTAATAATTGATTAGCTTCTTTTCTACAGTAAATTATATAACAAAAGTATTTTGAAAATGTTGACACACCTATTAAACTCAAAAATAGTACGAATAATTTATTTATTAAACTTTTTATTCTAAGAATAATAGGTCTATATTGTAATAATAAATTTAACAATATTAATCTATATCAATCAACATTTATGAATTGTAAAAATGGTCCAAGTCAAATAAATACTTGATGCACGGTTATATATATTTTATATTTATGTAAAGCTGTTTCTAATGAAATACATCAACACTTTCAAAAATAAACAATTCACTAAATAATTTACTGTAAGAAAGAAAAATTTTTTATTGGAAAAATAAAAATGTATATCGCCACAGGACACTCTTTATAAAAACAACAGTATAATTAGTGTTGAAAACTCGCATGAATCATAATACTTCATTTAACTCAAGACAAGTTAACATTTTAAGCATTTAGTCATAGTGTTTACTGTTCATACTTAGTTTTATTTTAAAATGAGTTTTTAAAAGCGTAAATACTCAAATAGTCTAAATGAGTGCATAATTATTTTCAAAATTACAAAATGTATTAGGTATTGAGGGAAGTATCTTCTGGTCTAATTTCCTTCAAGTCCCTTATTTTATAAGACTTTGTGATCATATTATTTGTATTTTGTACCTATAGACCTCATACACTGTTTTTGGACTGTAAATAAATTTAGAACATTTCATATGAAATTACTTTAATCTTTAAATTGTAAGTAATTTATTTTTTTCCTTGTAAGCTACAGTAGTTCGTTTGAAAAATATCCTTAAATAACAATGAAAATTCTATTTAAACTCCTTTTTTTCAATGCGATAATTGTTGCATAAAATTTTAAAACAACAAATCGACACTAATAATTTACCGAGAAGATATCGATTTAATTAATTTACATAACGAAAACAAAACTATAGATATTCTTTAAAAAAAAACCCTTGTGTTAATAATAGAACTATATAAGGTCATTATTGAAATATTAAATTAATATTTTAAAATGTTATTGAATAAAAAATATGTATGTAAAAAACCAAGTTAGTAGATAATTAAAAATATTATTTGCAATAAATAAGAAAATGTGTAATTAAAACAAATAAATAATAATACATCAAAATTAAATAAAAAGTGTCTTAAATCAACATATTATAGTATTATAGTCCATTCTGCACGCAAGTTGTTGTTTTAATAAAAAAAAATTTTGATTTGCCAAATGGGCTTGTTGAGACATAACCACTCTCCAGAGCATCGGCTGTTACTTACAGAGGGGGAAGACAGACGTTCTAAGTTCCCGAAATAATTTTGTTACGAACCACTCGGTTGGGTTCGTGTTACGTCGAACCTTTTATAGACACCACCCAGTTCACTCAGAAAACCCCTACCCCACTCTATTCTGATGGGTCCCATAACACCTATATGCTGGCGCTACTCCAGGGAAAATGCGGTAACTCTTTAAATCCGATCCAACATAAAATACCTATATAAATTAATTTTTTTTTTTTAAACAAAAACGAAAAAATGTGTATATATTAGGTAAAAATTTAAAGAAAAAAAAATGATACATTATACACCTATATAGTTATTAAACAAAAGATATTAAAATGTACGTTTTGTGTAGTGTGTACTAATATAACACATTTTTATAGTTGATATAGTCATAATATCATAGTGCCTATACTCATATCAACCATGTAAATATCAATAATGTAATTGCATCTTGCGTTACTCTCAAGCAGACACTGATACCTTATGTCATCAAGTAAAATGTATAAATATACTAATGTCCCATGTTATCCCGCGACCATTGCACAGCGTTTCAGCGAATATTTCAACGCCTACGGGGTCCACCGAGCCAGATTAGGCCCTTTGCGCCCCACTCCGTTCTATTTCTAGAGATGACAATACTGAGCTGCCGTGTGTAGTGGACCCGTTTCAATATTTCAGGAATTCGTTATGATTATCCTGTTTATTTTTAACAGTCGTATCGATTTTGTTTTTTCGTGTAGTTAGAATATTATGTTTATTCTATTATAATCCTAAAAAAAAAAAAAAAACATAATATGATAAAACTATATTATTTTCATCTCTAGTAACCCGACGCCACTACACCAGTGAAATTGAACTTTTAATTTAAAAGGCTTAGTTTTTATCCTATAATAAATTACAAATCTGTAAAGCGACATTGAGTCTATGGCATATGAAAATGCATAGTAACAATATAGGATACAAATCTATATCTTGAAACAATAGCAGTAGGGACCATGATAGATAATCAATAATTAATAATTTAATTATTAAAAATCTTTTACTATTTTTAAAACTTTTAAAGCTGAAATCTACTAATAACTACTCTAATAACTTTTCTAACTTAAATATACTATTCAATATTTTATTTTATTTGTAAAATTTGATAAAATAATTGTATCAAATTATTCATACTTACAAATATAATTACAACTATTTAAAATATATAGAATGCATCACTATACTTTTCCCCATGAAATCATTTCATATTAATATATATATTTTTAAAATAAACACTGTTTAAAGAGTTAGGTACATTTTAAGATTTTTTTTTCCGTTAATTTTGTTTAAAATAAGAAGTAGGCACTTAAAAATCTAAAATAGCTCGATCTCTAGAACTGATTAAAAATATAATTTATTTTATTTTAAAAAGTGAATTATTAATTTCTATAAAAAATGCACTTAATTTTGTAAGTTTTAAAGTACATAATGCATAGTACGAAATTCTAAGAAGGCTCGAGAGAATAAAATAATACATATGTCGTAAACAGAATATAATATACAAGACCTATACAGATAGTGGGTGGTAAGTTTAGGGACAAGCAAACCGAGTATACAGTATAACAACTTATTTATTTACTTTTACAATCATTCAGGTATTTTTTTAATATTTAAACTCTAAATATAAAATTGGTGGGACTAACATAAGAATCTTGTTAACATAAAGTATGATTACTCTAAAGTTAAACATTAAACCTGCATATAAAATGAATAGACCTCACATGTATAATGAGACATTCTTAATTTTTATAATGTGTCATCTTGACAAGAGTTATACTTAGTTAATGTAGTCAATAATAATAATAATATCATTTCTTATAATAAATATTATTCAGAAGTAATAGTTTCCCTGTCATTAACTTTGTAATTTTCTGAGTTTCAAATTGTTTATGAAGAACTAAAGACATGTTAAAAAAAATCTTAATAAATCACAAAAACTAGGTCAACCCTATAAAATTTCTAAAAAGTCTTTAGTTATATTTTATTATATTTAACTTCAGGATATTTTAATATTTTAAGAAACTTGCTCTTATTTTAATGAAATTCAGAAAACAATAAGTAAAATTCAAATAAAAAATATATACATACCAGTTTTAAATGCATGCATACGTGTTAAATTCACTTATAAACATAAATTAAATAATAGTCTTTAATATGTTTTTAAAACAACATTTTTATGACTTTATTTCAACTATAATTATTTTAAATCTAAAACCTATATTATTGAAAATATTCTAAAAATTTGGTTTATTTCTTATAATGAAAAAAAAGATCAAAATAACATGGACGTTAAAAAAAAATATAATTAGATAATAATATAACATATTTTTGGTTTTCAAAAATAACTTCACTAAATATAGTAGTATTTTTATATACTTATGTGTTTACATTTCAATATGTTTACTAAATTCAATATATTTGAAATTATTTCAAAAAAAAAAAAAAAATGTCTTTATATAACCAAGATATCTTTTGAAAAATTAATACTAGTACTTAAATATACTAATATATTAATTAATATCGTTGGTTAAAATAAGAGTAATAAATAAATTTTCAAAAATAAAAATCCTATCCTTAATACTTTTCTACGAAAAAAATCAGTTTTTTTTAAACTAAATCTTAACTGAGTATTGCTAATTGTATATTTTTTTTTACTTCAGTGATTTATCGTTTTAAATTCATTGCTTTCTATTATAGAAACTTCACTCCAGTTTACCACTCATTTCTATAGTATTTATTACTTAATGAGAATTTTTTCTATTTTTATAATATAAGGTATAGCAAATTATGAATTGAAAATTAAATTTGTTTTATTATAATCTCTTATAACCCTTAATAATCAATGATTAACTCTATAATGCATACGGCATACCTATGTATCAAGGATTAAGGACCAAGGATATACCTATGTGGCTATATGTTATATATAAATATAAAATATTTATAAACATGATTGATTCTTTTTCGGTAGTTAAAGGCCAATACAATTTTAACTATTCCTTTCAAGGACACAAAACGCCGACCTCAAATGTTCAAGTTCGTTACTCTCCAGCCCTCGAAGTAAACAACGATTATGTGGAGGGAGTAGCTTGTGAGTGGGCGTCAAAACGGGGGCTAGTACTAGTCAGACGCTCAGCCTTCAGTTAAGTACGACAGCTCAGCTCGGTCCGTCCTCAGCGCTTGAGTAGTCTAAAAATAGTCACATTTTTCTGGTTTCAACCTTAAGTGCGATTTCAAAGTTCTAGTGATACTGAAAAAAATAATAAGTTCGTTTTAATTAGTGCAGACATGTCTTCATCCAAGACGACCAAGACATACAGTTACCGCTCTGTAGGAGGCGGAAATGCTGACATAAATATCGACTATTCCCACGACCTCAGCGCTTTATCTCGTCTTGAAGTAAGTGAAATTTGAATAACTTGTATACTAAACTATTATAGAGTCATGAAATATCCAATTGTAATTTTCCAAAATCAAAACTCACAATGTTTAGGTACCATAAAAATAGAATAAATCACATTTTCCAGGTATATATTAATCGTCTTCAGCTGCTAGAAGAAGAACGAATGTTGTACATAATGGTCAATTGAGACTATTAAATGTTTTATTCACAGATTTGAGAAACACGAAATAGAGATTAATATCTTTTTAGAGGTAGGTGGAGAGAGGTTTCTTCTTCTTGACAGTCTGAAGGAAGCACGGTGTGACGCCGCCCACCCTCCTTAGCCCTTACAATATAATAAACAATTAAATATACTGAATGTTTTGATTTGATTAACCAAATCCTGCGTTTGTTTTTCCCTTTAGGATAAGATCAGACTTTTGCAAGAAGACTTAGAATCGGAACGCGAACTCCGACAACGTGTAAGTACATAATGTAGCATTGACAGAACAGAGTGTCATGAGTGTCATAAACTATTTTAACATTACAAAGACTTTATTTTAATATTAATTATTTGTTATAAATTTATATTAAATTAAAGTTTAGAATGCTAAAATTAAAGATAATATTTTTTTTTTTGTACAATATAAATAATGAACAGCAGAAAAATATTTTTACTAAAAATGAATGATAATGTTACCACTTAAATATTAAGCTAAGTTTTTAAACGAGTTTTGTTTAAAATATTTAGAGATCAACTACTTATAAATTATGTTAAACTATAACAAATGTTGTACATATAAACAAATCCCAAAAATAAACTTATATATTTATAGTCAAAGTTCACATTTTCTGTAAGCTTGGGTTTTTCAGATCTCATGATTTTCATTATTATTTAAAATTACTAAGGAACATAGTTTCGATTTTGCTATAGTTATCAATCGTAATTGGATCCAAAAATATGTGTAATTCTATGAGCAAAATACATGAATTCCTTTAAATAAGTCAACACTGTGTTATAAATAACAGCAGGACAGCTTAATTACCATAGTCAACGGTGGCAGGGTGAAGAAGTACTTTTCTTTATAGTTGCCAGAATTATGAGACAGTTCAAATCTATTTTCCCACCGTTCGCCATGGCAAATGACCAAGTATAAATATGCTGAGAAATATTAACAGATCTTCGAATTCTGGCAACAGTAATTACATAATATAAGTTCAAGCCACCGTGAAATGCCTAAATATTACTTTACATGCGATACTAAAAAAAAAAAAAAAACAATCTAATTATAAATCTAATTAATATTTTTAAATAATGTAATTTTCAATAATATTATTATTTCAGTTGATATTTAATATGCCTAATATAAACCGTGTGTACCTTACTTAAAAGGATATTTGTGATGTTAATTGGATTTTAATCTTAACAATTAGTTAACAATCATTTTTAAATAAAGTACAACAATCTGAAACTCCGAAAAAAAAACGAAAGACTAAATCAAACATACTAATCAATAAAGCTACTACTTGATCTAGATTTTGCTTGATTTCACTTGAAACGTATTTTTTATAATATTAAATATATCAATAGATTATAAACCTCTATCCGAATTGTCCGATAAAAGCGGCGAATTAATCTGTTTGCTGCATATGATATTTTATTAAATAATCAGTATAATGAATAAATATAAAATGCTTTAACATTTTAAAATTGTAGAAAATATTGCAATACCAAAATTGAACACGTCAATTAAAAAATCAAATAAATTATTTATGAAATAGTTTTACTACAATAATACTACTAGAAGGAGCATTATAGTTATCGTGATATGTTTAAAGAATATTTATTTAAATCCCAAAAAATATGTTTACAAGTTACAGACTTCAGTAATTATGAAATTACACTTTTTATTATCATAATTTATACTTTTTTTAAAAAAATAATAATTAATCAATAACCAAATTTGAATTTTTTTTCGGTATTAACTTTTCATTATCTACATAGGTATAAGTAATATAAAATAGCATTGAATACCTTACCTATTATACTATATTAAATTTATTTCCATTGTTTATAATTCTTAGTAATTTTATAAAATACTAAAATAAATTATAGTTGGTGTTAAAATATTTTTCTTAGATTTATTTATTTAATTTTAATAATTTTCTTTAAAAAAAATATATACATATACAAGAAATATGGTTGTAAATTAAGTATATCAAAATACAGTTTAAAAGTATAAACAAGTTTTGTAACAAAATACAATAATTTTAATTATTAAAATATTATTTATTTAAATATACTGATTAACTGTTTTACTTGATTTTTAACTTTAATAACTTTGATTCTTTAATAACTTTCTATGAAATATCATTATTTCGCCAAGGGAAACTTCTTTATATTTACTTTAAATTGTCAAATACAAATTTTATGTACCGTCACTGCGGATACTATAATTTCAAAATACATTTTTAACCTTCCTAATTACATAATTTAAATCCATTGTTACTAATAATAATCATAATACGAATAATTATAGGCGGTAGGGATTTTTTGCTTAAATATAATAAAAATATATATTCTTTACTCTGTGTTCGGCGTACCTACAGCTCCTAAAAAATACATACCTAACCTATATTAAGTAATTTATATCACACTTTGGACATATTTTAAAATATTTAACTATTATAATAGTCCTATATATTTTTAATTACCTATTATAGATCGGTGATGAATGATGATATAAAATTGACAGTAGTAATAATAATAACGCCTAAGTGTATAAGTATTATAAAAATTATTATTGTAAACATTCCGTTAGTTTTATGTAGTAAACATATTGATAGCTTATCAATGAAATTTATTCGAAATTATGAATTTACAAGAGAAACATTTTATTATTTTAAACCTTTACTTTAAATGAAGGACGAGACTAAACCTCCACCGGTTTATGAAATGTTTATCCCTATATTAATATTTTTATAATTTATACTGTTATTTACTTAATAGTTTTTAGATTTTTATCTACATTTTTTTTTTTACCGTCCCGTTTCATAATGATAGCGAATAAATATTAATTTGTTTATAGGTACTATTTTATGTTAAAACAATTTTATCGACAACGCGCCAAACTAAAAAGTAAAATTAAATTAACTTTTCACTTTTTTTATATATGTACTTGAATTAATCTTTTAAATACGGCGATGATACAAAAGATTATATAATTTGTTAAATAAATATTATTTTAAATAGAAAATGTCTTATATATTATGAATATAAGTTATAGACTAAAGAATTATTTGTAAAATTCCTCATATTTTTAATTATAATATATATATGTAATATGTATATTGTATATATATATATTATACTTATATACATATATTCTTAGAAATAAACATAATATTTAATTTTTCATACACAATCAATCATATTTTTTAATTTAACTGCACGCAACTATACACTTTACAGTAAGAGTAATAACTCATAAATATAATTTTATATTATTATAATGTTTAAACAATTTCCAAAATCACTATTGCTTTTTTTTATTTGTTGCAAGTTAAATTTCTTTGGCACAGAGCTTTGGAAAGGTACTCTAAAAATAAGTATAAAGAAAGTGATGCTATGCCGAACGGGACGAATGAAGTGTGAACGACCACTAAGCTGACCATCTAGTTATATTTTTATAAACGGAATTTAGCCTGGTTTCATTGACATGTGTCAATCGACACATTTGATTCACCTAACCTAACTTAAATGTTTATTTTTGAATTTTGGCGAGTACCTACCTGAAATATATTATAAACGAAAACCAAGTATCCTAACTAAATAAATCATTGCTGATAACAACCTAATAAAAAACTAATTGTATTATTATATTAATTCAATATTTATTTGAATATGTAAAATAATTAATATATCGTTTGTTAATATTAATAAACTATAAATTATTATTGTTCAGATTGAAAGAGAAAAAGCTGACGTGAGTGTGCAATTAATATCTCTCACTGAACGTTTGGAAGAAGCTGAAGGTGGAGCCGAAAGTCAAGTAATTCATCATATTTTATGAGGACAAAATTCTTTTAAATTTTTAACAATTATTATTTTTGTATACTTGTGTAAAATAGTTTGAAATCAATAAGAAACGGGACACAGAACTCACTAAGCTCCGTAAACTATTGGAAGATGTCCATATTGAATCTGAAGAGACAGCTCATCTTTTGCGTAAAAAGCATCAAGAAGTCGTCGCTGACTTCCAAGAACAACTGGATCAACTTGCAAAAGCAAAAGCTAGGTAAACAAAACTCAAATGTGCTCAATTTATTGTATTTGCGTATTACATAAATATTTTTATCTCCAGGACCGAAAAAGAAAAGGCTAAATTCCAACAAGAAGTTTACGAACTGTTGGCACAAATTGAAAACGCTAACAAGGATAAAGTAAAATAATTCAAAATTAAAATTAAAACAAATTAATCATACATTATTGTTTAATATTTTTTTTAGTACACATCAATCAAGACAATTGAAAAATTAGAGGTCACTATTCATGAACTCAACATCCGTATTGAAGAAATTACAAGATCTGTTACAGAAATCACTTCAATTAAGACCCGTTTGTCAATGGTTAGAACAAATCAGTAGCTACCATTGTTTTAAAAACTAAAATACTATTATGATTTTAGGAAAATATTGAATTAGTTAAAGAAGTTCAAGATTTAAAAGTATCAATTGAGAACAGTACATATCTTAAATCTCAAATTGCTGGACAATTAGAAGACGCTCGCAGGAGACTGGAAGAAGATGAAAGAGTATGTGCAATTTTTTATTATTTTAATAATAATTTAATAAATGTACTCATTGTGATAATATTACAGAGACGGTCACTTTTAGAATCCAACTTACATTCAGTCGAAGTTGAATTGGAATCAGTAAGAGTTCAACTAGAAGAAGAATCTGAGGCTCGTTTAGACCTTGAAAGACAATTAATCAAGGCTAATGGTGAATCTCAAGCATGGAAATCGAAATATGATTCTGAAGCAAGTGCTAGGGCCGAGGAAGTTGAAGAGCTACGGTAATTATAATTCTAAAAATATTTATAAAAAGGTAATTACCTATAAATAATTTTTTTGGTTAATTTTTTTCTAGTCGTAAATACTCCGCACGTATTCAAGAACAGGAGGAACACATCGAAACACTTTTGGTTAAAGTCAACAATTTGGAAAAACAAAAGTCTAGGCTCCAGAGCGAAGTTGAAGTTCTCATTATTGATTTGGAAAAGGTTCTTTTTATTTTATTTTTTATTATAAAATTTAAACAGTTTATTTGAATAAAATAATAATACATGGTGTACTTAGGCTAACAATACTGCAAGAGATTTACAAAAACGTGTTGAGCATTTGGAAAGAGTTAACATTGACTTGAAGACTCGTCTTGATGAAACCACTGCATTGTTCGAACAAGGACAACGGGACTTGAGAAACAAACAAAATGAAATTCAAAGATTAACCCATGAATTGGACAAAACCAGAGAACAAAAGGATCAACTTACACGTGAAAATAAGAAATTGGCTGGTATAGTATATTATTTTTAAGAGATATTTAAATTATAATATAATTAATTTTACAACTAAAATTTAAACCAGATGATTTGCACGATGCCAAGAATACTATTTCTGAATACAACAGAAGATTACATGAGTTAGAATTGGAACTCAGGCGGTTGGAGAATGAACGCGATGAACTTAGCGCTGCTTATAAAGAAGCTGAAGCTGTATGTATTCCATTTAAATATTGAATAGTGGATTTTATAAAAAAAAAAAATTCGATATTGGTATTATAGGGAAGAAAAGCTGAGGAAGGTAGATCTTTCCGATTGTCTGCTGAACTTACCCAATTCAGACATGAAGCTGAAAAACGGTTAGCTGAAAAAGATGAAGAAATTGAATCTATTCGGTAAGATTTTTTAGCTTATATATTAAATAAATTAAATAGCTATTAAGTTTATCAAAATAACCTTAATAATTAAATGACAAAATATTTAAAGTTCGGACAAATCATAGTTTTATAATGCTTAAAATAATAATAAGATGAATTTTTATAACTATAGAATATGGTAACATAGCTATTGCATACATTAATCATCAATTTATTGTTAATTTCAGTTATCGTAAAACAAATAAAAATGAATAATAAAAAAGGTAAATAAATCATTTCAACATTAATTTGTTTGATAATAAATTATCTATCTAACAAAAAAATAAATATTGTTAAAAAGGATATACCTATATAATATTATAATACTACATTAAATATATTTAATACTTAAATGAAATATAAATATTTAATATTTGTATGACACAATACAGTTGGATAATAAAATAAATCTAAATAAGTTCTTATATAAATATCCCCTCTTATTAAATTGATACAATGTTTGAATCCGTAATCATTAATCTGTTATATTAATTCAAAAACTATATTTATATGTGCGAATAACATTTATTTTTTGCAACCACAAACGATTTTAATGCAAATAAAACTTTATACCAAACTAATTTTTCACAGACATTTTTATAAATAATAAAGTTTTAATATTAAGACTTGTGATCAATATTTAAATAATAACATTCTTTCATTAGAAAATAATTTTATAATATCTAATATGCAGGTATTTAAAAACAGGAATAAATAAATAAATAAAAATTTCCAATACTTATTTGTTATTACAAAACTATAAAACATGGGATTTTGGTCAAAACAATCTAAATTATTTTATAAGTAACAATTTTTTTTTATTATTATATTCAAAGTGAAATGTTATTTAGAAATATTTAGATATTTTAATCATGAACGATAAGACTTATTTTTGAACAAATAATTTTACTTCTATAATCTTAACTTTTACTTCATTAAAAATAAAAATAAACTCATAGTTATATGAAAACACAGAAAGAGGTTGAAATAAAAAAAAAATATATCTATAATTAAAGTTAAATTAGACTAAAAATTAATAAATATTTAATGAATTATAAATCCATACAGATACAAATAAGTTTAATGAGTAATGAATATTCTAATGAAAATCTAAATCAAATAAATAATTAAAATAATGAATATGTCAAAAAATACATACAAGCATACAAGCATACAATTAATACTACAACCATTAAACGTTGCACAATACTAATAGGTAATAATCTATTACTATTTAATTATCTTTGTGATTTTTATAATAGTTTTTTATATTGGTAAATTCAATATTTTAGCAAATATCTACTACCAAAATGGAAAATTAGTATAAGTAGAAATATATTCATTAGTATAACACCACCACCACAGCATCACGATACTTTATGATAAATTGAATACAGAATAATAATGATTTATATTATTTTAAGTTGGTTTAAAAATAATTAAGAGAGAAGTTTCATTTTACAGTAATCTACACTCTAAACATAATATACTTTTATTATTGTTTTTATTATATAAGATAATTCTGCGTTATATATTCCAAAATAATAAAATATACTTAATAACAAATCATATAGATTAAGTATAGATTTTAGGTATGTTATAGCCCTTTCTTTTCATAATATAATAATATGGTATTAATGTTAAATGTTTGTGTATATAGTATATAAAGTATATAATAAATAGACGTATAATTGTATAAAACACTTTTAAATTCCTCTTCATAAAAAACATTTTAAGTAGGTATAGCTTATAATCACATTAATAAATACTAAATGAAATTATAAATAGCATATTATATTAATTGGGAGCACTTACAAAATTAAAAAAAGAGTAAACTTATTTTGCTTAATTCCATCAAATACTAATTATAATTTTCTTAAAATATGACATCGAATTATTAAGAGGTAAATATATTATTATGACGTCTTTAAAAAGAATTAAAATTGTATATTGATATTGTATTAATACTAAACAATATATTTGTTGATGCTGGTAATTGGTAAAGAGTGAGATCTATTATCAATTTTTGATTTAATATATTTTCTAAACTATATTATATTATATTGTAAAAAAATATTATATTTACATAAAATCGTCTTCTTATTAGCGATAATTTTTCATTACTTATATTATATTAAATATTTATTTATATTACCGTTATAAATTGTATTATCATATTATTATGATTGATGATCGATAACGGTCTTTGATACTTGATGTAGTATGGATAAAAATTCCCTCAACATGAAATGTCATATGTCTGTCTACATTTAGAATCTTTGAATGTTTCTCTACAACGCCTTCATCGATAGGTATACTAAATTTTAATTTCTTGAAGGCATGGAGAATATTTTTTTTTAATAAAAAATAAGATACATAATAATATTTTATGTTTAAATACTAGATTCCGGATTTATTTTTACTTCAAACAAATTTAGTAAATCGCACACTTTACCATTAAGCAGGCGCATAGCCAGGATTTATTGAGTGGAGAACTTAACACACTCTCAGTTGTAGTTGTTAATTTTTAAATTAATAATATCAAGTATAAAATATAACATATTTTGTAGAAATCTAAATCATATATTTAGTACATATACTATTTTCTTAATTATGGCCAATAAATGGGGAGGGACTGTTTCAACCGTTTTTCCAAGTTGCGATCGCAACAGACGAATAAAGAATTACAATCGTAATAAAATTGATGATCCAATTACCGTCCGTTCATACTTAGTAACAATGATGTCATTTTTCCAACCACACTCCGGGTAGCTTCAGACAATAATGTTTGAGAAGCGAATAATGGAAGTGAAGCTTTCAATTCTAAATTCAAAACTAAAAACCGATAGCCAAATAGCCAAATCCCAGAGTTATGTTTGATTTGTTAAAGTGTTTAAATAGCCAAATTACCACACGCCTCAACCCCTTGGATATGCTACTGCCACTAGATCTAAGGTACATAATCTACTTTTTAAAATTTAATTTAAGTATTATTTGATCATATTTTATACTCTTTTATCAATCAAATAAATTATGCATCAAGTTTAGCCGAAATAGTAACACAATATCTAATACTTAAAACACAATAATCTAATTACAAAATTACTACCACACACATAAAATAATTTTTTCAATTTATAATACACAATTTTAACTAATATGAATTTATAACTATTTCATATAATATTAAGTATATTAAGTAACTTTACCTATCTATTTACTATTACATATATATATATATATATATATGCCTATTTATAAAGTATTGACCTACTTTTCTCTCAACAAAAACACACTTTGGCATTAATTCAAATAATTGAATAACTTCCAAAATTATAATATGAGTCATAAATTTGTTTAATTTTTTTTATAAAATGTTTAATATGCATTAAAAACATGAAAAAGTAAAAACAATTTTTTTTTTATTTTAAAAACATCTTTAGAAATTTAGTAGGTAATTTATTGTTTTTAATATGTACTTTAATTGAAAATATCAAATATAGTAAATAGAACAAAGACCATATTTTTAAATAGTACCTATGCTTCGAAAATATAATATAAAATAGTAAAATCCTGTTTTTCAATACTAGGATCTTATACTAAAATTTAAGTAAGCGTCATAATCTAATTACAAATATAATATACTAATATTAAGAAATTACCATTTTAGAGAACTTTAAAAGATAATTTCATAAATTAGGTACAACTAGACTAAATTAGGTATCACTAGCCTTCTACTTATACTTATTGTAGAAAAATGATTCTAAATAAAATCTCAGACAATATTATCTCATTGTTAAAGATTAGGTATAATATTATTAGGTATTTAAGTGAATTCCTCATTCATGTAATATCTTTATACCCTTACTATTCATTTTTGCTTTAAAAAGTAACAGAATGATACATTACATCAATATAGGTTGAGGGGGAAATATTATATATTTTTGTATAAAGAACTTCTAAAATGTAGTGCTTTATTAAGTTCAGAACATAATTATAATAATGATTTTCATACGGCCGTTTATTTAACTAAAGTGATAAAACATTGTCGCTGTTTTTCTTAAGTTAAATAGAATTATATGTATTAAAGTTATAATCATATGTTTTTACATGACAACTTGACTAATCTTATCTTAAATAACAAATCATCCACAAACATAAAAAAAATTTTGTTTTCTGATTTTATTTATTTATATTACTTATTTTATCAACATCATAATACTTGGCTCAAAAGTAATTAATTTTCTTTAAGTGACATTGACCTATTTCCCAATTGTGAAATATTTAATTGAACCACGTCTAGCATAATCATAATCATATTTATTCTATTTTTCCATAACTTTGTAATATAAGTCATATTATTATTATTATTATTATTATTATAACAAATCTATTAAAAATGGGATATAATAATTAAGCTACTGGGTATAAATTTAAGTTATTGGTGTAAAATTGATTACTACATTTTGATTTATTTTAATTAATTTGATAAATAATTCTGAAAGAAATTTTAGTTTTATAGCCACCATTTAAATACCTAACTAAAATTATCATGTACGCTCTATAAGTGATCACTAAATGTAGACAGCATTAAACTAGGAAGAATGTACTAAAAAAAACTTCTTTAAGTGTTTTTATTGGAATTTTATTGTGAAAGAATGCTCTACATGCCAATGACGTCTGTATGGGAAAAAAATAAAGCCAAATAAAAGCTTTCGTGTAAATCGACATTGATTGAGTCTGAAGACCTTCGATCTGTTTTATAAATATACCCGATCGACATCGCCCAGTATTCATAAAAATAAATCAGTTATTATTGACGATCAGTAGTGAACGTAACCCATTCCTAGATTAACGTTGTATCCGTGTTCAATCTACATAAAAAATGTCCAAGAACTTCCGGGGTAGATCTGCTAAGAGCATCGAAACTACATTGCTGAGAAATGCACACAAGAATATCGCTGAAGATTTGATATTATCAAAGGTATCGACAAAAGAAAACTACAGAGGAGAAATGAAAATTAAGAGAAAAACTATTTTTGATTTAACTCACACATATAACTCACTGGACGAGACCAAAATGCTACAACCCCTAACCGAAATTTCAAATGAACTCCGGAAGTTCGAGGCTAAAAGTTCTAATTATTTTGAAGACGGAAGGTATTAATACGGAAAACGAAAATCAACTTATTTTTTACTGTAGTATGAATTTTTATAATTTTAATTGTATTAATGAAGTATTTAAATATTTATTTTCAGCAAACAAACAAGCATCGAAATTGAACAACTGAATGCTCGCGTTGTTGAAGCTGAAACAAAATTGAAGACCGAAGTAACAAGAATTAAGAAGAAGCTGCATATTCAGATAACTGAATTGGAAATGTCTTTAGATGTTGCCAACAAAAATAACATTGAGCTACAAAAAACAATCAAAAAGCAATCTCTCCACTTAACGGTAAAATTTATTTTAAAGTAAAATATAAAAACTATATAAATCCCGTTAATTGATAGACCATCACTACCATTTTCACTATTGATATAAAGTAATAATTACATATTGATTGTAATAAGAAGTACTCGGATCAAGTTTTATAATTTGATATTTTAAACAAAAATGTATCAATTAGCACACAGTATTTATATACTAATCCAGAGTTGTATTTAGGGAGTAAATTGAATGGGTTAGATGATTTCTCGGGCATTTGCTTTTTAGATGCACATAAAAAAATAGTAATACAAAAAATAATGCATAATAATTATTATTATTTTTATACACATTATATCGCCATCGCGCCTGGTAATTTCAAAATTATTTTTCACACACACTGTAATTTATCACAATATTATATTATATATAATATGTACAATATTAGACTAAGATGAAAAATTATAAAAAATAGGTATATTTCTAGTTTTAGCGGCGATTTGTTTTTTTCGACAAGTCAATATCGAAATAAAAGTAAAGAAAGGGACGCTAGAATAGTTGTAGCTCTTGAGTGCCAAATTATTAAATACGACCCTGTATTAATCAAAACGATTATACTGATTTCATAGTACAATGTTACATAAATTATTTTTCAATTTTGCTATTTAATACTTCGTTGATTTGGGTATTATACTTCTTCAAATATTATAATAATTTTATTTTTAAATAAATTATAATTATTCACGTTATTAAATAGGAATTGCAAGCTCACTACGATGAAGGTCAACGCCAGTTGGCTGTTACATTGGATCAATTGGCTATTGCACAGCGCAAGATCCAATCTCTTACTGGAGAAATGGAAGAACTCCGTGGAAACTACGACGCTGTAAGTATAAAAAAATTATTCAACCGACAATTTTTAACGTAGTTTGTACAATTAACAATTAAAATTTTTATTTTTATTAATTTTAGACATTGCGTAACAAACGAGCCATCGAAATGATGTATGAAGAATCACAGAGTCGTGTAAATGAATTGACAACTATCAACGTTAACTTGTCATCATCAAGAGCGAAGATTGAACAAGAATTGCACCAATTGGTATCAGACTACGAAGAAGTATCTAAGGAATTGAGAGTAAGTTTTCGCTAAGTAAAATTCGAATTATAATGTAGTTTTTTACATACTTTTATTTATTATCATTAAAATAAAGATATCAGATGAACGTTACCAACGGGTACAAATTGAATTGAAACACACTGTAGAAGTGTTGCACGAAGAACAAGAAAGAGTGATTAAGATTGAAGCTATTAAGAAGTCGTTGGAAATCGAAGTCAAGAATATTTCTGTCCGTCTTGAAGAAGTCGAAGCCAACGCTATTGTGGGTGGCAAACGCATTATTGGCAAATTAGAAGCCAGAGTGAGTAAAATTATGATAATTTAATTAATAATTACTAGAGCTCGGATTTTAAAGCATAATAAGCAACCAAAAAAGCATACCTACGATTGTTTTAAAAAATTAAAAAAGAAGTAGGTATATTTATTTTTTTTTTTTTTTTAAAAAAAAGCAATAAAAAACATGACCAACAATTAACATGAACTAGTTATAAAAATGAATAAACAACCATGTATTTCCCAAGATTTTCAAAAGTGAAACTGACTATTGTTCGATACAATATTTTTATACGTAAAAAACGAACTCTCTACATCCACTGAAATGATTGGTGCATACTTCATACAAAAGGTTACAAATTACAACACTAAATCTTAAATTTTAAATTGGTCATCGTCGATGTTATAGGCATACTGACCGTATAAGTACTGCAGGTTATATGTAGATCGATAATCTATACGTTTAGTACATTTAATAAACAAGCCGATACCTAACGAAAACAATAATAATCTAATATCCGTATTCTGGGTTTTACATTAATTATTATTTTTTTTATTATTATTAAAATAATATAATAAACATATAAAAAATGCACAGCTGGAATAATTTTAAAAAAAAGCAAAAATAAATTGGTTTATTTGGAATCAGAATGACGTGAAACGAATTTATCTATAATAACATTCTTTTTTAACAGATTCGTGACTTGGAATTAGAAATCGACGAAGAAAAACGTCGTCACGCCGAGAGTGTTAAGATTTTGCGCAAGAAGGAACGTTCTCTCAAAGAGCTGGTCATCCAGAGCGAAGAAGATCACAAGAACGTACAGCTTTTACAAGAAGCTCTAGACAAAGTCAACCAGAAGGTCAACATTTACAAGAGGCAATTACAAGAACAGGTTTGAAATTGTTAAAAAATACACGTGCATGTAGTAAATGTTGCTTTTAAGTTATTACTACCTATTACATCGTTTCTAAAATGTGGTTCGACTAAACTTTTACAGGAAGGTATGAGCACCCAGAGCGTAACTCGAGTAAGACGATTCCAACGAGAATTGGAAGCAGCCGAAGACAGAGCCGACGCTGCTGAAAGCAATCTATCTTTGATCCGCGCCAAGCACAGGAGCTTCGTGACAACATCTCACCCAGGCTCACAAGTGTATGTTGTGCAAGAATCAAGAGCTACAACTACGAGTTCAGAACAATATTAATTCATTTAATAACAATTATTTTCTGTTTTTATTAATTTAACATTTATTTTTTTTTTAATAATCGACCGAAATAGGCTACACATATTCCACGTGACGCAAATCGTTTTAGCTTTTACCACTCTTCGAAAAACACTTTCTCAACGCCTCTGTGTTTAGTGTATTCTCAAAATTACCTACTTTAACTAAACACGACAAATTTACTAAAAAATGAAAATAATAAATGTAATACAGTGAAATAAATGCTTTTAAGACATATTTATTACAATCTTCAAGTTGGACAAGCTGGAAAATATCATTACGATCGGTAGACCTATTTTTGGTTATTTATGAATTTCATTCAATATAATATGTATTTCATATGTCTACATCAATAAAATAAATTAATAAATAATTTAAAATAGTTAATTTATTTTAATTTTATTATAGATACCTTCTCTAGTGCTCTGCCTAGTCTACCTGTACTATATAGTATATAATATATAGTTTGATAGGTTATAACTTATAACTTATGTCTTATAACCAATCTGGATAAGTATTTATCTACTTGTATTTAAATATTATTGATATTTCAAATACCTACCTACTTTTAAACTATTTTTAAAAAGTATATTTTAAAATTTAAATACTTAAAAACTACTTTTCCTTCATATTTTTATTCCGGAAATCGGAATACTAAATATCTTGTTATTTTTTTGCAGTTCTATTCCAATAACTAATATTTTATTATTTTACTATTTTAAATAATGTTTTAAAAAAAATTTTTTTACAATGATTTAAAAAATTATTTTTCCAAATGAGCAAATAACAGAAAATATAAACATGGTAGACCCCGAATGTGAAATGTTTTAACTTGCTTAAGGAATGTGTGTTTTAGGTTGACTATCTATTTAATATTAATTTTTTATAAAAATGGGTACCTAATTAATATCGATTAACGTACAAATATTTCAATACCTACCAAATTTATTGATCTAAAAAAAAATATTTGTACATATTCAAATATTTTTGAAATAAAATGTTCGAATACATATTCCAAGTACAAATAACGCTAGGTATTTAAATGTATTTCCTGAGTTGTAAGTACATTTGAAAAGTATTCTTGCAAAACTACTTAAACTAGGTACCTACAAGGCTACAACCTACTAACTTGTAAGATCTAAAAACTAAAAAGGAATAATTTATTGCATAGGTCAATATTTAGGTAACAAATAACAATATATGACAAGTCGATAACACTTACAAATTATTGAATCGTTTGATCTATATTGCATTATGTTCAAAAATATATATTTAAACTCGTTACTTACAAAAAAAAATTATTTTTGATTTGTCTTTTGCCGTTCATAGTTCATATATATTTTTTTTAAGCATCATCTATAATTGTGCTAAAGCTACACCGTCAGTGCCGCCAATTACAGTAGGTACCTATACCTAGGTATATTTGTGGACCTCAAATTTATCAAAGAGGTTCCTTTAATTAAATTGGATCTAGTTGTCATATTATTTAGGTGGTGGTGAATTCCATATTAGAGTTCATTAAAAAATGACAACAACAAAATGTTTTGAAAATTAAATTTAAAATGATTCCTAATCAAACAATTTTATTTTTTTTATTGAACCATATCGGAAAATATTAACCGTGAAAATTTGAAATATTTCACTAAAACCTATTAAATCATTTTCTATATTCAATGATTTTTTCAAAAATATTTGAATTAATTTCAAGTTATTTGCAGACATTTCAAATTTTCAAATTTTTTTGCTTCATGAGTATCAGAAAGTTAAATTATTTTACAATCAAAAACTAATAAAATATTCAATTTTTTTAATTAATAAAGTTTGAAAATTTAATAGGTAAATGGTTTTTACTGAGAAATGAAAAACAAAAAAACTGTAAAAGCACAATTTTTTAATAAAGAAAAAATAAGATGCTGAAACAAAGAATAATATTTTCAGTTTTTTGGTTGTAATATAATAATATTATTTATGAGGACTAGAAACTTTTAATGTATATTATTATATTTTAAATACACAATAACATTTTCAAACATTTATGTGTAGATTAATTTTAAAGGTATATTGCCTATTTATACCACATACCTTTTCACATCATTCTATGTATTCTGAATCAAAAGTTAATTACAATAATAAATTATGATATAAATATATACTATTATATACTACATATCATAACAACTAAATATTAATAATATAATAAAATACTCAATGTTTTCAGCAAAAAATAAATCAACAAAGAGTACTAAAAAAAAAAAAAAAAAATTACTGTGATAGCAATATAAACACATCAAAAAATAATATAATAACCATTTTGTAATGTAGAATAACTAGTAACTGGCTATATTTTATTACTGTGAATATTATCTTCCTTTTATATATTATTATTCTCTCATTATCTGTCATAAGAGCATATCTGTGCATCATAAGAGTGTAATAATCAGAATTAAGTTTTTCCTGTAATAGAATATATCATATTATGTGCCTTACAAAAATTATCATTATTTTTTAAATTCTTTCTGAAAACGTTACATTTTAGTGTCCCAATGATTTATCCGAGGACAATGTGACAGGTAATCACCCAACAATTATATTCACTTTAAGCATGTATAACATGTTTAGGAAGAACATACCAACTATGTATTTAAATGGTGTAAGTATAATGAGTATCTAATGATGGTACATAATATAATTAATAAATATATGAACAACTAAATTTTGAAATGGATATATTTTAAGTTTTTTGTTTGTAATAGTAATACAGGAAATTAACTAGTATCTTAAGCAAAATTTAACACAAACATAAATACATTTATTCACAATATTGTTGCTTTAATCAGTTCTAAATGGTATTAAGTTAGATACCTATTGCATTAAGTTTATAAGAAAACAACAATAATGTATTCATTTATATATATATATATAAATTTATTATTACTGGTTAGCATTGACTATATCAACAAATTCTGGTTTTAAGGATGCACCTCCAACCAAAAATCCATCAATATCGCATTCTTTAGCTAATTCTTTACAATTAGATGCTGTCACAGATCCACCATATATTATGCGTGTAGTTTTGGCAACAGCTTCATTTACTTCGTCAGCTAACCATTTTCTTAAAATTTTATGAACATCTTGAGCCTGAAGAAAAAAATATGATAAAAGTACACAATAAAATCATTATAGAAATTTTTAATAACTTACTTGTTGAGGACTGGCAGTTTTACCAGTACCAATTGCCCAAACTGGTTCATAAGCAATAACTACGTTTTGCCAATTGCATATTTTATCCTTTATAGCTTTAATTTGCTTAGCTACAACAGCTTCAGTTTGTCCAGCTTCACGTTCTTCGAGGGTTTCACCAATACATGCGACAACAGACAATCCAGACTCAAGAGCATGATTTACTTTTTCAGCAATGAGCTAAAACAGTTTATTATTAGTATTGTATTAATATCAAGGTTTTATCTGAGAGAAAACCTTTCCCATATTTTTGTACATTTTGAAATCATAAATATATATTTTAAACTGAATTTACTATTATTTAGGTATAAGAGAAAATAAATGTTTTAAAACATATAAAGAAGGATTAACTTATAAATTTAACTATATTAAATAGGTATAAAAAACATTTTTCAAGTGACCCTGGAGAATTTTAAAGACAGTTCACTCTTTAAATAAATAGAAACATACAACTAATATAAAATGTATTATAGCCGGATGTGGTAAAGTCAAAATCGTTGATATCTCAAATTTTTTCAAGAGTAGCAATAGGAAATAACTGATAGTGTGATTTGCTATTTTTAAAATCTATATAATTTCCAAGTATTATTTTTAAAATATCATACTTTCAATGAAGAGGAACACTAAAATTGATAAATTTGTGAACCAGAACGCTATATTTAAATGAATAACAAACTTGCACTGTGCTCCAATCCATTCCCCGAGCCTTAATATTGTTGTTATTATTACTATAATAATTAACATTTATGTAATTGTTATTTTTTAGATATATATATATATTGTTTAAAACAATTTTCAATAGTTATTATTATTTATTACTTTATTAGACTATGATAGTATGATCTAAAACTATTTTTGTTATATTTCCTAGTGATTATAAAATGCATTATGACCATAATGTCCTTACTAAAACAAAATTGTTTATTTTAATTTAATAATCATAAGAAAATCAAACATACTTTAGAGTTAGGACTTATGATCATGATAAAGAATCTTAATTTTTTATAATAGGTATAATGTATTTAATTATCATAAGCAAATAAAACAAATATTTTGAAGTTTAGACTATTGTCATAATCATCACATTAAACAATACAAAAAATAGGAACAACATTTAAGAGTATTATAATTGCATGAATATAAAAATAATACACAAATATACTCTATCCATGTTAAAAAAAAAATAACCCCAGCAACAATAATCATTTTTATAGTAAAGCCACACCCTTGCACGCAAATTGACCACCAAAAATGAATAAAAAACATTCAAAATAAAAATATTTAATTAATTTTTATAGTAGGTAATAGAATATCCTTATTTTCTTATGTATCATATATCATACTTATATAAATTACAAACTAATTAAGTGCATAACCTACAAAATGTATATGCACACTTGTAACAGTTATATTTATTAGAAAAATGTTATTTATGAATCCATAAAGATAAACAAATATACTTTGTAATCTGTATACTCGTAAAAATATAAATCATAATCAAACAAAACTTAAAAAGAATTAACAAGAAATGTGAAATAAGATGATTAAATAAACTACACTATAGGTAATAGATACTTAGAAAAGTAATTTGGAAAGGATTTTAGTTTTTATAAAATAAGTCTATTTTTTGTGTAAGAAAAATATCTACTAAGTCAGTTTTTACTTAACAGTTCAATTTCAATACTTACAGTATCAGCCTCTTGGAATATTTGCCGACGTTCAGAGTGACCCAAAATTACCCAATCGATACCAATATCTTTTAACATACTAGGGCTTATTTCTCCAGTAAATGCGCCCTTTTCAGTTTTGTAACAATTCTGTGCAGCAACATATATGTTACATGGTGCTTTTTCTTTGACAAAATCTAAGTATATTGCTGGTACTCCAATCAAAACCTCTGTAAAAAAAAAAAATTAACAAACTGTAAGCACATCACAATTTATTATTGTCATGAACTTACCAACATTAGGGTCCAAAGGTCCCTTTACTAAATTGCTGAGTAGTTCATCAGCGACTTTCTTCGAACCATTCATCTTCCAGTTGCCTCCAACAAAAAATTTACGAGACATGTTGGCTGATGAGAAAAACGATCTACAGGAAAAATATAGTGAATAAGAGTCAATGAGCAATGGATGCTGCAACTCCTGCACGGTAAATTAAGATGAAGTGATTAGCTAATGAACACTGACCGTCAAATCTATTTTGTAATCGAATGGAAATTGATGTTGATGTAGGATGTAGGAACGATGATAGCGGACGTAAGACTTACGTATTGACATGGGCCCTGATAAAAACGTAGGACATACTTATGACCTCTAGTGGCGAACTTAAGGTCGTAAAAAATATACAATTATTTTAACGAATCAAAATATTGATAACTTTATGATAAGTTATCATTATTCTGTATCTTGTTGCTATTTGATATAGTAGATAACAGTATATTATAATATTAAATAACTTAAAAAATAGAATATAAATACTTTGAAATTTTAAAATCTAAAGTTTCTAGTTTCTATGCTTTCAGTTATTGTCTATTGATTTATTATTTTTCTAAATTACAGTTAATTCTAATATAATACATTATTGTCTATAGTGCACATTAATCCCTCAGTAATATCAAATACTATAAATTATAGTATTTAGTAGTTTTTAATTATTATTGATTAAGTTGTAAGTATGTATAGCCAGATAGGTAAAATAAGTAATAGCTTAGTTTATAACAAGATAAAGTGTACACCTGACTCACTTTAATGAAATTGTCATCTAGTACTGATTTTTAGCAGTAAAAGCCTAATGGTTGCTTGATCTTTGATGAAAGACTATTAGAGAATATAATTCTAGCACTCAAAAAACTCTTTAATTAATAACATATAATTAAGAGTTGATACTTATAACAATCATTCAGATATGAGGTTTAATTATAATAATACAATTAAAATTATAGAAATGGATTACAAAAAATAATAATAATAATACTTGATATTTATTACATATTATGTGAATTTGTTGATAAGTTTTTTAACTTATTATTTAAAACTTTATTGTAATTAATAGATTTCTTTTAACATAATTTTAAGTCATGAATAAATTCCATTTTTTACTATAAATTTTGTACTGAGGCAGAATATAAGCTATTTTATTATTCTAAAGAGTGTAATCTACATTTTATTCATACAAATTTTGTTTTCTATTCAATTCAAATTATGTAAGTAATTTTTTTTCAAAATAATATTTTACGCTATTAAATAAAATCATCCTCTGCATTACATCCACAAACTGTTTTCAAATTATACATTATGTTATTAATTAATAATAAACCATTTTTGAACAAAATAAATTAAAACGGTAGGTTATAAGAAAATTAATTTTTTATGTGATTCTTCTGTATTCTATCTAGTATTATAATATTTATAGTTTCTTAAGGTTTAAAACGCCTTTTTAAAATTAAGATTTTATATTAATACTTTAAAATTAAAACATAAAATGTTGTCATAAAAACTAATTTAATTAGAATTTAAGACAATGTATTAAAAAAATGAAACAAACTATAATACACTTAGTTTCAGTAATGTATAGTAAAAATAAATGTAATTAGTTTACATAAATGCCATGTTATACAAGACTCACCTTCTAAAACAACTGTGTATATATGCTGACATTATAGAAATTTTAAAATTTTATGTTGAAAAATACTAATTTAATCTGTACAGTATTATAATTTATAGCTACAGAGTAGTAAAAAGTAACATGGAAAAATGTACAAAAATAACCATAGACTTTATACTCTGAGCATACGGTCTATGAAAATAACAAACACAAATAACAGTGCTGTAAATAGGGTAGGAAAAAAAGCCACTTTTACCCACAAACCATTTTAAAGAAATAAAATATTTCAAATGACTGCCAACTGTGCCAGTTGAAAATACAAATATTATATTATTTAATTAATATTTGGTATACAAAAAAATATGCAAATCTATTAATGCATAAAATTTTTTCAGTTGTTAAATCAAACTTTCATCTTTTTTAATGAGTTGATCTTCATATAACTCATGGCAAATAATCCTGTAGACGAAATAACTCATAAGGAAGAAAAAAAGTTTGTGTTCAAAGACTCAACTTTTGACGTAAGTAAAAGTACTAAAAATTTTCATTTCTTAATTTGAATTATTGAACATCACTAAATTAAATATAAAAAATACAATAAGCATAATATTTATTTTATAACTGTAAGTTTATATTTAAATTAAATTTTTAAAAAAATATGGTCGATAATTTTACTAGATAATTAATTCTCTTTATTTAATACTATTTCAAAAATTCTTTTTCATTGATATTATTTACTATTAAATTTACTAAAAGGTGTATCACACTTAATGGTTTTAATTGTACCAACAATATTGTTTTTATTTATAGTTGAACACTATTAGTAACACCTATACACTTATATGAGTACTTATAGATTCTTCAATAGAATTTAATTTTTTTCTTTCTTAAAGTAGTTTTGTTAAAATATATTTCATTATCTATACTATAACTTGTACAAACTCTATTTTAATTTATTATAGTAAAATAATTGTTATTATTTTTAAGCTAGAGTAACAATTTATATTAAGTTTGTACTATTCTGAACAGTAGAATAATTTACCTCTGAAAGCAACACATCTTGCTATAAAGATGAATAGTGTGTGGTTTATTTATTAATTTTGAATTATATATTAAATTAAGTTTTTTTAGTTATTTATCTGAGATTAATATTGCAGAGCACCAAAACAGTCAATGGAAAAAAAAAATTGTGGCGTTCTTTAAAGCAAATAACAGCCCAAGAAAGAAATTTACCCTGGCCTGATGATTCAATTAATTGTAAATAAACCTTACTATTACCTCACACCTCATAATTTATTTGTAAAATACCTGTTTGCAGATAGCAGTATTTCTGCTCCGCCATCATTCAAACCAGCCAAAAAATATTCAGATATTAGTGGATTAATTGTAATAATGTTAAAATGTTTATTTATGAATACACAATTAATTTCCAATTTTATATATTTTTAAAAGGCCAAGTACAAAGATCCCCAAACATCGTTATACTACGCTGGACATGAAGAATTCAGTACTGTAAGAAATCTGCCTAGTGATATTATTACAGGATATTTGACATTACGAGGAGCATATAATCCGATTGGATAATATTAAGCTCGATAAAGACTTATATACATAAAATGAATAAATATGTTGGTAATAGTAAAATGTATATTACTATCTTGAATTAATATTAAACAAAAATGAACTTTATAAATCAATGTTTATTAATAACTTTATCATCTCTTAATCCTCCTATTCCTGCACAATTACATCACTACTTGTATTAGTATAAAAACACACAAAATGTATTATCTTCAAACTTGTGGATCAACTTTAGGATCATCGAATTTAATTGTTGGGAATTTGGTAGGATCTTCATTTGGTGCAATGTTGTATTGTCTGCCTATCTTTTCCAGATCAGCCTTGTAACCTTTATCAATTGAAGGGTCAAATGTCTTGGAATTAAATTTTCCTTTGTACTCGCGGATTTTATCCAAGAACAATTGTTGAATGGGATCTGAAACGTTAGCCATCAACACTGATGTAGCCGATATGTTGCGACGAACGAATCGGCTAGCCGATCCATTGGCATTCAATTTTTGTAATAAATTAAATGACAACATGTTTATTCTGAAATAATGGTTATACATTGATTGATAAATGAATATCTTATACATACAAAAACAAATCCAAAAATACTTACTCTATGTTAAGTTACAACTCGTGGTCCGTGGAACAAGTATATAAAGTTCTTGATAAAAGTTTCAAGTTAAAATTTTGTGAGAAATTTCGAGATACATAAAACCTCAAATCATATGTCCTAATGTCCTATCTACAAGACGAATCACGAATGTCAATTTTTTTTTATGATTAAAGACAGTGTATCCAAAATAACATTTTTCAGAGTATATATATATTATAATTATATATATTGATATACATTATTTATTCGGACAACGTATTAAAAATTGAAACATAAACAACATTTTTGCAATATCAATTTAATTCATATTAGATTTTAACTAAAGTTAAAAATTCCAAAAAAATATTTTACATTTTTCTAATCGTAGAAAGTTTTTATTCTATAACTACGTTGCAGTGAATTCATGGTTCCTGATAAGCGTGTGGCCATGACAACAATAACAAAGAATGACTGGGTGGTTTTCTTTATTTAAATAGTTAGAAAATAGAATATAAATATTAGATAATAGTAAACATTAAACAATATTTTTAGTTAGTTAATTTACACTTTTTTAGAAAAATTTTTTTTATAAATTTAACATAATGTTGATTACTGTCACAACACACGACGACCACTTGTTTGTACTCGACGTAAGCGAGGACTTAGAATTAATCAATTTCAAGGCACTTTGTGAAGTAGAAACTGGAATACCATCACAGGAGATTGGGCTTACACACAATGGTCAGCTTTTGGTTGACGATTTTAAAACGATGAAAATCTTGGGTGTTCATGATGGAGATGTTATTATAATTCAAAGAGTTGCAAGTAGTGTTACTGCAATGGATCACTCATTTAGTAGCCCAAGCAATAGTATGCATATATATAACAAATTTAATTGGACGTTGTATCTGTAACTATTTTTGTGTTTTAGACGTGTTACCACAATTTGACTTTAGCCGTATTCAAGTACCTGGTTCATCTAATAGCAACACAGACAGTAACAGACAACATCAAATGCAGGATGCAGAGTATGTTAGGAACTTATTTCTCTCCAGTCCAGAACAGCTAGCACTCCTGAAGCAAAATAATCCCAGACTTGCAGATACATTGACCTCTAACAAAATAGGTCTGTAGATAGTGACATTTATTTAATATTAAATACAAAGTTATATTTATTTGTTATTAAAATAGATAATTACTATTATTTAAAATGTGATAATAAGTCGACAACACATGCAGAGCCATATTACATTAATATTAAATTGAAAAGTTTAATGTAATTTTCAGTACACTATTTGATATATAAATTATATCAATCGTATGGGCTGTAAAATAAATTCGATGTTATTACATAATGTTATATACAAAGTGATTCACCAAGCATTCTTGCACCTTTTTTTTCAATATGGCAGTTATTCAAAATCTGATTTTTTATTTTTTAATAGATATACCTACTCTTATACCATATTTCCAATTCTCGAGATTTTTTTGTGCCCTTTAAAGATACAATTTTTTTTATTTTTCAAGTAAGATGCCCCCTTTCAACTATAAGTTGTAAAAGATTTTTTAAACATTTTGATGTTAATAAACAACTAGTTTTTATGTTATTTAACTTTGTATACTAAAAATAATAGGTTTATGTTATAAAATATAAACTTATGAACATGTATAATTTGCAAAAATGATCCCAATATAATAAACATTAGTTATAATATATCTATTTTATGTTTTTGTTAAAACATTATTTAACACTTATACTTGTATATTATATTTTAATCACTTAAATCAACTTATTCAAATTTTTAGTTATTAATATCAATATTTAAAATAATAAAATTTAAACAGAAGTTGAAATTACCATAAGACTTCTTAAATTTTACAAAAATTTTCAATAATTTTAAAGTATGATCTTAAAGTATATTATTTAAGCATTCCAAAAATGTCTATTATGATATGAATCTCTTTAAGGAGTATTGTAGAAAGTTTTAAGTTTAAGCCATTCATTATCTTTAAATATTTCATATTATCGAAAGGGATTTAGTCAAGAGATAATTTCTAAACTCAAATAATATTAAAAATAAAATAGACTATTTCTTAATGTATGTTTGCATTAATACGATTTTAATAGTATGAAAATTAAATTACTAATTTTTATTGCAGAAGAATTTGCTAATGTCATGGCTGAGCAAATGGAAGAACGTAAAAAGCGTGAGGACCAAAGAATTAGAATGATGAAAGCTCATCCATTTGATTCTGAAGCACAGAAATTAATAGCAGAAGAAATTCGTCAAAAAAACATTGAAGCTAACATGGAAGCTGCTATGGAGTATAATCCAGAAATGTTTGGAACAGTTGTCATGCTTTATATCAATTGTAAAGTGGATGGATATCCTGTGAAAGCATTTATTGATTCTGGAGCTCAAACTACAATAATGTCGTCTGCTTGTGCTGAACGATGCAACATCATGCGTTTAGTTGACAGTAGATGGGCTGGATTAGCTAAAGGTGTTGGCGTTCAAAAAATTATTGGCAGGATACACATGGTTCAAGTTGCAATTGAAAATGATTTCTTAACAACTAGTTTTTCTGTTCTTGAAGATCAGCCCATGGACATGCTTCTTGGATTAGACATGCTAAAAAGACATCAAGTAAAAACTATATTTTATAATTAATAAAGACTTTCTTTCATGAACATTTTTCTAACATGATTCTTCTTTTGATATCCAATTCATTCTCCTCATTCTTCGTTTTAATTTCTTTTTTCATAAACATACACTTATTATCATATCTGTATTCTTGAAAACATATTTTATGTTTTTAGCTTCAATATTACTTATTAGTGTCAATTGGTCTTAAAAGTTAGTTTATTAATATTATCTCATCGGGCACTTTGTGGATTTTTAATTTAAAATTGATTATAGGTGTTGTAAAATATAAAAAAAAAAAATAAAATACTCATAATTCGCTTTAAAATATAAATATTAGTAGAAGTCTAGGAGATGCCCTAGGGCCTAGATCAGTGGTTCTCAACCTTTTTTAGTTTACGGCACTCTATTATACATCACAAATTTTCATGCACTCGACAACCATAACAACTTTGGCAACTTCGCCAAAAACACTGTTTTCAATATTTAATAACATTTCTCGCGGCATACCGGTTGAGAACCACTGGCCTAGATAGTAATATAGTATTATTATTTATTATATTTAAATTCAATACTAGATAATATTAACTAATATATAGTTAACACAAAATTAGTTCTTTTCATTCAAATTTGCTACGTTAAGCATTTATAAAACAAAAGCAATAGATGATGTTGATTTGGCATTTTGTATACAAATTATGTTCATTTATTTACATTAATTTTTCCTTTATTTCTTATACATTTTTATATGATAAAATACTAATTTAATGTTTTAACAAAACTGTCGATTATCTAAAGAATTAATATGTATATTTATTTATTTTAATAACTAGTGTTGCATAGACCTGGAACATAACGTTTTGAAAATTGGAACAACAGGGACTGAAACACCATTTTTACCTGAAAATGAATTGCCAGATTGTGGTCGTCTAACTACATCCAGTGATCATGATGGAAATAAAAATGAAGATAAAGAACTAAGAAAAGCTATAGATGAAAGCAAAAAAATGCAACAAAGTAGTGGTAAATATTAAATTTTCACCAAGTTATTTTAAAACTAACATGTCCTTCTTTCCTTTTTTACTATGAAGTATTTTAAATATTATTGTTATAATTAATTAGACAAGAGGAGAAGAGATGCCTACTTTTTCCAAATTACACATTTCCCATTATTTCCAGGTACCTTTTTCTTTCCAATCTATATTAGTTAGTAATTTCTTTATTGTGTATATTTTGCTAAATATTTAATTCTGTTATCATAAAAAGTTATTCGATACAAAAAAATTGTTTTATAATTTTATATTTTATCTTATTTTTAGGTACCAGCAGTAACTCTAGTCATTCTTTTAAAGAAAGTGATATTATAGAACTGATCAACTTAGGATTTTCTAGAGAGCAGGTAAATTAAAATTAAAATTGAATATGGATAAAAATATAAAATACTATTTTTAAGAAATGATTAATTCTTGATATACACTTATTTAGTTTTTGAATATAATAATATCAGGGAGTATTTTCAAAATTAAATAATTGTAATATAAACTTTATCAAAAAATCACTACATTGTGCAATATAGTCAAGGATCAGTTATTTTGCTCCTAACTTATTGTGATCAGTTGTATTGAGTATTTTAACTAACATTAAAAATATATATATCCACTATAATGTATACAATTACATTTGTAAATGATTCAATAAATTCAAATATATTGATACTAGTCATTAAATAATTTACTGACATAACTATTTTAAATAAACTCATAACTATAAGTATACATATTATGAGTACATTTATTTGAATCATATATTTTCAAATGTATCATTATAAACTATGTTTTCCAACAGAATATATATCAATGTTATAAAATATATTAATTTCTTTTTTTTTTTAGGTTATTCAAGAATTAAAAAGATTTAATGGAAATAAGAACGAAGCTATGGCCTCCTTATTTGCAAAAATATTAAAATTTTGACAGTTGTCAGAAATGTTTAACAAAATTAATATAAAATATTCTTCCTCTTCGAGACTGTTTCTATTTTCCAGTCAATTTTAGTTTTAATTTTTCAAATTTGTATTTCATTATTTTTATAATTTTTGGCTGAATTTCTATATATATTGTTTACAATAAATTAATTTAACAATACATTTTTAAAATGAAACTTATAAATACCTGAAAATGTATAATATTTTTAGTTACATTGCATGTCTGATTTATATAAAGTGATGTTATCTATTTAAAATATTAATAAAGTCATTTAAATAAAGGGTATTTATGAGTTTCTAATAAAATTCCTTTTTAGTAATTTTTCTCTCCTTGGTAAAATGTTAACTTCTTTTTATTTAGAGACTGTATTTTCAATATAATGACTTTTTGTCTATTATTTACACAATTATATAAATTCATCAAAGGTGTTAAGTTTTTGTACGGTTTATGTAGTCTTATTTTAAAAGTAAATAATAACAAATAAATGAGGTTTGGGATTATTAACCACAGCAATGATAAAATAATATATTTCAATATTTGTAGTTTTGCATTACCTAAAATATTGTGTTCAAAACAAATGCATGATTGTATAAAATAAAAATAATTTAAAAACAGATCTTTGTTAATTATTTTGTATTGCCTACTTATTACTCCATATTTTTCAATCCTTTTATTTCAAATTACAGTAGTAATGTTTAACGATTCAATCATCAAATGATTTTAAAATTTATTTTAACAAAAAAATAGATTAAATCAAAATAAGTATATAAAAATTAATTAATGATATATGATTATATTTATGTATGTATTATAAAACATATATATTATTATCTACATTAAATCTTTTAATAGACTTTTTTTAGTGATTACCTAATCAATTATGCATTTATTTAAGACTATTGATAAATGTATATTCTCTAAAGCTATAGTCACTCTCTCTTAGTCATCAAATTGTGTAATTATCGCATGTTCAATTGTATAAGTACTAGAGAACCTGGTTTTATAGTGATAGATATTTTAATACGCAGTGATAGACACTATAAAAATCATACTTAAATGGATAATCCAATTAATATAACCATACTGCAGTAGGGCGGATAGGTTGTAAAAATGATACTTTAACTATAATGATGCTATCAATCTATATTCTATAACATCAACATAAATATTTTTTTTAATAGTAAGTATTAAATATTTCAGAATCTCATGTTCAACATAAAATTATTGAAAATATAATACAACTTAAACTTTTAGTCGAGCTCTGCTTTTCATATAAATACTTTAATTGCGAGACAAAAGTTCTCTATATTTTGTATACCTATTACAAATTATAGAAAACTTAACGCACTAGTACATAGATATCATCAACTTTGATACTCAATTTATAATACTTACTATTGTATGTCAATTGTTTTTTTTAATATTTAAATATACAAAGATTATAGCATTTAGAAAAAATTTTAGAAAAAAAAGTAGTGTCTCTGAATAAAGAACCTCATCGTCATAAAAGAGGTACCTATATTATATTATGTAAAAATGTAGTCTATAATTTAATTTAAGTTGACAATTTTTAATTTTATAGCTTCCATATTTAACTACAATTAATATAAAAATTTCTAAAATCAAGAACAATTGTTTTTACATTGATGCACTTAACAAATTGTCAAAAATTAGCATCCCAATAGCAAGTTTAAATTAGAAAAAAACTTATATAAATAAATTTTAGATTATAAAATCAAAATAGTTGTTGAAATTATTTTTTATTTACAACATTAATTATTGATTCTCAAAGTTAACAATCAAAGAGTCTGTAATACTAATATAATAATTAAACAATGGCATGTAATCATAATACAAGCACATGAAAGATTTTTTTCGTAATATTTCATGGGTACATAATATCAAACAATATAAATAGTATATAATAATTAATAACTAATGCTTAAAAATAATAGATTTTTGTAAAAAAAATAACGTCGGTTTATCACTTATTTGAAATCATTGTTCATCTAGACTCTAAAGTCTAAAGCCGAGGTTCCCAGACTGTGGGTCACGGTCCATAAGTGGGTCGCGATTGTATTTTTGGTAGGTCATGCTATATTTTTATATTAAAAATTTAAATAATATTGTATATTGATAAAATCTATCTTTATATTTATTTTTTGTTGTAAGCAACTGATTCACTATAAAAAAGGTCATTCATTGATATTGTGACTTGTGAGTCGCCAAATTTTAAAAAATTCCCAAAATGGGTCGTACAATAAAAAATTAGGGAACCTCTGATCTAGAGTCTAGAGATTATAAGTATCATACAACGCAATAGGTAATATAAAAATGTAAAACATAAGAACCTAGACAAGTCAAATTGTTGTTTTAAAAAGTAATTGAAAACTAAAATGTTTATCAATACTTTTTAATTAAACTCATAAATATGTGTAATATTAAATGCTCAGAACGGCTAAACTCAAGTCAATAACTCCAAGTGTCCAGGTGTCCTTTCCCAAAGCAGATAAGTACCTATTTATGCTGTATATATATTTTTTATTATTCATAATCATTCAATATATTTTTAGCGAATCAATTAGTACTTATAGTAGTACGTAGTATTAATAATTACATACGATATACCTATTAGACGTCCTTGAACATTTATTAATACGGCAAGTTCACTTTATTGTATTTCACTTCTCTAATTATAGCAACACATAATTATATAATAATATCGGTTAACGAATTAAGATAGGTATATTTTAAGTAGGTATATCTTAATTCGTGTATCCGTAAGTCAAATTTAAAAATGATTCCCGCCACAACATTATCAGCAAAGTCACTGTGGTATAACCTACAATAAAATGCTCGTGTCGGCGGTTTGATGATAGCGAAACAAAGATTGTAAATTTGTAAGTGATTTATTTTCATACGGATAATTTCATATTTATGGACGCCGAGCATAGTACACAACCTGTAAGTGATTTACTGTAAGTCTGAACTTTTGAAATCAACGAAGTCATGAGCGTTAAATTATAACTCACAGTCATTCCATTTTTGTGATCTGTTTCCTATTCTCGCAGATACTCCGTTTAGGTTTACCATAATTATTTTTTAGTGTTTTTAGTCATGGAATCAGTCACCAAAAACGTAAGTACTGATTTTTATTTTTTTGTTTCCTCAGCGAAATGTCATTTAAGTTAGTAAATCTATATCTGCTTTTTAATTACATGTAATAAATTATTTTTACAGTTTTCTAATGCTCACTTGGGTTCTAAGAACGCAAATGATTTAACTGCGGACAGTCGAAGTAATACTTCCAGCGAAGACGACAAAGAATTGCCAGCTTCTGAAAAATCATTATTGCAAAAAATTGTGCGCACAGGTCTTATAACTTCTAAACATGATATCGAGGTGCAAAGACAAGACCCAAAATCACCATTATATTCAATTAAATCATTTGAGTTACTTAAACTGTAAGATTTTTAGAATTAAATTCTTACAATATTAATAATTAAATTATATGTAAATCATTAAAGTAAAATATAGCAGTTCATTGATGAGTTATTTTTGTTTTCATAGTCATCCAAACTTGCTTAAAGGAGTTTATGAAATGGGCTATAATGCACCTTCAAAGATTCAAGAAACTGCATTGCCTTTACTCTTGGCCAATCCGTAAGTCTATTTCTTAAAACATTACTTACAACAAACTCAAATACTGATTTATTTTTGTTTGTATTAATATTTTAATTTGTGTTTAAGTATAAATTCTAATTATTAACTGATAAATATATATATTATTATTGTTAACAATGATAATTGTTTAACATGTTATAGACCTCAAAATTTGATTGCACAATCACAGTCAGGTACTGGAAAAACAGCCGCATTTGTTTTAGCTATGTTAAGTAGAGTTGACCCAGAACATCAGTACCCACAGGTAATTTAGACTAGAATATTATGAAAATGGTACATTTAATTCATTATTAATGTGTCTATAGGTAGTTTGTTTGTCCCCCACGTATGAATTAGCTATTCAAACCGGGGAAGTTGCAGCAAAAATGTCTACTTACTGTCCAAACATAAGGCTAAGGTATGCTGTTCGTGGTGAAGATGGTTTGTATTTTTATTTATTGTTTCTTAATTTTTAAGACAGTACTACTTATTTTATTCATTTTTAGTTGAAAAGGGTTCTAAAATAGAGGAACAAATAATTGTGGGTACACCTGGAAAAGTTCTAGATTGGGCAACTAAGTACAAATTTTTTGATCCAAAAAAAATTAAAGTATTTGTGTTAGATGAAGCAGATATTATGGTTGATACACAAGGTCATCAAGATCAAAGTTTCCGCATTAGAAAGTAAAATTTCTTACCAATATTTTTATTTAAATTTAAAATTTTAATTTCATATTAAGGTTACTACCTGAAACATGTCAAATGATGTTTTTTTCGGCTACATACACAGAAGATGTTATGAGGTTTGCTAATGCTATTGCGCCCATGTCTGTCATCATAAGATTAAAACGTGAAGAAGAAACATTGGATAATATTAAACAATATTATGTTAATTGCAACAATAAAGAAGATAAATACAATGCATTAGTTAATATTTATGGAGGAGTGACAATTGGACAAGCTATGATCTTTTGTCAGGTAATTAAAGCAAAATAAGTCAATAACTGTTCATTTCCCATTGCATACTTTATTATATCTTAAGAATTTTTGATTGATCGTCTAAGAAAGTTGAATATCTTATAGAGAATTATAACATAATTACCTATTATTATTAACAGCTTTATTAGCCACCTAGTTTTTCACTTTTAAAAATAATTAATCTAAAATAAAACAAAGTAACTGTCTCTGAATCACATTATTTAATTTCAATATTTTTTGTATTTGTCACATTTAATACTGGTGTAGTGTGGTGATTAACACACAAATAGCTTATTATATATGTTAAATTAATGATGCATATTATTAAGTTTTACTCACATGTTTATAAATTTATAGCCCACTCAATCAACCAACATTTTTTTGTTTTATATACAGTAGTCACCGCCTTATTAAACTCTATGGGACTAGATTATTTAGAGTCCATTAACCAAATTATGTTTATTGGATTTTGCCTTTTTGGTCAATTTAATATAATTTCTTTATATGCTTCATTTTGCTCGAATACATAAAAATCGCCTCTTTCCTGAATCCCTTTACTAAGCAAATTATTGATACCATTTAAACAAGTTTTTTCAATGTAGTTAAGTTTTTTTTTATATATTAATATAATTTTCAAATGACTCCATCCATTAACAGGTGTGTGAGTTAAATAAACAAATTTTTTTGTGTTCTTGTATGTGCAAATCGGGACCAGCCTTTTTGAGTTTAATAGGTAAATGTGTCAATTAACTGTGAGTCCTATAAGTGGGGACTACTTTATATGTTTTATTTAAACTTATTTTCAGCGGCAATCTTTAGTTTCTAAAAGTTAAAATTAAGTATACATATTTTATGAAATGATATTGAAATTTGATGAAACCTAATAGTAGCACATTAAAACAGAACAGACATAACATTTGTTTAAATAATAAAAATATTACAATGCATTTAAACCCATCGTCAGTATTAAATGTGTTAATTTATCTTTTTATTTTTGATATGAACTTTTTTTTGCTGCATCTTTATCTAAATTTCTATGTTGCTTTTTATGCTACTACATTTAATTTTATCAACTAATATGGTGCGTTGGTGCCTTAATTGTTACTTTAATGAAACCACACATTATATATAACACTATCCATAATTATTTTTGGAATATCTTATATTTCAAAAAACATGTTTTTGATCCAATTTCTTTCCCCAAGATAAATATTTATTACTTGCTTATTAATTTGATTTTGCTGGAATTCATTTACATTTTTTTTTCAAATATACAAACATGACCTATTGCCTGGGGACAAGGACTGGCATGTTAACTGCCTCCGTGCTGTAATTCACTTCCCCCATCTGTAAACAAGATTTCTTAACCAGTAGGGTGTTTTAAGTGTGAGTAGAACATGCACAAAAAAATTTGCATTTTTATAATACATGGGATGATTTTACCACTAAGATCGCAGCAATCACATGCTTGTTTTTGTGTGCCGGAGTATAATAATTAATAACAATTCAATATTGATCATAATAAAATATTTTTTTATTATAAAATTATAAAGTTTATGTATTTTTATAAACTAATATGTTCTATGCTGTTAATATAAATAAATAAAAAGTTGTATAAGCATATAATTTTAATTTCAGTAGCATATGATCTAGTTATAACACTTAACTATCACATAATTTTAATATTAAAAGACTGATTGATACCTTGTAATATTTTTTCAAGAGCTATTTGTTTATTATCAATAATAATTGTTTTTAGTGATTTACATTTTGTTAATTCTGTGCATGAAATGTCTTGAATTTGATTGTCTCTCAGATCTAAACTCTCTAGATTATTTAGAGCAGGAAAATTATTCAAATTCGCCAATTTACAATTCTTTAACGATAATTTTTTACACATAATTAAGTATTTTAAATGATTTAAATTACTGTGGGATAAATCATTATCACTCAAATCAATATTTATGTTAAATAGAAACATATGCATGTGATAAAATGCTGTTAATCCATATCCTTTCAAATTTATGTCATCCATGTTATTGTTATTGTTGTTAGCAATCCAGTATTCAATTTTATAACGGCTTTCGAGATCATGATAATAATTTTTTCTTTTGGTGTCTAATTCTTTTAATAATTTGATGTTCTTGAGACAATTTTCAAAATAATTATTTGGTTTTAATGTGTAAAGAAGTAACACATAAGTGAGTAAAGCCCACTTACTTTCTGGTTCCAATTCTAGTAGTTGATGTAAACTGTCCAGTTGACCATTTAAAACAAGTTGAAGCTGTTCACTAATATTAAGATTAAATATATCTTTTTGAACATTATCTAGTGATGCATCATCTATTACTTGGTTAAATTCATCAATTATCTGTATCTTGTTAATGTTCACATTGTCTAATTTTTTATACCAAACTTTTGAATCGAATTGTTCCCAAATTGTTTCTCCTAGTCCAATAATTTTATAATTATTTGGTAAATTTCTATTAAGTATGAGATAAACTGTATTTTTTATTTGAGAAACTTTGTATATAATCTTTGATGGTTCTAATTTTCCTATAAGCCATCGCTGGTATATCCAAGCACTTTGATCTGAAGGGTCGGTAAATGCTGCACTTTCTACCAACGATAATTCTGATATTTTTGTACATTCCTCATCTTTACCTGCTGCACTGAAAAGTTTTGATCGATAATGCCATGCAGAATAGTTTGAAAAATTTGACTCTATCATTTCCATAGTAAATTTCAATTCATTTTCAATTGGTTCTTGACACTTGGAGGCAACAATTTGTCGATAATCCCAGCAATGAAAATTTCTTTCATCTAATTTTAAATACTTTGTACATAGTTGTAATTCTTTTTTCCAATCAGGACTAGGATCTACATTATCCAATAACCAATTTCGATGATACCATGCTGAGTAAGATTTTGGATTCACTTGTAAACATTTTTCAGTTAAATATAATTCATCATTAATTATTTCTTCAGATGGTTTCAATTTTAATAATATTTCTTTTCTATAATTCCATATGGTAACAATATCAGGATTAGATCTTAATAGTCCTTCAGACGATTTTAATGCTAAAACATCATATTCTTTACGAGATCGACGTTCAAACACATCATTTATAGTATTTCGATATAGTTGAAGCTTTTTTTCCTTTTCTCGATCTGCTGCAGCTTTTTGTGCTTCAGTTGTACGTACTTTTAGTCGGTTATGCATATTTTGTGAAATTAACCTAAAATTTAAAACAATAAAATCTTAGGTACATATTACGTATTCATATTATTAGAATACCTATCTACCAACAATTAATTATATTTAATACCTTATAGTTATTTAATACATTTAAAAATATCTGATGTGATAATCAATATACACATTTCAAGTTACATTGTTAATTGGTAACAGCATAAATTAATTGACAATGAGTAACATTAATAAAGTATATGTAATATAATCTACAAATCTCACCTTAAAAATATTCAGCAATAAATATATTGTTATTTTAGTAAAAATGAATTATTCAGTATAAAACTAGTTTACTTAAATTTTATAATTGTTATATAGATACCTACATGAAAAATCAAAATTCATAACAATTTATTGTATTTTATGTAGTTTAGTATTTAATGATAAGAAAACGATAAATTTCAGTGTTGCCAAATATTGTAGTAAAAAAATTATTATTGTATGCAACATATTTCCTTATGACAATAATAATTGTATAGTATTATATTAATGAATATTAATTTTTTTAATATGCCTTATTAAATAAAGATATAATATTTGTTATTAGTCAATAGAATAGACAGTCTATTAATTATATATTTACTTATTAGGTACATATTTATTTTAAATATTTTTTTCCTATGATATGTTTGAAATTTAACAATAATGATCAACTAGTAATAAATAATAATTAAAATTTATACTTATTCTAAATCTTTGATCATTGATGATTTTACTGAAATCTAGCCTTTAGAGTAAATCACTCTCAATGTTGAGTTGGGATAACATTGATAAGTGACTTTGATTCATCGTAATTCTCAAAATATATTTGTACATTTAAAATAAATATTATAGCCTGACAGTGAATTGTTTGTATTATTAAATTATAATAACATGTTGTTTTTATTTTAGACAAAAAAGATGGCTTTATGGTTAGTTAATCAAATGGTAGAACAAGGACATGCTGTTGCTTTATTATCTGGTGAACTCACTGTCCAACAAAGAATATCTGTTTTGGATCGTTTCCGTGAAGGAAAAGAAAAAGTTCTGGTTACTACAAATGTATTATCTAGAGGTAATAAACATCATTATTTTGTTATGTACCTATTTATTCTTAACTTTTTTTTATATATTTTAGGTATTGATATTGAGCAAGTCACGATAGTTATTAATTTTGATTTGCCTGTGACAGTCACTCGTGAACCCGATTATGACACATATTTACATAGAATAGGACGTACTGGTCGTTTTGGCAAAAAAGGTATTGCTATCAACCTTGTAAGTGGTCATTCAGATCATATTTTATTGAAACACATTGAAGAACATTTTTGTAAACCCATTGAATGTCTGAATACCGACAATGCAGATGACATGGAAAAACTAGGAGCTGAAGACTAAATTGTATTAATTGTCCTTAATATTTTTTTTTTAATATCTTGAAATTGTAAAACAAATTATGAATCATTTAAACCTGTACAAAGAAGTAATGTTAATTTGATTAATATTTGTTTTTACTTAAATTAAAATTTAGGTTCAAAAGCTTTTTTGAATGAGAATTGCTTTTATATTAATTTATAAATAAAAATAATTACAAGTTATCATCATTATAATTAAACATTTTTATATTGAATACATTAGTGTTTTTATTTTTAAGTTATAGGGACATATAACATTATTTGTAAACATAATTTTAACTAAATAAATAAATACAGATTCTTTTAATTTTATAATTTTAAATTCACAAATGCTTGTAAATCTAAAAAAAAATAAATGTTCACTCAGTTTTGTGGTAAATTTTTAAAGTAGAATGAAATCATGACTTATTGAATGAGAACATTATTAATGAGTTTAATGTGGTCTCTAACTTAGTAGTGTGTGTTTTATAAACTGAACCCTAGATAGCAATGACTTACTATACTATAGATTGAATTAATGCTTTGTATAAAATAATTTTAAGTTAATTATTCAAAATATTTTTTAAAGTCATAAAGATAGAAATATTTCCTAAGGTTATATATTAGCTTATCAATAAATAAATTCTACTTTAGATGGTCGTCAAAATACAGGCCTAAATATTTAATCAAGTTTACGTTTTTAATAGTAAAGCAATAACAAAGTTTAGTTACAGTTGTAAAAAAATTATCATACAGCATAAATATATTAAATTATATTATATTAAATATGAATATTAGAAATATTTTTGTAACAATAAATTGTGACATTAGGCGATCAATAAAATAGCTAATAAATCATTTATAATAATAGTTCAAATAGACGATAATATAAAAAAACCCATACTAACCGTTCGTACGAGGAATCGGGTAATCAAACAGCGCCCTCTATCTTGTTATGCATTCCATACGCTTATTGCTTGTCCAATAATATAGCATCTATGCATAGATTCTATGCATCTACCAGACGTGTCATATACGATGTGCCATCCGCTAATACTTAAACGTTTTCGAGTGCAGTTCGGCAGCATTAACGTTACTTTGGATTTTCATAATTACACTACTGATACCGACTGCTTTAACGAGTCAATCATGACTTAATAACATTAACTTAAAAGTTATAAATTTAACTGTACATAGATAATTCTAATTTAAACATTTGGTGAAAATTTCAAGTATTTACAGTGATCAGATGTGAATTACAACTGTATAAAAAAATCGATTTTGTAAAAAACTTGTTTTGCGTAAAAATTCTCGTTTTGCCGTCACTCTTTATTTTGTTTTTCTTGATTTTTTTTTTTGAAAACTATTGCAAATGTTTACTTTTGACCTGTATAATTCATTATCAAGAATATTCAATTTGCAATCAAAAAGCACCTCTCCCAAAGTTTGAAATTGAAGTATTATTTAGACAAGTTATGCTGTACACAGACACAAAAAAAAACACGAAAGTACCTACATAGTCACGATTTTCACACGCCCTAAATTAATTTTACCATAGGGTTTTGGGACTTTTATACTATTTTACCTGTATCAAATAAAAAACAATTAAATTACTCAACGAAAATATTCATTTATTATACAACTTATTAATAAACATTTAATAAATGATCAAATATGAAAAACTTATAGAAAAAAATAAAACAATAGAAAAATAGAAAAATAGAAAAAAATAGAACTATCCAAAAACTAATAAATTATTTTAACAATAATAGCTAGTATAATTAGTTAGTTTTTGTTTTATATATCAGAGGGTCTATTGTAATATGACAGACAATTTTTTTTTTTCATGGTATGCCTGTTATATTATAATAAACTTTAAACCTCTGATGCACAAAACAAACTTTACTAACTACACTAGCTGATTGAAATGGTGTATTAATTTATACATAGTCGTTAAAATGTTTCATTAAATAAAAATTGAAAAAAAATTATCACAAAAAAAGTGTTTCATTAAATATAAATTTAAAAAAAAATAATAATACAAAAAGTTAAGGTTTAGCACAGCAGCAACACAAGCCCCTGAAAAATCGCTTGACTCGCTTGTATATTGTTCGTCTTTTCTTTTTCGGGACTTCGATTTCTTCTTTTGCGCATTCTATTTCGGTTATTTTTTCCGAATCATACGCCTTTTTTACGTCCAATTCGTCAGAATGTGTAAATACCATATTCGGCAATGATTTTGTTTTGTTATCACAGTTCAATTTTTTAATGGTAAATTCGTGATTCTGCATCAAATTTGGACATGACGCGCTAAGTTTTTCGGTGTGTTTTTCGATTTTTAATATATTACTTACACCCGTGATTTTTGTGTCTACCTTCAATTCATGACATAACAATGCCATATTTGGCAATGACTTAGTTTTTTTGTCAGAGTTCAATTTGTTTATTGTCCATTCGTGAATCACCGTCAAATCTGGACAAGACGCGCTAAATTTTTTGTCGTGTTCTTCGATTTTAAATGTTAGACTTACATCTGTATTTTTCGTCTCTTTCACCAATTCATGACATACAAATACCATATTTGGCAAAGACTTAGTTTTTTTGTCAGAGTTCAATTTGTTTATTGTCCATTCGTGAATCAACGTCAAATCTGGACAAGACGCACTAAATATTTTTGTATCTGCCATTTTAGATATTATGTTAAATTTATTTTAAACTGTAGATGTCTACGGTTGAACGTTCAAAATAGTACTGACGAAATTTTTACTTGTCTAGCAAAGATGAATAAATATATTTTAACAGCGAAAAATCATTCCCTCGACGACAATATTTCTATTGTTTTTGTGGCCAGTATATATTTTTGTGTAAATAGCAAAACCCGTGCACTCCGTTGCGCGTTAAAAATGCCAGCTCTATAATATGATTAAAACTTTGTTTAAGTTTTTATTTAGAAGGTATTTGGTTTAACGATGTTTAAAACTTAAATATTTTCATTGACCATTTTGAATCTCAAAAAACTTTAAAATGCTTTCTTATTGCACACTTAATTTGTGTAACGAATAATGTACCGTGTAAATTGCAAACCTCTTATCATTATCACAATCTATCATTGTCCAGGCTCTATGTGTATCAGTCAGTTAGTCAGATTATATTATAGCTATTAAACTTGGCGTTGTCCGTGAGACGACTCTGTTACGATTATGCAAAAACAAAAACAAAAATTTCCATCGTAAATCTCAAAATCACCGTTTGAGCAACCTTTTAAAATGTGAATTTTGAAAAATCCTTTCTTAGTGCGACTTAACATTGCTTATTGAACTTTTATACAAAATTTCAAGTCTCTAGACCCAGTGGTTTGGTTTGGGCGTAGATGAATCACTCAGGACGAGTCATTATATATATTTATAAATATTCGATATATAATATGGTTTTAGAACCATTAATTAATTAATTAATTAATATTATAGCTTTGCTGTATATTGGGTGCCGTGTTGATCACTATTATATATTATAGAAGTATTAAATTTGAATCCAATAATAGGTATACGAAAAACGATTCTTAACAAAGATGATTTTTCAGCCTAGGATATAATTTCCAGTGATTGGTGAAAAAGGTGGTTTATGTTTAATTGGCCTGAATACACTAAAAGTTAAGTTCTTTTATAATTATTGTAAGCTAAACTTATGGAAAATCTTGTATTAGATTTTCAACTCTTAGCTACTTATACAAAAATTTAAGATTCTGAGTGAAACGAGGAATGTATTGGTTTTACAATGATGTTTATTTCTTTTTTATTCAGGAAACACTTTTTTTCCTCCTAAACTTGTTCAAAAGTATCAAGTTTAGCATCTTTTCTGAGAGGTTATGTTCTTGAGCTGATACTTTAGAAAGGTCATTTTTCGATTTTCGTAACGGTACTCGAAACAAAAACGTTTAAATGAGAAAAAACGTATGATTTCACAAATTTAATTCATTTTTTTCATAAATCGTATTCCTAGGTAATCAAATATATATAGTACATAAAATATTTTAAATCTATTTGTAACAAATTTGGCTGTCATAACTACCTATGCAAAATACAATATAAAACAAGTATTAATTAAGAACAAAAAATATGATATTTTATAATAGCATAATATTTTTAAACTATTTTTGTATTTTAGATGTACATATTTATTTATTTTACTATACAACAAATTATAGATTGTTGATAATGTAATGCTATTCACCGAGCTTCACTCAGAATCGTTCTTGTTAGCAATGGTGTAACCCTATGTATCCCACCTTCCCGACATCTCACTTAAACCAGTTACCGCATTCAGGTTTTTATGAATGATTATAGATTATACCTACAAAATTATTTGCAAATACTCAGGATTTTGACGATTTTTTGTTAACACTTGAACTTCAAATACTAATAAAAAAAAATTGTGCCTATGTATTCTTATAATTTTTTAATCGCTATAAGAATAACTTATGAGGAACTTTGTATTAAATTTTCAAGTATTTTGACTCAGCCAAAACATTTTTATCGATGTCCTTAAAAAAAAAATAAACAAAATCGAATACTTCAAACGATTTAATTGAAAATTAAATTATGTATAAAATACCAATCTAAATAACTGGTAAAATTTTCAAGTGTCTATGACTTATACTTTTTGAATTATAACATACGTATTTAATTTCGTTTGAAGAGAAAATCGTTATGGTTTACTCGATTTCGTAAACATTTAAAATTCAAACAAACGTAACACTTTTTCTACTATGAGTTTTCTCTGTAGCTATTTGAAGGAAAATTTATAAAAAAATTAGTATTGCATTTTTTAACCTTTGATATAAACACAAAAATGCGTTGTGATTTTTCAACTACAAAATTACTTGCAAATTTTCGAGATTTAGACATATTTCACAAAAATTTGAACTATAATTATGAAAAAATTGTGACTAATATAATCACGATATTCACACGCCCTAAAATAATTTTACCATAGCGATTTGAGATTTTTATACTATTATACTTGTATCAAATAAAAACAAATTTAATTACTCAACAAAAACATTAATTTATTACATAACTTATATATTAAACATTTAACAAAATATGATCAAATAAGGAATACTATTTAAGCAGCTATGCAAAAAAAATAAAAATAAAAATAAAAATAAAAGCTAGTATAATCAGTGTGTTTTTGTTTTATGTATCGGAGGGTTTATTGTAATATAACAGACAATTTTTTTTTTTCATGGTATGCCTGCTATATTATAATAAACTTTATACCTCTGATGCACAAAACAAACTTTACTAATTATACTAGCTGATTGAAATAAACGGTGTATTAATTAATACATAGTCGTTAAATATTTCATTAAAAAACAATTGAAAAAAAATTATCACAAAAAAAGTGTTTCATTAAATATAAATTTAAAAAAATAATAATAATACAAAAAGTTAAAGTTTAGCACAGCAGCAACACAAGCCCATGAAAAACCGCTTGACTCGCTTGTATATAGTTCGCCGTTTCTTTTTCGGCACTTCTATTTCTTTTTGTGTAGCGCATTCTATTTCGGTTATTTTTTCCGAATTATAAGCTTTTTTTACTTCCAATTCGTCAGAATATGTTAATAACATATTCGGCAAAGATTTTGTTTTGTTATCCGAGTTCAATTTTTTAACTGTTAATTCGTGATTCTGCGTCAAATTCGGACAAGACGCGTTTAATTGTTCGTTGTATTCAACGATTTTAAATGTGTGACTTACATTCGTGTTTTTTGTCTCTTTCTTCAACTTATCATATAGCAATGCCATATTTGGCAACGACTTGTTATTAGAGTTCAATTTTTTTATTGTCCATTCGTGATTCTGCGTCAAATTTGGACAAGACGCGCTAAGTTTTTCCTCGTGTTCTACGATTTTAAATGTATTATTTCTTACACCAGTGTTTTTTGTGTCAATGTTTTTCATTTCCAATTCATGATAAAACAATGCCATACATGGCAATGACTTTGTTTTGTAATCAGAGTTAAATTTCTTAATTGTCCATTCGTGGTTCATCGTCAAATCTGGACAAGATACACTATATATACCTGCCATTTTAGACATGTTAAGTTTTTTTTATACTGCAGATGTCTACGGTTTAGCGTTCAAAATAGTACTGACGAAATTTTTACTTGTCTAGCAAAGATGAATAAATATATTTTAATAGCGAAAAATCATGATAACATTTCTATTGTTTTTGTGGCCAGTATATATTTTTGTGTAAATAACAGAACCCGTACAATTCGTTGCCCTATTGGTTTTATAATACAACATATCTATGTCATTACTCCTGTATTGTAATCGTGCATTACGTCAAACAAATTTATTTATTTATTTATTTTGTGTAGGACATTTAATCAGTATTGTTAAAAATTAAAATAAATCGGCTCATTTCGTGAACACGAAAACGTTTTTTTATTTATTATTCGTGAAACCTATAGCTGGCTGGCTATAAGTGTTGCCCAGTGTCTAGGATGACTGCTGTTTATTGAATTACGGAACGTTTTCTTTTAATTAAATCGTATTGTATCATTTTTTTTTTCAAGTATTGTAAAACACATAGTAGCAATAAATGAGTTTTTATAACAAAACAAAGTTATTGCCAAATATAGCATTGGCATTTAATGAACTTGAATCGAAGGAAAAAAACATCGCCGTTGAAAGTTCATTTAAATCAGAAAAAAATGTAAGTGTGAAATAACTCGTGCTATATAATTTTTCAAATTATCTCACCACTTACTGCAATTTCTATTGTTTTAACTGAACTTTCAACGGCGATGTTTTTTTTGTTCGATTCAAATTCATTATATGACAATGCTATATTTGGTAATAAATGAGTTTTTATTGTGGTCCGCACACGAATTTGCGTATGATAACTGTATTTAACTAAATGTACGTTATTTGATGAATTTTATAATTTTTTGAAAACGAATGAAACCAGTGGCGTAGTTATGGGGGGGGGATATGGGGATAGATCCCCCCCAGAGCCTTTTTTTTAATGTTTAAATCATTGACTTATTGGAGCCCCCCACTTTATGTTTAACCAATAAATTGTATATCCCCCCCCAGAACAAAATCATAACTACGCCACTGAATGAAACTATTTTATAATCACCACTACTGGCAATAGCTTCGGGCAACGAGTAACACGATACTCGTTAAGATTAAAAGTCCAATATAGTCGTTTGTAAAATGCAACTGACATTCTAAGGAACGGTATTGGTAAACACTATTGCACTTATCATAAGTTAGACCGATTATTGTTAACCAAACTTCATTGATGACAAGTCTATAGAATAATGACTTCTCCGGTCTACCGAAAATGCAAGTTCGACGCCCAATATACAATTTATGGTACTTGAATCAAGACACTACGGACAGAACTCATCATGAAAGTCATGATTTATAGCTGTCTCGCTGAAAAAAAATCACTGGCCGTACCTAACACCTATCACAGACAAGATGTCCGAAGCCGCCGACTATATACGATATTATGTTACGATATTAAAAAAAATAAAGAATAAGAAACTAGAAATTTTCTTGATAATTTATATTGTCATTCTCTATACCATCATCGTTTTCAATGTATTATAGCTTTTTGTACCTATATTTCGTCTCTAACTCACTGAAAAAAGTATTTTATAGTATTAGAAAAGTTATCGATAGTTAAAACTATCTAAGCACTTTTACTGCTCCAGTGTTTGACGACAGATATCAAACTAAATACATCTGTGATTTATCGATCTTTTAAGAATCTAAAATTTTTTTTTAAAATACAAAAATGTAATAATATAGTTTAAGCAATACGTCGTACGCATCAAAAAAAAAAAAATAAATAAATAAAATTATTATCATAATATTATTATACCATTATTATGTAATGATTTTAGCTGGCAACCTAAACCGATCGAAATCGCGATTGATTATTACTCGTTATTCGTATATAAATATAATTATTAATTTTTGTATTATTAATAATAATAAATCGTTTCACCACATATGTAATTTTGCGTACACCAATTTTTATAAATTCTATAACATAACTAGCTGAATAAGCCGGCTTCGCCCGTGTACAGTCTTTTGTGTATCACCTACTAAAACTTTTATTTATTCAGGTTTTATATTTATTACAGGCTGCTTTAAGATATTATATTGACCCTAGGTTGCCATGTATTGTAACAATCATAAGTCGTCAAAAAATATACATTATGGTATTATAGAAACCAAAAAAAAAATAATTACATTGACATATTTTATTCATCTCAATAATTCTTTATAAACATTATTTTTTCTACTGCTTTTTGGGACTAAAATAACCAAACTACTGGCAAAGCTAACTCTAGAACATGCGACATAGAACTGTTCATGTGAAAAACATTCTTATCTCAAGTCAATCTCTATGTTATTCCCAACGATTGTCCTTGAGACTTATTAATAGTCATAGGCTATGAGTCATAGCAAAGCAAAGTTTGATTGGGAATTGTATTTTTTTAAACTAAAAGGGATAATCACTAATCAGTTGGAATTAAAGTTATTATCGGGGTAATAACTATATTATCTCCTCTAGCACACCCAGTGACCTACAGCTTTAACTTGCAATCTTGGTTCCTTTCTGATTCAAATTTTTCATACAGTTCACCATTGAAGAACACCTCAATAAATACTAAAAATAATTGTCCGGCTGCCCACAACTCACATTCGACAACCATATTAATTATTTTTTTTATTAATTTGTAAGAATGTAAAAAATTTTAGAAAAGAATTAGAAATGAGTATACGAAGAAGCATTAATATTTGAAAATAATAAGTAAAACACTTTGTCCATATTGTGTAAACGTAAATGCGTAGGATATTTTACGAATTCATGTTATTTTAATACATTTCAGTATTTAGAAACACCGTAGTTACCGTACATAAACTTTGTAAGTGTATACGAAGACGCGTTATTTGATAATAACCTTGATAATAATATTAATAATATTTAGCTGCGTAATAAAAAGTGATAAATGTGTTAATACATAAATTAGGTTGTTATAGCAACCATTTGTAAACAAAAATAATAAACAAAATTTCCATTGTAAATCTTAAAATTCCCGTTTGAGCAACCCTTTAAAATGCGAATTTGAATAATCCTTTCTTAATGCGCTTCTACATTGCTATTAAGAAACCTCTGTACAAAATTTCAAGTCTATAGACCCAACGGTTTGGTCTGGGCGTTGATGAATCGCCCAGGACAAGTTTCTTTATAATAAAATATAAAGAAGATATAGACAGTATAAGTAAAAAGGACGGTTTAAATTGTTAAAACCACAGGGAGAAAAATATTTATAAAAAAAAACCGGCTAAGTGCGAGTCGGACTCGCGCACGAAGGGTTCCGTACCATGAGTACAGGGAAAAAATTCAAGCCAGGAAAATAAATTTTCTCCAGGCCATTATGCATACCAACTTACAAAGAACCAACTACCTAATTTAGCTTTAGATGTAATTATTGTCCATCAAACTTTATTCTGATTAATAGGTAGGTACTTTGATGAAAAAATATTGGAAAAACGTATATTTGAATCGATGGTCGCTTAGCGATAAGATATGATTGTGTTGTAGAGCTTCGGCGAAACTTATCAAAATAAATGAAGTGTATTGTACTAACGTGGGTGTATCGCATATTATATGACGTATACCATTTACGGGCTATGGCAAATTTATATCGAATTACTAAAATATTTCTTACGCGTTAATTATTATTATTATTGTAACTAATAGTAACCAAACTAAAATATCAAATAAATAAAATTTCCATCGTAAATCTCAAAATGTCTGGTTAAACACCTACCGAGGTTGAGCCTATCACTTTTTAAAGTATTTGTTGTAAAAGCGGCAACAGAAATACATAATTTGTGAAAATTACAACTGTTTAATTTTCACGGTTAAAGAGATATAGCCTGGTTTTATTGTTCTACGGTCTGGTGACAGTTGGGAACCCCAAAAAATATATCAAATGGGTATAACTTAATTTTAGATTTAGCTATAGACCTTATACTAATATACTATGACTAGACAGGAACTACTGTAGATAACAACGGAATTACGAACAGCGTAATAACATAACATTGTAGTAGTTCGTGGTAATAACATCAGCTCGCAGTGATGTAAACCGTTTTGGACGACTGGCGAGCATAATATAAATATTAGAAATATTTTTGTAACAATAAATTGTGATATTAGGCGATAAATAGCTAGTAAATCATTAATAATAGTTCAAATATAAAAAAACCCATGCTACGGTATTACTGTTCGAAGTGTATTCGTACGAGTAATCGGGTAATCAAACAGCGCTCTTTATCTCGTTATGCATTCCATACGCTCATTGCTTGTCTATTAGTATGAGATCTATGCATCTACCCCAGTCGTGTCATATTATACGATGTGCCATCCGCTAATACTTTAACGTTTTCGAGTGCAGTTCGGCAGCAGTAACGTTACTTTGGATTTTCATATTCACACTTCTAATACCGACTGTTTTAACGAGTCAATTATGACTTATAGCATTAATTAAAAGTTATAAATGTAACTGTGTATAGATTATTCTATTTTAAACATTTGGTGAAAATATCAAGTATTTACAGTGATCAGATGTGAATTACAACTGTATAAAAACATCGATTTTGTCAAAAACTTGTTTTGCGTAAAAATTCCCGATTTGCTTTAACTTAATATTTGATATTTCTTGATTTTTTTTTTTTTTTGAAAACTACTGGAAAATGTTTACTTTTGACTTGCATAATACACCAAGAATATTCAATTTGCAATCGAAAAGCACCTCTACCGAAGTTTGAAATTGAAGTATATTATTTCGACAAGTTATGCTGTACAAAGACTCAAAAAAAACCGAAAGTACATAGTCACGATTTTCACACTCCCTATATTAATTTTACCATAGCGTTTTGGGACTTATATACTATTTTACCTGTATCAAATAAAAAACAATTGAATTACTCAACGAAAATATTCATTTATTATACAACTTATTTATAAACATTTAATAAATGATCAAATATGAAAAACTTATAGAAAAAAATAGAACAATAGAAAAATAGAAAAAAATAGAACTATCCAAAAACTAATAAATTATTTTAAACAACAATAGCTAGTATAGTTAGTGTGTTTTTGTTTTATGTATCAGGGGGTTTATTGTAATATAACAGACAATTTTTTTTTTTCATGGTATGCCTGTTATAATATAATAAACTTTATACCTCTGATGCACAAAACAAACTTTACTAATTATACTAGCTGATTGAAATAAATGGTGTATTAATTTATACATACAAATGGTACAAATGGTACAAATGGTGTATTAATTTATACATACATAGTCGTTAAAATGTTTCATTAAATATAAATTGAAAAAAAATTATCACAAAAAAAGTGTTTCATTAAATATAAATTTAAAAAAAAAAATAATAATACAAAAAGTTAAAGTTTAGCACAGCAGCAACACAAGCCCATGAAAAATCGCTTGACTCGCTTGTATATAGTTCGCCGTTTCTTTTTCGGCACTTCTATTTCTCTTTGTGCAGCGCATTCTATTTCGGTTATTTTTTCCGAATTATACGCTTTTTTTACTTTCAATTCGTCAGAATATGTTAATAACATATTCGGCAAAGATTTTGTTTTGTTATCCGAGTTCAATTTTTTAACTGTTAATTCGTGATTCTGCGTCAAATTCGGACAAGACGCGCTAAGTTTTTCGTCGTGGTCTTCAATTTCAAATGTAATACTTACATCTGTATTTTTTGTCTCTTTCTCCACCTCATGATATACCAGTGCCATATTCGGCAAAGATTTTGTTTTGTTATCCGAGTTCAATTTTTTAACTGTTAATTCGTGATTCTGCGTCAAATTTGGACAAGACGCGCTAAGGTTTTCGTTGTGTTCAACGATTTTAAATGTGTGACTTACATTCGTGTTTTTTGTCTCTTTCTCCAACTTATCATATAGCAATGCAATATTTGGCAACGACTTTGTTTTGTTATCCGAGTTCAATTTTTTAACTGTTAATTCGTGATTCCGCGTCAAATTTGGACAAGACGCGCTAAGGTTTTCGTCGTGTTCTACGTTTTCAAATGTAATACTTACATCTGTATTTTTTGTCTCTTTCTCCACCTCATGATATACCAATGCCATATTTGGCAATGACTTAGTAATTTTAATTGACTTCAATCTTTGATCTGTCCATTCTTGTTTCATCGTCAAATCTGGACAAGACACACTGTGTGTACCTGCCATTTTAGACATGTTAAGTTTGTTTTAAACTGCAGATGTCTACGGTTGAACGTTCAAAATAGTACTGACGAAATTTTTACTTGTCTAGCAAAGATGAATAAATATATTTTAACAGTGAAAAATCATTCTCTCGACGACAACATTTCTATTGTTTTTGTGGCCAGTATATATTTTTGTGTAAATAGCAAAACCCGCGCACTTCGTTGCCCGTTAAAAATGCCAATTCTATAATATGATTCAAACTTTGTTCAAGTTTTTATTTAGAAGGCATTCGTTTTAACGATGTTCAAAACTTAAATATTTTCATTGACCATTTTGAATCTCAAAAAACTTTAAAATGCTTTCTTATTGCACACTTAATTTGTGGTACGAATAATGTACCGTGTAAATTGCAAACCTCTTATCATCATCGCAATCTATCATTGTCCAGGCTCTATGTGTATCAGTCAAACCCGGATTAAGACCTTCAGGGCCCAGGGGCCAATACATGGTTGTGGGCCCCTATCGATGAAAATAATTCTTTAAAATTAGAAAATTATACAATAAAACAAATTTAAACATTTTTATTTAAGTGTGATAACTAGAGTACGGATTTTGAATGCGAATTTTAAATAATTTACCATTATTTTATATTGCTCTAAAACGAAGCTATGTCAGTTACCGTTTCTACTACCATGCACAACATTTTTTTTTATTTTTGTATATTTATGCGTTTTTTGGGAATTTTGACCATATTTGGTAAATTTTTTCAAAATGTGTTTTAAATAAACGTATTTGAAATGTTAATTTTAATTTTTATATTTTTTTAATTTATATTTTATAAATTGTATTTTCTGTTTGTATCTACAATTATAAGTATTAAAGTTTTCCGTACACTATTTTAAAATATCGAATTTAGCATCAAAAGAATTAATTGATCTCTAATATTACTAAATAATCAATAACCAATGTATGTTTCTTGTTGTTTTTTATTATTAAAATATTCATATACAGTAGAAATCGTTTGGAAATAGGATTGTAAATAAATTTATTTTACTTCCTTCTTTTTTTTAAAAATAATTTAATGAACTAATTAATAATATTAATACTTTTTTTGTAATAAATATTTTTTAAAAACTTATTTTTGATCCTTTTTTTAAAGCTTTTTTGGAAGATTTAGACAGCTTTATTGCTTTTTTTTATTGATTTTCGTTAGTTTTTTATTGCTTTAAAATCCGTACTCTAATAATAACAATTAATAATGACGATAAAATACTTAAACATTTAATTTTTTATTAAAATACATACTTACAAATAAAATGAATATTTTTATGTAAGTTTTTTTCTAGCTTTTAAACGGGCCACATTAGTCCAAAGTCCAAACATGAAAAAAATAAAAAAAAAAAAAATATTTTTGTATGTACCTGCTATTAAAAATACAAATTATCACTCAATGTAATTTTAAGCTGAGAAGACTATGGGCCCTTTACACACGTGGGCCCCGAAGACGGCCTGGTTCCCCCTTAATCCGGACTTGGTATCAGTCAGTTAGTCGGATTATCTTATAGCCATTAAGCTTGGCATTGTCCGTGAGACGAATCTCTTACGATTATGCGAGCAGTATTTTATTATCACGTAGGCAACCCTCCTGTTGTGGATTGTGAACTCCACGAGATGTGCGCGTAAGTTTTTAGTTTCTGACCCTTAAGTTTCAAAGTTATATCAATTTTTTTTTACTACGGTGGATTAGAAGCAATAATGTGCCGTCTCGTGGTTTTTTATTTGGTTGGTACCTATAACAATCTGACTTTTGTGTTGAGCGCTTTATTATAATATAACTAATTATTTTTAAAAACCAATAGCAACCATTTATAAACAAAAATTTCTACTATAAATTTCAAAATCCTGTTATAGGCTTTTAGCACATACAAATATTGTGTTTTTCTCAAAGCTATTGTGATAGAAACTTTCTCTGTGATATACTTTTTCGTTAAAAAAAAAAAAATCTAGAAGATCTTATGAGTAGTTTCAGAGTTTACTCTGAAGTATATCTGCAAAAATATGTATTTGTCATATCGATTCGGTAGTAGACTGCCAGCCAAATGATATACCCGGCCTTGGATTTTAAAAGTTGGCATAAAATTACCGAATTAAGCTAAGCAATATTCACAAACAATTTACATTGCGCCTAATCAAACCGTTGGATTATTTTTGTAATCAATAATAAAATCGTAATTTATTGCAGAGTATTCTTTATTAAACCATGTATTAACATTTCTTAAGTTTATATTTCTTTCACGATTTTATAAAAGTCTATTGTTTCGTTCAGCAGAATTGTCATTGCTACGTACTAAGGGTACTCTTTTTGTGTTTGCCGAACTACGTCTTATAGTAGACCTTCGCTTATGCATGATTTATATGCAAACGTACGTAACTACAATTTCAAAAACCTAACGTGACATTCAAGTGTACTTTTCGCTTATATGCGCCTGTTCAGTATTGTAGCGTGCCCTGTATGAGCAACCATAGTGATATAGATATGAGGTGGAAGTTGAAATACCTAAAAAATGCTGATGGAATATATTTAAAGTGTTTAATTGAAAAACTATTCCAAGTCCAAATAATTATTTAAAATAAACTGATGAAATATTTCTAAGTCCAAATAATTATACGTATCGACTACGATAAATAATTTGTTATTTATATACTAAAATAACTAAGTTATTATGTTTCTACTGTGGCGACGTGAACAATACACAACGAGCCGCCCAAATTATTTACGATGTCGACAGCGTACAATAGGAAAAACCCATGTTCTAGAATATTCCACGATGGTCTCGCTAGAGTATACTCGGGGATGTTCTAGAACAAAGCGGAGCCTATAAATACCAGCTGATCAGATGCTCAATTTTCATTCCGTCAGTGACTACGTATCGCGACTTACCGTGTTGTTCAGTTCGCAGTAATATTGTACGCGTAATTGGTATTTGTTTGTTATATTTCATTCTTGTACATACATATCACAGTAATATAGTGCTTAATATTTTATAAATTGTGAGTGATTATTTATTACCATAAACCACAAATTGGTGACCTCGACGTGATGGAAAACAATGAATCGTCAGTAGCAAGAGTCGCGGTGAAAATTCCCGAGTTCATTTCGTCGGATCCCGAACTTTGGTTCGCCATGGTCGAGGGAAGTTTTGCCAGCGCAGGTATCAAGATCGACAGTACGAAATTTGGGTATGTTGTCGGCGCATTACCACCCAAATATGCGGTTGAAGTGAAAGATATCATAATGGCACCACCATCGGAAAACAGGTACGTAAAAATTAAACAAGAATTGGTCAAACGTCTCAGCGCATCCCAGAAGAAAAAACTCGCCAACTATTGGAACGGGTCGAAATGGGTGATAGAAAACCATCGCAATTTTTACGCCATCTTCAAAGCCTAGCTGACACCTCCATTCCTGAAACACTGTTAAAAACGCTGTGGATGGGCCGACTACCGAAAAGTATTCAGGTAGCGCTGGCGATCGTCAAGGACTGCAAACTCGAGGACCTCGCAGCACACGCAGATAATATTGCAGACGCGTCTGGTCCTATGCTACCTCAGATCGCGGAATCAACTGTGAGTAATACTCTGGAAGCTACGTTAAATCTTAAGCTTTCACAGCTAGCGCTAGGGATTAATCAGGAAATCACGGCGCTGAGAAAAGAAATCGCTGAGATCAACACCCGTCCTGCACGTGGGCGAAGCCCCGATCCTAGTGCCCATCGTTCAAGATCTCGATCACGAAGTCGTAATTCACACGGTGTCAATGGAATCTGTTGGTATCACTGGCGTTTTGGATCCAACTCCCAGAAATGTGTAAAGCCATGTACATATAAGTCGGAAAACTAGAAAGGCAATCACTGATGGCGGCCAGTGAGCCAATGCCATTTCCACGCCGCCTATTTCTAACCGATCGTGTCTCACGAATACAATTTCTTATTGACACTGGAGCCGATTTATGTGTATACCCACGCAGTGTGGTTCAAGGTCAACGAGATAAATCGGACTACTCCCTATCAGCAGCCAACGGGACGACCATTGCTACGTACGGAACTATTACACTTGCTCTTGATTTCGGACTTCGTCGAGTTTTCACTTGGAGATTTGTGGTCGCGGATGTATCCAAGCCTATCATTGGTGTGGATTTTTTAAACCATTATAATCTTTTGGTAGATATACGTAATCAACGTCTCTTGGACGGTCTCACGCAACTCACTGTACAGGGTCAAGCTGCGAAATGCGACATACAATCCATCAAAACAGTTGTCGGAACAACAAGGTACCATGACTTATTACAGGAGTATCCTGAGATAACCCGACCTGTTGGAGTAATCAAGGACATCAAACACAACACCAAACATTACATCCAGACGACACCAGGATCTCCCGTCGCGTGTAAACCAAGGCGTCTAGCCCCTGACAAACTCAAGGGAGCCAAAAAGGAGTTTGAGACTATGCTAAATTGGGTATAGCTCGACCTTCTAAAAGCCCTTGGTCTTCACCACTCCACCTGGTTTCAAAGAACACTACGGACGCATGGCGACTCTGTGGAGATTATCGTGCACTTAATACTCGAACTATCCCAGACCGCTACCCAGTTCGTCACATCCAGGATTTCACACACTTCCTTCACGGAAAAAACATTTTCTCAACAATCGATCTGGTAAGAGCCTATAATCAAATTCCTGTAGCAGAGGAAGATATCAATAAAACGGCCATAATAACACCATTTGGACTTTTCGAGTTTCCTTTTATGTCTTTCGGACTCAGAAACGCAGCTCAGACGTTCCAACGTTTTATTGACGAAGTACTCCGTGGACTTGAGTTTTGTTTCAGTTATATCGATGATATACTGGTAGCTTCTACTTCTGAAGAAGAACATATCAAGCACTTACAGATCATTTTCAATCGGTTACGTGAATACTCTCTAGTAATCAACCCTTCCAAGTGCGTTTTCGGACACAAAAGAAGTCAAATTCCTAGGTTACCTTATTTCCACAGATGGCACACGTCCTTTACCTGACAGAATCGACGACATCTTGAAATACAAGAAACCGACATCAGCAAAAGGGTTACGACAGTTCCTGGGTATGATAAACTTCTATCGACGTTTTATACCCGGAGCTTCAGAAGCACAAGCACCATTGAACGTCTTACTGGTTCCCAATCTCAAAGGCAAAACTCCTATCAACTGGACACCTGAAGCTACTGCTGCTTTCGAAAATTGTAAAGAAAAACTTGCCTCAGCCACGTTACTTGCTCATCCTCGCGACAATGCACCATTGGCCATTGTAAGTGATGCTTCTGACACCGCAGTGGGCGCGACTCTCCAACAATTCGTCAACACGGGATGGCAGCCTCTCGCATTCTTTTCAAAAAAACTTTCAGTAGCTGAATCTAAATACGGAGCCTACGATCGTGAACTCCTTGCTATCTATCTTGCTGTCAAACATTTTCGACACATGGTAGAAACTCTCGCAATTTTACCATTTTCACTGACCACAAACCCATCACTTTCGCCTTTCAGCAGAAACTTGAAAAGTGCTCACCACGCCAATTTCGTCACCTAGATTATATCTCACAGTTTACTACAGACATAAGATATGTGCCAGGTAAACAGAACATCGTGGCCGACGCTCTCTCTCGAGTGGAAGTTCTTTCGGATACACTGGATTATACTGCCCTGGCTAAATCTCAACAAGAAGACGACGAATTAAAAACGTATTTACGGAGTGACACTGGACTACAGCTTAAGCAAATTCAAATGCCCGGCATGGATGTTCCTGTGTTTTGCGACACCATGACACCAACCGCCCGACCTTTTATTACAAAATCTTTTCGACGTGCTGCTTTTAATACTGTCCATCGTCTTTCACATCCAGGCATAAAAGCCACTACCAAATTGGTAACACAACGGTTTGTATGGCCTTCTATCAACAAGGACTGTAAACAATGGGCCCGAGCATGCATCGAGTGTCAACGAGCTAAAATAACACGTCATGTTTCAGCACCACTTGGTTCATTTCCTCAACCATCACAAAGATTCGAACATGTACATTTAGACCTCATCATTATGCCATATTCAGAAGGATTCCGCTACTGCCTTACGTGTATCGATAGATTTACTCGATGGCCGGAAGTGATACCTTTGGAGAACCAAGAAGCAGAGACTGTCGCCCGAGCATTTTATACACATTGGATTTCAAGATTTGGTACACCTCTTATTATAACGACTGATCAAGGGAGACAATTCGAATCAAACCTTTTCAAGTATCTAGGATATTTGACTGGTACAAATCACCTTAGGACTACGGCCTACCACCCTTCAGCAAACGGTATGGTAGAACGAAGCCATCGACAGCTTAAGGCCGCTATCAAATGTCACCAGAACAAACGGTGGACTGAAATACTCCCAACAGTCTTATTAGGCATACGAGCAGCTTGGCGCGAGGATCTGAAGTCCACATCCGCAGAACTTGTATTCGGAGAACCACTTCGTCTACCTGGTGAATTTCTCTCAACAAGATCAGATGACGCTAAGTTTGAGAACGCAGCGGAGTTCATCAAGGATCTTCGACACCAGATTCGCCAGATACAACCGGTAAATGGAACCTGCCACGGAGAAAAGAAAAATTTCATATTTAAGGACCTCGCCACCTCCAAACAAGTGTTTATTCGTCATGATGGACCGAAAAACTGTCTACAAATGCCGTACGACGGCCCATACCCAGTTGTAAGTCGCAATCGGAAAACCTTCTGCATTGACGTGAAAGGGAAAAAGATAACAGTGACTATTGATAGACTGAAACCAGCCTACATAATTGCTGATGACATACACGAGGAGGTTAGCTCCAGAAACATGAAACATGCCACACCCGAAACTATCGCAAATAAGGAACCAAAAACAGAAGAACCGACACCAGAAACAAAAGACAGGAAAACGCGTTCCGGTAGGAGAGTCCATTTCCCCGAACGTCTTCAAATAAGTTCCTGCTGACTCCATCACTGGTAGGGGGGTGATGTGGCGACGTGAACAATACACAACGAGCCGCCCAAATTATTTACGATGTCGACAGCGTACAATAGGAAAAACCCATGTTCTAGAATATTCCACGATGGTCTCGCTAGAGTATACTCGGGGATGTTCTAGAACAAAGCGGAGCCTATAAATACCAGCTGATCAGATGCTCAATTTTCATTCCGTCAGTGACTACGTATCGCGACTTACCGTGTTGTTCAGTTCGCAGTAATATTGTACGCGTAATTGGTATTTGTTTGTTATATTTCATTCTTGTACATACATATCACAGTAATATAGTGCTTAATATTTTATAAATTGTGAGTGATTATTTATTACCATAAACCACACTACAAACAAAATTGTTGCCATGTTTACCGATATAATAATCCTTGTGTTTAGACCTTTTTAGCATATACCTATTTTCTATATACGTCGAAATTTTATGAATCAAATTATACGAATAAATTGTACATTAAAATCTTCCAAGAATCTAGACCTATTGATTAGTGAAAACTGTACTCAAATCAGTAAAATCCGTTAGGTACTTTTTGAGTTATGCACGTACATACAAAAAAGGGGTTCTATTTTGATGACTGTATCGCCATTTGCAGGGCTGATTTGTGCATCTAAACCATCCAGGGAGTCAACCAAACGCATACAAAAAAATTCATTCAAATCGGTTCAGCCGTTTAGGAGGAGTTCAGTGACATATACCCATACTTATAAATTATAATATTATAAATCTATGCATATACACGTACAGTATATATTATATAAAAATAAGAAGAAAAATCGGTTATAAAACGACTCCAAGGAATGCAAAACCTGGTAGATTTTATATCGTAAAATTATTATTTAATAACAGTATTGAGTAATTTATTTTAGATTTTAAAAATCATTTTAAAGTTTAATAATTTTAACTACCTTTATTTAATGAATATATTATATCCTACAGTATAAAATGCAGAAAAAATAATAGAAAAAATGTCAAAAAAGGTCGATAACTTTACTGTTTTATATTTGAGTAAATAAAATATAACAAATATAGTATATTATACGTTAAAAGTTTTAAGTAAGCAGAAATAATACTTTTAAATTATAATAAAATAACTAAAATTATTATTCCCGAGTTTAAATACCTAATTTCGTATTACATTTTCAAATCTCATTAAGGAATTCTACAAATTTTATAAATTTACAAAATTTATTATTTGTAAATATTTAAGATCTTGATAAATTATGCTTAAAATCTAAATTTAATTGCTTCTTTTTTTTTTAATTATTATTATTTTCAAAGCTATAAGAAACAAAAAAAGTATTTATACATTTTTAACTATAGGTACTAAATAGTTTGCATTTTTTTTTTTCATGTGATATAATAATACAAGTACTAATAAATACATATAAAAAAATTGTACTTGTGTTTCTATATGTATACAAATAAAAGAATAACTTTTGCGGAATCTTGAATTAAATTTTCAAGCATTTCTACTCTTCAAATAATTTTTAATCGACATTTAAAAACGTATAGTTCAAATACTTATTAATAACATTATTATAAACATTTGATGAATATTTCAAAGATTCACAGTGATTCGTTTTTGCAGAGTTACAAGTTACAACCATATTAAAAAATCGATTTTGTTAAAAACTACTAGAAAATTTTTACTTTTGACCTTTATAATAATGCACCAAGGATATTCACTTTGCCATCGGAAACCACCCCCCGAAGTTTGAAATTGAACCATTATTTCGACAAATTATGCTATAGAGACCAAAAAAAAAAACACATCATTGTAATATCAATACATTCATCCCTTCATTCAAAATCTAATAGGAAAAAAAGATAAAAAAAATTGATCTATGCGTAAAAATTTTGATAAAAAAAAAAAGTACAAATGAAAAAAGTAAAGAACAAGAAAAACAGAAAAAGTATTGAATAAATTTCATTTTATTGTTATTTATTCATAAAACACAGGTATGGTATTTTAAAATCATTAATATTTCAAGTATATATACGCAATATATTATTAAAGTGTACAGCCCACACAAGGATATAATATTAAATACTAATAAGTAAAAATTAATAATTATACAATAGTGGGTAGGTAGGTATTTAAATTAGAACAATGTTATAAATATAATTAGATATCTAAACAATCTGAAAAAAGTTAAGTGTCTTAATAAGAAGAAGAAATAATAAAAATTTTAATTTTTTAGGAATTTAAAACTAAAATTATACAAATTGAAAAAATAAAAATTTTATTTGTTTATAACTTGTATCTATGTAAGTTTACTCAATTTTAGGTTTAATCAAAATGTAATTTTTGGAAAAATGTAGCTTGTTTAAAGCTACCTACTAAATATGTATGTATGTATGTATTAAATTGATTTCACTTATCATCTTACAAATAATTACCTTAAATTAACTGTTACCTAAATACAGATGATGTAACTAATTAAGAATCAGTTATGATTTCTGAAAATATTAATCCTACATACGTATCTATACCTATTTTCAGAAATAACCACTATAATACCTACCTATATGTTTAGTTAGTAGACAGTAGTCTTGATTTCATCATTTTTTCTTATGGTTTGAAATTGTTAACACTTAAATGGTTTAATAATATTATTTGTGTACCTAATTATTTGAGCATTGAGGGTGATAAACAAATGTATACATTTAAATATGATGTTTATCCTATTTTATGGTTTTCATTTTTAACATATAAAATGTTAGTATATTACACTAGTTTTTAAAAAGTTAATCGGGGTTGCATAATATTATGGTGTTATTAATTAATTAGTTATGTATTCTATTAAATGTGCTTTTAAAATTTCAACAGCTTTATACATTGATATTTGATAGAAATAGAACACAGTTCTATGATTATTTATACTTTATTATAATTTATAGCTTATCTTATTGTGTTTGATGTGAATTTTGAATCAATTAAAATTATATTTATTGTTTCTTATTATTAAATATTTTACTACCTAAGTAAAAAGTTTTGAGAAGGTGGTGGATTTTCCAATTTCCCCCTCCTATTTAGGCATGTTGTTTTCTATATATGATCCCAACCTTTCAGAAATCATGTCTACGCCACTGATGTTCAGCATAAATAACAGATCAAATAAATCAAAAAAAACATTAACTGTAGTATATTAAATTCAAAATTGAATACTATATTTATATAATAACTGCATTAGCACTAGTTTTAAACTAAATAGCTATTTATTAAAAAAAAAAAAAAATTAAAACACTTTATGAAAGATAATTTTAAACGTCAATTAATTAAATGTATAAAACAAGTCTTAAAAACAAATTAATTAGAATATAAAATTAAAATTGTTAAGTTTATATAAAAAAAAAAAAAAAAAAACAAGAAATTTAAAACATGTTTATTTATCAAGCTTGGATCAGACATGTTTTTAAAAAAAATTATATAGGTAATTATTATTAATTAATCAACATATAACCAACTGGACGAACATTAAATAAATAGTGCTTAATAAAAGATATTTATTTAATAATTTAGTTTATAAATGTTTAAAAACCTTAAATTTACTTAAATCTTATAATAAAATTATTAACATAGATTACTCGAATCATAATTATTTTTTTATATGGATATATTAATAGCATAAACTATATATTTTATTGTTCTGCTTTTTTTGATTTCTTATCTAAAGAACGAACTTTATGAAATTCTCTTACTAGTGAACTTACAGCTTCTTCATGTCCTTCAAAACTATCGGCTTTTCGTAAGCCGTCTTGAAAAGTATTGAGATCAAATTGGCTACGAAAAGATTCTGGATCACGACAAAATTTACTTGGCTCTGGAGTAACTGACTTTTTTCGAGTCGGAAATGTTTCCCATGATCTTTGCTTCCGAACAGGTCCTGTTTTTTTAGATCGACAACGGACTGAATTTGTTGTACGAGTACATTTATCACCCTCGGGTGAAGTAATGTGCCTATAAAACAATTTCAGAAAATTTTAATTCATTCAAATGTAATTTTATTGCAAGTTCTTAGGTGTCCAATTGAAATTGAAATTGAAATTAGCAGCAATTGAATGAGTACTGAACTATTGAATTTTAATATATATATATTTTTAATTAACTAGGTACCTAATCTACCCTTTTTAAAAAGTATTAAATGAATATACCTCTTATTTCTATACAGTGTATTCACACTAAGAGGTGCAACTAAATATTTAAATTCGACGACTTTGTATTAAAATATTTAGAGGTACTTCTTAGCGTAAACACACTGTATATTTAAAATTGTATATTATTAACAATAAGTAAGTAGGTATTAACTATTTTTTTTTTAATAATTCTGTTTTATGTTTTTAAGTTATTATTATTTTCTAACCGAAACGATAAAGATTCTTGATACATTGCACCATCTTCAGTGTCCGAATGTGGATATCTCTTATATTTTCTAGGTGCAGCTATAGGTACAGGCATAGGATCTTGAACAGGCGGTGGCATGGGTTTTTTATGAATTCTTGTTCCCTGTTTACGACAAACTTTTGCTCCCTCACAGCTGATAGTTTCAACTTCTCCAATCATTCCTTCAATGTATTCAAAAGTTTTTTTATGTTCTTGTTTTTGGTATCCTAAAAAGTATAAACAATTTTAAAATAATTTTATTTTAATAGTTAATATAGTTACTTATATTTACTATTTAATTAATGGTCGTATATATGTATGTAACCTACTAAAATATAAAAAAGTTAAATTTTATTTGTTTAAAATAAAATATGTTTATGTTTTACCACATTTATTTACACACAGTTTTATTTTAAATTTTTGAACAATGGGAAAGTTTACAACTAATATTTAACAATTTTTGTAAATAAACTTGATAAATTAGAAAATAAATAAATTTATTTTCAAGAGAAATATAATGGACAATGGTAGTAATAGATATCAGTATATCACATCTTTTACATTGTACACTATGAATAAGAAATAACAATATACAAGTATTAAGTATTAAGTAGGTACCTATTTAATACAAATATCAACCAATTTATAGAAAAGAGAAAAATACATTCATCATAGCAATATAATTTTTAAATTACCTTTATCGTCATCTATGATCTCAACATTTAGTTTTTTTTTTAAATGATCTTTTAAATACTCTCTTAACTTATCACACATCATTTCAGCATTTAAATCCTAGAAAAAAAGATTAAATAAATATTATTAGTTTTTAAGAAATATACAATCAACATATTAAATTATAATTAATATACCTTCTCATGTATATTTGAAGTCGATTGAGCAGCAAGATGTTGCATATCACGAATGTCTATCATTTGGTATAAAGAACAGGCTCTTGTATTTTTTACACACTCTTCGCCAACAACTATTAGATAAATATTAAAGAGAGTATGTTATAAATATATAATAATATAATATAAAAAAAAGTAGGTCAGCGCATTTCGGTGGTGGATGTTTGTCCATTGTCCCTTCGGTCCTCGGATAGGATAGTGTAATTTTACTGTAGGTATTCGATAAAAAACGATTCTGAGCGAACAAGGGGATCTTTTTTATTTAATTTTAATCGTTTTCATGGTGATAAACAAAGCCGTAATTATTTTAGACCACATAATCATGAAATTGTACATTTTTTCTACTTTAACCGCTTTTATTTTGAGTATCAATTCGAAAATCGAAAAACGATCTCTTTAAAGTACCAGCTCAAGAACATTAACTTTCAGAAAATATGCTACACTTGTACTTTTAAGCAAGTTTAAGGGGAGAAAAAGTGTTTACAGAATAAAAAAGAAATAAACATCATTGTAAAACCAATACATTCCTCGCTCCGCTCAGAATCTAAAAAAATATATAGCTACATTTGAAGTGATTATCCTACCATTTTTTGGTTTGGATCTAATTGGACAATCTTTTATGCGGCCTTCAGACTTGCTTCTTTCTCTAAATTCTTGAAATGTTTTGTCCCGCACACAAACTTTGTCTACTATATGAGATAATACACTTTTAGTTGATTGTGTCTTATGAAAATATAACATTTGTTGATCTTTTTCTCTAACTGGAGTTTCTGGTCTGTTATCTTTAGCATATATTGTGTCAGATAAAGGTGATGAACTACTCATACAATGAGATTCCATTTTGTGGCATCCCATTGGAAATCTATAAAATAAGATAGTAAACTGTTTTTTAGTGTTTGAAAATTAATAAAATGTATTAATGTTTGATACAAAAATAAAGTTAGATATTCTGCTTTATTTTATTTATTATGTTGCAATGTTACATTGACAAGATACTTAACCTTTGAGTTTGCTGAAGAGAACTCAGTCGATCCAATAAACTCTTTAAATCTGCCATTTCATTATTATTTGGTTTTGATGTTAATCGCTTGACATAAGGATCTAATTGTTGCGCTAATGTTGCTAACTGTTTAACTTCACTTTGCAAATTTGTAATATCAGTCATCTAAAAAATCATACAAGTAATTCATTTATCCAATATTAATCTATAGGATCAAATAATTGAAATTGTTAAAAATATACTTGTGACTGGAATATATCTTGTTCGACGTGAATTCTATACAATTGTTCTTGCCAAATTGTTTGGAACACTGATCTTAATCTCTCTAGTTCTATTCGATTTTTATCAAGAGTGTCATTTAAACGAAGACAATCTCTAATAATATTTTGATGCCGTAAGATCAAAGGAGGCACAGCAGGAGATTTAGTACCTTGGAGAGCTCTTACTTCTCTCTGTAATTCATTTAAACGATCTTTCACACAACTCAATTGAGTACCCAGTTCCTAAAAAATTATTATTTATAATATTATTTTAATAACATTAAATATATTTAATATTATCAAATAATGAATATTTTAGAATATTAATACATGCATCATAAATATAAATTATAAATAGATTTACCTTGATCTGAGAATCAAAGCTTCGACAATGATTAGAAAAAGTACCTTCGCCTTCTAAAGCTTTAGCTTTTAAAGCAGAATGTTGTCTTTTACTGGGCAATGTAGAATGTGATAAGTTTAAGTTTTCTTTAGACTTGGCTGCAAGACTGTTAATATATTTTGATGATTCATATATACCAGAGTCCATTACATCTGATTTACCAAACCATGGTTCCAAACACTGAGCAAACTCAGAACGGTAATTTGTTTTTATTGTACTTGTCAATAAAGGTCTGAAAACAAGTATAACTCATTAATCATTGTTATAGAATTATTTGATAAATTTATGAGCAATGAACATTTATATAAATTACTTTGTTGGCTGTGGAATTTTCACAATAGTGTTTAATCGATCGAGCATTAAAGACACAATTTCAAGAAAATGATACTTATTTGAAGTTGATACAAAATTTCTACATAGAAGAATATGATGTTGCAAAATGGGAAGCACTGCACTTAAAGTCAAAAGCTGATTACGAAAAGCTCTTTCTTTTATTTCATATTGTCTGCAAATAAAAATAAAAATAAAATAAAATATTGTAATTATATTAGAAATTTATAATTTATATGTACAGTCTACAGCGTGAATCTATACAACACTTTACCGCATATCGTAATTCATTAAATGACAAATTATTATAAATGTTAGTGCCAACTGCTGAAGTGCTGAATAATTACAACATACTAAGATGTATGCTTAAAATGAGAATCATAACTACATTAGGTACCTACCTATATTATGAAAATTATAGATAGCTAACTAAATTAGATAGGTGTAATATTATAACATCAAATTATTTATTTATTTTTATATTCTTGACACTTGAAGTCAATGAGTAATAAACGAATAACTATTTGTTGTGATTAGTGATTATTAATCATTCAACAAAAGCATATTAAGAAGGTTCAAATAATCTTTTGGAAAATTGGAAAAATAATTTATTAATTATAATATTATTAACTAACATAAAACTACACTATGTATAGTTGTAGGTATTCTTTATTCTTAAGATAAAAATATCATCATGATTATGCTGTTTAATACTTTATAGTAGTTCTGAAGAACTATTCAATCTTCTTGCAAAATAAGCTGTGACATCTGACTCAATAGAAATATTATTAATCTAAAAAGTAGATCACTACCTACATCCTACATTCTTACAGTAGAATAAGTGAAAATGAATTTAATTTTTATTAAAAAAAAATTGAGCAGTAGGTACCGTTCTTTATAATTTTATCCAAATGTTAATTTCAAATAGGTATCTATAGAATAAAACAAAAAAATAGTGTTTATACATTTTTTTGTTTTTGGAAATATTTAATAGCTACCTTGTCACAAATATTGAAGTCTAAGTTATAAAAAATTAACATTTTATAAGTTATCAACTACAAAAATGTTTGTAAATTTTAATAAATGTATATAAGACTTAAACTAAACGCTTAAAAAAAAAAAAATTGTTCCTATTAAAGTATATATAATTTTAAAATTATTTTAATAGCTTGTAATAACTTTTGAAGAACTTGTATTAATTTTCAAACATTTTGACACAGTAATAATATTTTTATCAACAATCATTGAAAAAAACTAAAAAAAATTGAAAATGTCTATAAATAGCTCAAAAAGAGTCAAAATATTTAGAAAATTATATCACATGTAAAAATTATAATATAAACTTTTGATGAATTTAGTTTAAAAAAAAACTATTTTGTCAAAAATTGTTTTTTCGTAGAAATCCAGTTTTTCTAAAGGGTTGAAGATCAAAGTAACTATTATTATCGTGTATACAGTATACAGTATACACTCATAAGCACAAAAACACATAATTGCACTAATTGCAGTCAAATCAATATCTTTATTGGTACCTATATTTATTCCTCCACACAATATCTAAAATGTAAGCAATACAATATACAAACTGGTTTTAAAAAAAATTTTTATTAGATAAATAATAAGTTATGAAAATAATATAGCAATAATAATGTATATAAAGAAAACAATAAAGTAGGTTATCTATAAATAATATGAATGATTTATTCATGAACGGGGTTAAATAACAAAAAATCAAATTTTAAGAAAACTGAAAAAATTAGTTCACTGCTTAATGCACTTTATAAAATAACCTTAATATTTAATTCCTCATTTAAGATTATTATTAACAAAGTATAACTATAACTGATGAGGTGTAATATAACTGAAACTTTTAAGTATAAACGAAGGATTTTTAATACAACCTATTTTAAAATAAAAGTAACTATATCAAAAATGTTGATAAACTCATTTTTAAATTCAATTTATTTACTCAAATACTCAATACTATTACACCAGTGGTGTGTTGAACTAATTTTTGGTGAGGAGTAAAAATGTATACAATTGGTACCCACCATCATCCTTTATTATCCTAGTGGTATAGATTCACATTTCACCTCAACAAAAATTTTTAACTTACAAAAAGTGCATTTATATCTAGAGATATTCGCATAATTGTACATTTGTACCTACAAATTATATATACCTGCCCAGTGCCCAATTAGTTTATTTAAATACATCTAACAAGGTTTTATACTGAATAACTTGTATAAGTTGTATAAATATGATATACCTAGGTATTTTGGAGCAGAGAGTACCACTCACCCCTAAAATTTTTGAAAGAGCAATTGCTCAAAACCATACCTTCACCAAGCCACTGTATTGCCCAATAGACAATATGTCAATATGCAATGTGGTAAATTAGTAAATTGTAAATATATATCAATATTATTATCTACTTATTTTACTATTATCTAATGATCTACAAATCACGTCCAGATGAATAATAAACAATAATAGAACAAAAAAAAAATGTATAAAATCAAATCAAATATTACCGTTGGACTTCCAAGTGCATATCGGTTTGTATTTTGTTGATGGCATCGTGGAGCGTTTGCACGAAATTATGAATAGTCAGTTTTTCCGTGTCTGTGTTTTGCCGCAACTCTTCTAGGAGCGTGTGACAGGCCACTACACCTTCGCGGATTGTACTCTGCATGTCGTACACCGACTAAAATACGTTTAAAAATTAACAAACGTGTTTGACCACAACAGGACCAAAAACCACTTACTAAAAGTGCTCTATCTAATTTTTTCAAGTTTTGATTATAAGCTACGTCTATCTCTACGCATGCCTTGCGATTCTCGGGAAGCTTTTCGAGTACGCAATTGATACAGATCACTTGTTTCTGAGTACTCGAAAAATAGCTGATCTTTTCGTCGTGTTTTGGACACTACGGAAACGTTTATAATATTTACAAATTTTTTTTTAAATAATATCACTTTTTATACTAAGTACCTATTTGTTGTAAACATTGATTATAAAATAGACTATCGGTATAATAATCTATTCTTAATTTTATAATCAATATTATTATAATTTATAGATATATTATTTGCATGCGTTCAATGAACGTACACGCATATAACTGATTATAACGCATCTATAGAAATATTTAAATAAATATTTCTGTCTATAATACATATATTTTGTTATAGTTATTTATTATTATAGATTTATAGTATCTATATAAGCTCGGACTAAGGGAAGGGTAAAATCAAAGCTGTATCCAACCGTCCCTCTCACAATTAAAGTATCAGTTAAAAATAGTTTTTATACCTACCATTACCATTTGCGTAGACCAAATAGAAAAATAAGAGTGGTCAAGTGAGTATCGCTTTGTAGTATATAGTAGGTCAATATAATGCGTATATTGTATTAAATTTGAATCCATACGAAAAATGATTCTGAACGGAGATAATTTGTCAGTCTATAAGATACATTTTCCAGTGGGTGGTAAAAAAGGTGGTTTATGTTTTAAAGACTTGTAGAATATCCTAAAATTTAAGTTCTTTTATAATTATTGTAAGCCAAACTTATGGAAAACCTTGTATAAAATTGAACTCTCAGTTACTTATACAAATTTTTTTACAAATTTTAACTACAAAATAATTTGCAAATATTCATGATTTTAACGAATTTTTGTCAAAATTTGAATTTCAAATGCTAATAAAAAAAATTGTACCTATGAATATTGTATTTTAAAAGATTTTAAAATAATAACACTGTCATGACGGTCCGCGGAGCTCTAGAGCAGTAGTCTTCAATTTTATTGGACTTGCAACCCATTTTAGTAATTATTTTTTTTTATGACCAGTTTCAAAAATGAAGAAACCTTAAATAAATAATATTACGTGTTAAAAAGAACTAATTTAAAATTATTATGTTTGCTTTGTAAAATTGAATGATATACAATTTCAAGTTAATAACCATTTATATTACCTATGTATTTTAGTTATTATAAAAGTATATAACACAATTCACAACCCATCGATTACCAATTGAAGACCACTGTTTTAAAGGATTTAATCCGAGATTAATTGTAGTCTAGTATAGACAGTATAGTACATATTGTGCTTGTGCATATTATGTGGCTTACTATTTCTGTTTTGTCAGCCAAGCGCTTGGACATTTGTACAATGTCATGTGACGAAAACATTTTTGCACGGTGAGTGTTTTCTCGGCAGGGCTTGCACAAAGCTTGACCTACAAAGTCAACGACACATTTTTTTTAAATAAGTGAAAACCCATCTAAGGGTGTTGGATGAGGGTTGTTTGTTTTAAAACAAACAGGCTTACCACAAGTGGAGCAAAAATACATTGAGGACGGATCGCGTTTGTCGCAGTTGGAGCAAGGAGGGTTCTTGATGTTCACCATATCGATCAATTTGCACATCAAATAGTCGGGAGGTGGTAACTGTACACCTTCTTTTAACGTCGTTTGTGTTCTAAATAAATGTAAAAATAAATAAAAAATTAAAAAACAATTAATCGTTATAAATTTATAATATAATATAATATACGTAATACGTTATATTATCGTATATTATATACGTATCAAAATACCGTCATAATTATATTATTAAAACTTATAACTTATAAGCTAAGTTAGTCTTCCCTGATTGCCGGTTTGGTCCAAGTCTTATTATAATATCGGTAAAAGACTAGATACAGATCAGATGTTCACGTGGGTTATCGGTGATTACGCGATGCCGGTCCCGTGTTCTGTCACAGACTAGACTTGATCAAGTTGGTTAATTTTGTTTGCATATTTTGCATTTTAAGCTCCTACAACTTCCGAGCCCTACTTTTAAGTTATAATTACATAAGTGAAGATTTCAGCAATTTGCTTCACACAATAGTATTTACCTATTACCTTACAAATTACAATAATATTTTAAATTCTGGATGGAGCAAGACGAACAAGGGAATCGGAATGTATTAACTTTACAAAGATTTTTTTTTTGTGAATTAGTTATAATCTTTTTGAAGCATAATATTTACTTCACTCTATTTTGGTCAATAAAAGAAAAATTAATGACAAACCAGCAGTAAAACGTCGCAAGTATAATGATGACTAGGTATTTAAATTTTGGATTTACGTTTACTGGTGATAAAAATAATCAAAATAATCAAAAATATCTCAGCGTATTGACGTATTATGTGGCGTAACTTTATCAAACGAGTCAATGGCACCAAAAAACTTAAAAGACATTTTGAACAAAACCAGTCACGTTAGTAAAAAAACTTTTCAATATTGTATGCATTCTTTGTCATCACACAAAAAAATTCTACGTTCATAGAAAACGTTTAAAAATGTTCTCAAAATTGTGATTGAAGTGATAAACTACATTAAAAAATGACCAGTTTCATACATTGGCTTACAAGAGGTAAAATAATCATATATTAGAACTTCAAGATTAATTACAATTATTTTTTTGAATCTGAAAACATAAATAATTATGCAAATAAAATTGATGATGTAATGTGGTGTGCTAAATTAGCTTACTTTGATGATATTTTCAAAACTGAATATTTTAAACTCGAGTAAAGAAAATATAGTTTCTACAAATAATTAAATAGAATTTTTTTAAAAAAATCATAATTTATGGTTATCATCCATAAAACGTGATGATTTTTCATGCTTTTCTCCAGTTGAAGAATTAATGCCTAATGGTATAATTAAGAACGGGTAATAAAAAAATGGAATTGAAAAATATAATATGCGAACATTTGTTGACACTTTCTCAAAATGTAAAGTTATATTTTCCAGCACTTTCAACAACTTGAAATACAGTAAGTATAGTTTTATTATTTGGTTCATGTGGAGAAAAAAATATTAAAAATGCAAACTTAACTTCTACAGAAAAAGATTATTTATTGGAAATATCACCAAATACAATATTAAAATCTAAATTTTATGTGTCTGAAGACTGAAAATAATTCATTTTGGATTTATTTGGAAAACAAATACCTACGCTGGAGTGAGCAAAAAAGCATGGTAAATTTTGTTTCCTCTTGCAGCATTATACATATGTGAATCAGCATTTTCGACATTAGAAATAACAAAAATCAAAAAAAAGGTCTACGCTTAAAGATATTCTCCCACGAATCGAAGACTCATGTTCAAGTCGCCAATCACAAGTATCTAGTACCTATCCTACTAATTTTCCGTATAAACTAATACTGTTTTTTTTATAATATAACATAATATAAATTTAATTTTTAATAAATAAATATTTATATAAATGTAATTACTAATAATTACTTTTTCGAAAATCACTTGTTTTAAGTGTGACGTAACTTTTATGGATCAAAATTAGGGTGTCATCATACAAAAAAAGGCTGAGAACCACTGCTATATTACAACTGGTTAAGATTCTTTTGTATTGGCGGTGGCGGTAAAATTGTGTCCAAATTTATTTTAACGCTACCGCCATTGCCGCCGCTGCAGTGTGTGGGTACTTTAAGTTTTTACTTATTTCTATTTATAAACATTAAACAGTATTTACCATTTAATGGTTATTATTACATATTAGGTATGTACTGATATGTGAATTTTCGAAGTCTGTTGACTATCGATGAAGATTCTAGTTATTCATCCATTATACATATTTTGATATCGATTATCTCCACAAGAGACCTACTGAAATATTATATTATTATGCGATATATAGGTAACACACTAACACGTGATTCGTATTCGGCCAACGATTTTTCGGTGAATTCCAGTGATATCGCCGACTTGGAGTATTTAGCAAATGCCAAATAGCATTGTATGTTTGTATGTTGACGGTTATTAATATAATATTATTCTAATTGTGATTACCTACCTACTTATTATTGTTGTTCGGGAGTTCAACCATTCATTCGAGTATTCTATAGCTCATATTCCACTTAACGTACCAAGTGACTATATAATATATGGTAAGTATTTACCTACCCACTATTCACTAATATTACTTATTAATACCTTTTTTTGCATAACAATATTCAGTTAAGACAACCCTATTTTTCGAATTTAATTTATTCTAAAATTTTTCTTATTACATATTATAATATAATAATATAGGTAGTTACTATATTATATATAATTAAAATTTGAATGAAGATGATAATATTGGGAATAATTTTACTAAATATTGTAAAGTATACTGTCCTAAGTTTAAGTTTCCACTAATTACACTTTACCTACCTAATTATATAATATTTAAAGCTTAGATAAAATTCATATAAACTTTTTTTCTCAAATATCTAAAGTATAAATTTTTAAATAATATTCAAAGCATATTATTTTAGAATATTTCACATGTAATATGTTAGGTATGTCATCACCAAGAGTGTTAAAAGTATTAATTTATATAAATGTACATTTTTAGTTGATAAAGAAGATAAAATAAATAGGTAGGTAGGTATCATATAATTAATTTTTTTTATACATAAATTAGGTCATCAACGGGAGGCTTCTTCATTCAAATTGTTCATATTTTCTTTTTTTCACATAGGCATAGCTTTAAAAAATTAACAAGTTATAATTTAAATAAGAGGGTAATAATATATTAAAGCTATTTGCCATATATATATATAATATATTATTTAATTATATAAATAATTGTATGAAATGATAACTAGGTATTTAATAGTATGAATTACTTTTTTTTTTTATTTTAGATTTAATTAAAAAATATCTAAAATGAAGAGATCTACAATGAAAAAAATTCTTACAAAAAGTATAAAAAGTTTCAAAGATTCCAAAAACTGTTACTTGTGCGATACTATAAATCTAACGCATAGCAACATAATATTACCATTATTAAAAACTATCAGTCAATGGGATACTAAAAGATCGAGTCAAATAAATATTCAGGACTTTACATGTTTAGTTTGCAGTTATAATTCTAAATGTTTTCAAAAATGGAAAACACACATCATGTCTAAAGAACACATATCTATGTGTCACATCTTAAGCAAAGTGTGTTCATATTTTTGTAAAGTTTGTAAAATATTATTTTATGGCCCAGAAAACCTTATATATGAACATCAAAAAAATGTGCATGGTTGTAAAAATAATTTATCTAATATATCAATATTAATGTCTGAATTAATGAATTGTTTAGATAGTCATTCTATACACATTTATTTTTGTGCTATATGTGAAACAGTTTCAGAAAAAAAAATTCATACTTCTGGGAAACATCTTACAAAGCAAACATTGTATTATTGTAAATATTGTAATGCCACATTTTTATGTAATGATGAAGAATTAGATTTTCACGAAGCAAGTGTAGAACATTTAACATTTAAATTAATTTATTCAATAAAGAAAGGTATTGAAGTAAATCATTTGGAATTACAAAAACAAGATAAAATTACAAAAATTACACGTGATATTAATTGTACACAAATAAAACCATTAAAATTACCATTAATTATATTGGATGGATTTCAGAAAACTTCAAATTCAATGGCAAAATGTATTTTTTGTAATGTTAATGTTAAATGGAATACTCGGAAAATAGTTAAGCATATAAATGTATGCTTAAATAAAGACGATTTGACAAAAATACATGAAATACATCCACGCATGGTAATTACAGCTTATGAATGTAAAGTATGTAGTTTTTACACAAATTCATTTTTAAACCATAAACTTCATGTTATTTCACCTCAACACCTCACAAATTGTCATGCAAGTGATGTTTTTTTTTCATATTTTTGTACTATTTGCAATTTATACATTTATGGTTCCAAACTTCAAATTAACAATCATTTGAAAAAGAAACATACAACAAAAATTACTGACTTGCCTTTCTTATCTGAAGTTTTAAAAGAAAATTATAAACACACAAGCAATCATCCTGGATCTAATTTTATAGACTATTACAGTGATCAACAAAGCTGCAAAAAAAAAGAAATTTTTTCAGTTCAATGTAATGCTTGCAAAATTTCTTTTTGCATGATTAATGATTATGAGTATAAATTGCATATGATTTCTAATGAACATATCATTTTAAAATATTTTACTCAAAAAATTCCTTTACTTATGAAATATGAACATTTACCAACGTCTACTACAAATCCAAATTCTATTTTAAACAAAGAATCTTTAAATAATGTATATTTGTCTTCAATTGAAACTGATAATAGTAATCTAGAAGAAAATTCTACAAATAAAGGTACCTAAACAACAAATATTCAAAAATTAAAAATTAAATAGGTGTCTATACATTATAAATTATAAATTTATATATTTAAATTTACCTTTTATTCATACACTTTAATAATATATGTATATTGTAAATTTTATTACAATTTAATTTATAATTAAGATATTTAATTAAAATATTTATATTTACAAAAAATAATTTATATAATTATAAGTCGTAAACAAATTACCTTAATTTATCAACTACCTATTTTACCCTATTTAAGATTGGTGTTAATTTAATAGTTGAGTTTATATTTCAAAAGGTACAATTACTAAAAAAGAAAAATTGTCTGTGAGCATTTTGGAAAACAAAAAGCTGTTCAAAAGTTCTAATTATGGCAAATCACATTTAGCAATTTCATCTACTACTACCAACCATAACATACAACAAAATGGTCAAAATGTAAGTACCTACTTGAATTTATTTATTTTTAACTGTTATTTTAATTGGTTAACAATTTCAGGTATACATTGATGAAGATGATCATGATATAAGTATGTTAGATTTTAATTCCACTGGAGACATTATTTTTACTGATGATCATGCTCAAGAAGCCTTGCAGTACTTAAATGTATCAATGAGTTCTGATGATACGAGCCAGAAAAATATAGTAATGATACTAAAACATTTAAATCTTTATATAGATTCTAGAATATCTTTATCTTAATAATTATTCAAATGATCAATATTAGGTTATATATTATATTAAAGTAATAGATCAGTTGTGAAAGTATCATGTTATTAATAGTGATATAGAATTAAGCAATATCATTACTAAAAAGCTCTAAATTACTACTATCTGTTTATCTTTATTTAAATTATTAATTTAATAATTTTTAGAATAACAAAATAAATAATTATTTTATACTTATAAATATTACCAATGCGAACTTAAATACCTAAAAATGTATTTTATATGCATGTAGACTAGCCATTATATGCTTAAAAACTAAAAATATGCCCTTTTTATTTTTGATTACTGGATTCGGATGATATATATATGTATTGTAAAATACAGAAAATAAATAATTTTTTTCTGTGTATTATCATTAAAAATGTATTTCACTAATACTAAATAATAATATTTTAAATTACCTATGCCATTTTTACAACTTATATATATAAGTTTTTAATTTTTGATTTTATTTTATTATTTTCAGATGTATAATAAACTTGAAAATAAGGGGATTAGTCAAGAATTATTTTCAGAAAATACTAAAAATATTGATCATACTAAGGAACAAAACAATATTCCGCTTACTGAATCACAGTCCAATATCAAGACATTGTACAAGCAACAACAACCAACTGACGTAGATCAAGCATATGGGCAGTATGTTATAGAAAGACTTAAAAATATACAAAACTTATCAATTAAGAGTGATATAAAAACTGAAATAGATGCTCTATTTTATACCTATTCTTAATTAATTATTAAATGTATTATAAATTATTAATATTTGTTTATTAATTACTTAATAAGATAAAAATAAGAAATAATTTAAAATAAACTTTAAGTATTATTATTTAATCTATTTAACTACTGTCTGGTTGGAGGTGGTCATAGGCGCACATTGGGTAATTATACTTATATGGACAAATTAATGTATATAAAAAATAGTAGTAACTACAGTAGTATTATGTATTTTAAATATTTATAAAAATATATAATAGGTATATAATTACTTATTAATATTAATGAAGATTTAATTTTCTATTTGATATAGAAAATTTTTGCAGTGAACTTCCTATCTATTTTGTTGATGAGATCTCTCTCAATACCTACTAAGGGCGGTATAGGTGGCTAGAATACTACTGGTATGTGGCCAATTTTTCAATCTACTCTCGAGAATGAGCATTAATGCATTAAAGAAGAACTTAGATTTGTAATTTGTAATTGAACAAATTTATAGATATTTGAAAATAATTTGAGTTACATTGATTTTTGTTTTCAATTTCAAATTTGGCTTGTAGACTAATCTTTAAAACCAGCATTTCTGCTGATAAACAAGATGTTGACATTTTTAAACTATCCTGATAAGTGATAATATATCAAACGAGAGAAACAACTTTTATTTACAATATATAATTAAAGCGAGCCGCTCAACGTGTGAGTTGCCAGTAGACACAGCATACTTAATCAATACATAGGGATTAAATAAAATATATGATATTTGTAAACTATGTAAAATAGTATAAAATAAAAAGGGCGTATGTCAGTCTTAAATTTAACAATTAACTAATTACATAAAATTCATATAGGTATTTTAAATGGTATAAGCAATGAATTTGTAAATAATATTTCAAATAATTAGTGATTTTTATCAAATTTATTCGTTATATATATATATATATATGTTTTTAAGACAGAAACTATTATCTATTATCCAAGTTAAAAAAATTGTCAAAAGATTTAATAATAAGCTCTTGTCAGGTATATATATTTCTATTTTTTTTAATTTTATTCATTTTTTTTTGCAAATATTCAATAACATTTAAAATTGTTAAGTAGGTATAATTTTCATACTGCTCCTATTCAATGATTCGGGGCATTATAGTCAATAAATATTTTTAAACAATATATTATTATAAAGACATTTTCAATTTATGTTTTATTTTATAAAAAATAGAATATTAAATAAAGTAATGATATATAATTTCAAATGGATAATATAGAATTAACCTTCTTTGTGAGTAGTATTGTCAATAGTATATTTTTTTTAATCGAAAAAACTTTCTAAAAAACTGTAGGTATAGTAAATAAAGTGGGGAAAATGTGACTATCTTGGGCTGGTAACTCGTAAGTTTAAAAAATATAGAATTGGTTGAACCGGACATAGACTGGCAAATTTTACCTATGTATAAAAACTATGGCATAATATATAATATTATGTTAGTCAATATGGTTTTAAAGGTCAAAAAACTATAAAGAAGAAGAATAATTTCAGAAGTCATAAAATAATAATGTTTTATGATTACAAATGTACAATGTAAAAAGTACTTAGTTGTCCGGCTGTATTTTTTATAGTACCACCGCGACAGTTACATGTATCGTAATTGTCTATCTTAAACGCCGTGTGTTTGTAACTTATTTAAATGATGACAGTACATCATAAAAATAGGCATAATTGTAGTGCGAAACTGCGAACATTGATACATCATTAGGTAGTTACCTACATACTAATACTAGTTACAACTTAAGAATATCTTGGTAAAATATTTAAAATTTGACCTTTAACTTTTTATAGAGTGCAGTAGGTAATCTAATTTATATTGATTCTGATCTTAAGTTGTCGTTGTCTAACGATCTTATTTGTTCTCAACAGTTAAGTTATGTTAGCAAACGAAAACTAATCAGCAGATTGAATATTTTTCCTTTACGGAATCTTAACGATACTTACGTGACACGAGTGTTCCGATAAATGAGAATAAATGTAAATAAGCAATAACGTTCAGTCTAAAATCTAAATATATCTAAGTTATATTGTATTATAAATATTATTATATAATATATTTTTTTTTATAATAAAAGAGGAAAACAGTTTTTAATTATTGTTATCCGAGTGGTATACCATAATATAGATACTAGCAGTTGGCAAAAATACAGGACAGATAACAGGGTGGTAATAAATGTAGAGGTAATTACTACAATTAGTAATTGAATATTGTATATTTTTAAGAAAAAGAAAACTAATAAATTAAATCATGGTTATAAATAAACGATATAGAATAGATAGACAATAATAATTGTAGAATCGTGATAAATTCATATTCAGTAGGTATAGTAAAATATTAAATTAATTTAATAGGTATATTAGATAATAATTAAATAAAACTCAGGCTTCCCTAAAAACTCCACGATTATTGATTCTTTCTAAAAGGAAAATCTTCCGAAACAGTTTTAGATAAACTTGGGTAGGTATTCAATAGATCAATATCTAGTACCTACACAACATGGATGATGGTAAAAACAATGGTTTTTTCATTTTATCTATATTATTACGTGGTATAAATGAATATTTATAATGTATCATATAATACATTATTTTCACCGTAATATTGTTGTTCTTGTGTGCAAAATGTGCATTAATGATATAAAAATATATATTATTATTTTCCCTTAATTTGTATAACATATATACATCAGATACCTTAGTAAACCTATTAATCCAAATACGATATTAGCAATATACGCCGATAATACTGCTATTGTCTTAACGACAACCCCATCATTATACCTCTAAAAACCCATTTTTAAAGTCGAAACTTGATCAAAGAAATATAAAACGGTAATAAATGAAAACAAATTTGTCCATATTATATTTACTTTGAAAAAGGCTATTTCCCTAATATTACAATTAACAATAAAGTTATATTATGTACCATCGTCCGACCAAATACGACCGTCGGCTTACCATCTTAGTCCCAATAATTTTCATTCCTAAATCCTAGAATGAAAAATAACTAAAATCGTAACGGGATCGTAGTATATCTACAGAAATTTTCAGCTGTACAATACTACTTTAATAACATAATCTAAAAAAATATATAAAATTATATCAAAAACATACTGATTTTCCAAGTAGTCCATTCTACCGATAAATATGTAATATAAATAATAACGTAATAAGATTATAAATGACTATCGAGAAACAGAGATATTTTAAGTTTTGAATTTACCTACTATTAAGAAATTTCGTCATCCAATTATTTATTTTCAATTTAATGTTAATTATCTATTTTGTTGTCGTTCGCCGAATTACTAAAATACCGATAGGCTGTCAACTGGCAGTTATATGTGGTAAATAGTAATAATATTAAAATAGAAATTATTGTCATCATCAACGTGATCGAAAATACATGTAGTATAGATTAGTAACTATCAGGAACATAAATAAAATAAATAATTAAAAACAATTTAATAATAATTTTTAAAACTTGAATAAACTATAGATATAGATAAATTGTAGACTGTAGTAGAAGATTGAAATTTTTATTTAGATAGATAAATAAATACGTTTAAAATTTAACCTAGATACGATAATTGATACCTAATTAATATCTTTATACAATGTGTATACTGTATATATAGTTATAAACCTACTGGCTACTATTAATTGTATGTTATAGGATGTTGGAAAAAAAAATATTATCACATACCTTTAACAATATATACCTATAGAATATAATTTATTAGGTACCTATACAACGCAGCCAATAAGCCATAAAATAGTTATAGTTAAGTACTATAATAGTATAAGATAAATTGTACAACACAATATATATACATATATATGTGTATATCATTATAAAGTGTTAATAAAATTTAAAACTTGATAATTTTTAGGGAAGGCTAATGGAACCATAACTCCCGTCAATTTGTACACACAAGGCTGTAACTGAAAAAAACATTTTGGAGGGTCTAACATTTTTTTAAATATAGATACTAAACATTTGTCATTTTTACGTTAAAAATATAAAACTTAATTATTATTATCGTTATTAAAAACATAAGTCGTCATTAAAATATTAAATTTACATAATAGTCAATTATTTGATAGTAAAAAAATGTTTCTACTTTAAAAAATTTCGGGGGGGGGGTCCGGACCCCTAGGCCCCCCAGTTACGGCCTTATGTATACATACTTGCATGTGTTGGTTGTATCTTATACTATTAACTATTTGTTGCAGACGATACTCACCCACATAAGGGACAGTTGATTTTGCCGTCCTGGTTTTTGGCCCGGACGCATTTGGCGCAAAACGTGTGAAAACATATCAGGATACAAGGCTCGTCGTAATAATCTTCGCACAGGAAACACAGCAGCGGATTTCGATTACTGGTCGCGGCCCCGGACCCGTCGTCTGCAGCCGCCGCCACAGCGTCCGACACCCCGGCGGTCTGTGCGTTGGCGGATGACGAAGTCATTTCCGGGCGGATACGATATATTATTATATTATAATATACCTATCTAATAATTACGACTAGTCCGTTATTAAAGTGTGAAGGGACAACGCGCGTACACAGCATACGCCGTAAGGGGACCATCGAAGACGACGTACGATCGATCACGGATAATCGTGTTCGACTGTCGTAGTGTCGTCCCGTCGTGGTCTGTGCTGGCGTGTTGCAGCTTGCAAAGTGCAAAAACGCAAACGCAAACGCAAAGCTCCCGCGCGGCGCAGCATCGAGTCTATATAACCACCCCCTTGCAGCCTTGCAGGAAATTATCGAGTAGCGCGCGCGACCGAGTGCCCGACGGCCGTGGAAGTGAAACTGTGGGTGGTAATATTAATTTTTTCCTCCAGCGCCAAAATCGCGGCCGTCGTCAAAAATCATTCGTCGCGGCCTGATTATGATTATCAATATAAATAATAAATATTAATAATAATAATAATAATAGACTTAATAAGCGATAACTCTAATGAGTACAGTAATATAGTATATACCTATTATTTACTATTTAGGTATAGGTATATTTTATAAGCATTAAAATTCACGTTTAGCATTATTGACGAACCGCATTTTCGACGCACCCGTTTTTGTTACTCTGACGGGACGTCGAAAAGGTTCACACTATACCTACTTTATATTTTACCGTTTTCACGTATTTGTCGTCTTTCTTCCGGTATCAATACCGCCTTCTTAGTCCGTTCCGTCACTTTTTGATCATTCGAAATGGCTTATCGCTCGATTTGAACGATAAATCAAATCGTTGTTAATAAATAGGTACCGTCAATAATATTGTTATTACCACCTGTATTGTGAATAAAATAATGGGACCAAAACCTGAGGATATTTTAAGTGGATTCCAAGTGTAAGTCAAACTTTCAAGATACCATTGATCAATAATTACATAAATTAAATTCGTGTGTTCTTATAGTAATTGGATGAATTTAAGAGATGCTGATACGGGAGTTGTATTGTGGCAAGGCACCGAGGATCTGTAAGGACATCATATGAAATATTTTTATATTGTTTAAATAATACAGTTTTGGCGAATTTTCAATTTCTATAATATTATGTTTTTATTAGATCATTACCTGACAAAGAACATGAAGCTAAAGTACCGAAAAAAATATTGAAGTGTAGAGCAGTATCTAGGGAGATAAATTTTTCTTCTGTAGAACCTATGGAAAAACTGAGGTTACAACAAAAAGTGCTGTTTAAGGTTTGTGTCTACAGCCTAGGTAGAAAAGTTAATAATAAATAATTTTCTTTATTATGGATTTTTATACTAAGTTTACCTATTATTATGTTGGCCAATGGGCTTAGAATAGTAATAGTAAACAAAACAAAAAACTACATTTTTGTAACAGACTAAATCAGCGGTTCCCAAACGTTTTTTTCCACAGTGTCCTTTTTTTAGATCAAACTCAGCAGTGGTGTCCTGTTGTAAATACTACGAAAGACAGAAGGAAAACACATTCTATAAATTTTAAATTATTTATTATGAGCAATAGACCGCAGTGCCCTTAGAAAGTGTTTGCTGTGCACAGTTTGGGAAACGTTGATTTTTATTGATTTTAAAATAAAAACTATTTTATTACCTGTCTCTGAGTACATATTATTTTAATCTATTTAACATTTATCTAATGTACATTATAGGGCCGTTGTCTTGAGGAATGGTATTTTGAATTTGGGTTTGTTATCCCCAACTCAACTAACACTTGGCAGTCACTTATTGAAGCAGCACCAGAATCACAAATGATGCCTGCAAATGTTCTAAAGTAAGTTTTATTAGTATTATGACTTAGTTTAGTTTTGTGAGTATTTTCAATTTATTTTTTAAATTATATAATTAGTTAATAGTACAATAAGAAAAATTGTACTTTTGCTTTATCTTTCATATGAATGTATGATAATTTATATTTTTTGATTTATAATATGTATATTAATTGATTATTGAATTGCCTCTACTTTACATCATTAATTTCTTTTTAATATGCCATACATATTTTTATAATATAAACATTTAAATTAGAAATTATAAACTTATTATAATTATACATTTATATATATTTTCAGTGGTAATATTGTGATAGAAACAAATTTTTATGATGATGATTTACTGATATCATCATCAAAAGTCCGGCTGTACTATGTTTAATCACCAAGACATTCAACTTTGTGCACTACTCAAATTTAGATAGACAATTTTTGCTTGGTACACATAACCAAGGTCGGAGAACATGGAGAACAAGTACCCACTGCTGTGATTGTTTAGTATTTTACTTTGATTACTTTTATATGTGATTAAATTTTTTTCTTGAGCGTAACAAGTGTTAAACTTATTATGTTGAACTATTTTAAATGTAAAACCATATAGTCAATGAGTTTTTACTTTATTCTTTACATTTAATTTAATTTAAAGTAATTATTAAGTTGTGCATTAGGATATTATTACACACACACATTGATCTTGCTTTATCATCTTAGTATGAAATTTTTTTTTTGTAAAAAATCACTTAAATTTGCCCAATATTGTGTCATGTAATATCAATATATGGTTGGAGTTGTGAAATCATTGTTTAAATAGGATTTGTATCTTCACAAAACTGCCAGAGTGCTGTTCATTTTTATTATCTAGCACATAATATTATATGATATTGTACTTACTAGTTAATTGTAATGTTTTTATTCTTATTGATCAATAAATTAATGCATTTATATTATGAAAACAAAACTCAAGATCCACTTATCTGAACATTTAATCTAATCTAACGTTATTTATAACCTGTCATCTCGGCCATCGACTGATGTCACAAACTATCATAGTTGGTATTACTTCACATTATAAGATAGTAATTGTAACGGTCGCCGATAGCCAAGATGAACTGGATGGGTTATAATTGATAACTGTTTTTAATAATTAATATTGTTGTATAGTACTAAGGTAAATGAAACATTGACACAAACAGTAAAAGTATTTTTAATTTATTATCAAATAATAAGAATAACTAATTCAGTTAATAGTTCTCAATCTTTTTTGATTCATGTCACCTTTAACCTCTAGAATCAAACATTATGTCACCCTAACATCAAAGTAATAAACAATCTTATTATGCTATTATATAAAAATTAAAAAAAAAAAATATAGCACACAGAAAAAACATTCAAAATGTTGATAGGGTTAATATGATTTTTTTCTCAAAAATGTTTCACGTGAAATTCAAATTCAATTAATATTTTAGTTTTTTTTTTTTATAAAATAAACACATTTTTATGCATGTAAATAGTAATGTACTATTGTATAATATCCTATAATATCAATACAAATATAAAAATTAAATTTAAAATCATTTAAAGTCCATTTTATATTATAATATTTGGCATTTCATATTGCATCTTTTGCATTTTAAATGCATATTTTTTGAACATTTTAATGGATTTTTTAAGGTTTATACTGTTTATTCAATTCATAGCCCTACTAATAAGTCACATAATCTTATTGTTAACCTGAAATTATACTGAGTGAGGTTCTACTGTATTTAATATAGACATGCAAGACTAAGACAAGAGTTTCACAAGTTTTATAATATTTGTGTTCAATTAAAAAGAAAGCAATTATAGAATTATAGAAAGTATACAGTCGTCAAGTTATAATATATTATTATCAAAATTAAGAGTTAGATACATATTTTCCCAAAGTTGCTAATTAGTAATTACTTATAAGTTATTACATAGTAAATACTACTGGTCAATAAAAACCTAATGAAAACAATTGGTGATAGACAAACAATCATAATACTATTAACAATTTTATATATATAAAAAAAAAATATTGTTACACTAGAAAGTATACAAATTTCAATTGAAATACAGGTACAAATTATATTTAATTTTTAATTTTAATCATTTATCGATAATACAATAATTTATTCAGTAGTTTAATATTGTAAAAACTATGTCTAATTTACTTATTGTCTATTACTTTTCTGGTGATTTTGACGCTTGATCTAAATCTAAGCCTCTAGTTTTTTGAATTATTTTAGTGTATGGCGATCCAAGCAAAGCTTCACCCTTATCAACTTCAGGATTTTTATTAGGAGTAACAGGTTCCAAAACCACATTCTTTTTCTTTTTTGGTGTCTTTGGTGCTTCTACGTTTTTGCTTTTATCTGGAGACCGATAAGTATTGGTTCGACCATTAGTTTGCCTGAAGTTGTAACGTCCCAATTTTGGTTGTTCTTCATTAGTTTTAAAAGCTCCTTTACATAACTTTTCACATGAGCAGCATTCACAGTTAACATTATTTTCACCAAAAAAATTAGCACTATAAAAACATGTAATTTCCTCACCAGGTTTAATATCTCTGAGTACTTTAACACAGGCTGTTCCTTTGTCATTGGCTACAAACTTACAATTGGCCCGGCAATCATGATTAATATATGCTGCCGGGCCCAGCCAAAGTTGAGCACATTTTTTACGACAACTATACATTACTGAAAAATCATTCTTCCCGACATGCAAGATTTCATCTTCCTCTTTTTCTGTCAACTCAGCCACACAACCAACTAATCGTTTAATGATGCCATCTTTATGCCAATAACTGGTGGCATTTACTTTGGCTCCTACTTTATTTTCTAAAGAATATCTATAACATGGCTCAATTTGAAAACCAGAATCCAAATAAAACATTCCCATATATCTTTCAATATGGTCTTTGACTAATTTCTTATAAGATGCATTAAATAAATGATCAGGTATATACTTTTTATTCCAAAACGAATCAAAAGCTTTTTTCATACTTTGATTTTGTATGAACTTATCAATAATAGGTTTCAAATCTGATTTACATTCATACATATCTTTATGTTCTATGTTCATTTTGTGGGTATTAAATCCAAGAAAAACATCAACAACAAGAGATGTAGCTAAATCATCAATATCACACAGATCTTGAGGTTTCATCATTTATATATCTGAAAAATAATGTAAAATTTATGTTATTAATATTGGTTAAATTAAGTATATTACTTATAAAGTAATAAAATAACGATTGTAGAAATAAAAAATGAAATGTGTTAAACAAACAATAAATGTATACATTAGTTTTGAGAAAAATTAGGTATTTTGTAATAAACAAATATTATCATTTAAATAGATTTATTATGTAATAATATTAACGATGTATTATGAACTTTTAAGACAATAATCAATGTTATTATTTTAAAACATTAGATCAAGTTTTTTGTTCGATACAAATGTAGATTTTAATATTTTTACGTTAATGAATGTGTATTTTTAAGGATAAATAGGTAAATGAACATTTTAAAATCATAATCATACTAAACTTAATTTAAGCATTAAACTGTTTATCAAATGTTTAACAGTAATTTTAGAATGACATTCAATATTAATTGGTGGATTAATACCTATATAAAAAGGAAATTTAAAATAGGTATTGAATAAAACATTATAAATAGGTATAGCAGATACAATGCACAGCCACTATTATATTAAAAGTTAGCAACTTTAATAAATGGTTGATTCAAATAAATGTACGTACAACTGGATGTTGAACTAGAGTAACGACAGAATTGAAAACCATCAAGTAAAAAATTACCATGTTCAAAACCTGTAGATTATTCATAGCAAATTTAAGAAAAAGTTAAAAAATTGAATTTGAATTGACATATACAATCAGTGGTGAACATAAAGTTAAACATTTTAAAATACTATCCAATATTATAATAAACAAATCTTTACTACAATATGTAAATATTTCCTCATGTCTATTTACAATAACTATGGAACAATGATCACAAACGCAATGCCTACACTATTTAGTTGGTCTTCAAATTTTTGAATTATACCTAAATATATAAATTCTAGAGAACCGGATATTTACGTAAATATATTATTTTTCTATTCGTTCAAAGTTTAAACCGTTGTTACTAGGCTTGAATACCCGGCTCGAGGAACGATACGAATAGGGATTAGGTAGTTATTAGTTATTGCCACTTACCCGAAACGACACAATCAGCTGTACCACGTTCTAACAACACCGATTCCCGACCGTTTCGAGTAAGTTTTATTTACAGGCGACAAAGCGATAGTCGATAATTCGATATATGCACATCCGCGGCTCAGCGGTTGAACTCTGAACTAGAAGATGATTATTAAAATTGATTTATTTTAAGACGGTGTATCAAGTATCAAAATACAACATCAAAACTTAAGCACTCAACAGCCTACAGCTGGAGACGAACACTGTCTCTCTGGGCCCTGGGGTCTGAAGTCTGAACGCTGGAGTTACGAAAACCGTTATTCTCTTATCGCACTATCAATGGAATACGGATGGACGTTAGGAACGTCTAGAAAAATTTCCCGCGTAAACGACATGAATCCCACAGCTGGCCAAAATTACACGATAATTAAAATACAGGCTTAAGGCTATTATTCATTTATACTGCTAAAATAGGACATGACCACATAGGCATAGGTACTTAAAAGTCACAATAGAAACAGCCTGCTTATCTAATAGTGATCAACCACCGATACTCTATAGAAGGGGTTTGGAACCCTCGACCCCGGAGCCGCAATCTGCTCTTCTTTATTATCGTGTGGTGTTTTTCTATTATTACTTATTGTATTTAATTTAATAATATGTTTTCCTTGTATCAACAATATGTAATAATAATATCAACAGTGTAATGATGCATAATTATAATGTATATGTATTATTGTATTAATGAAATAGGTAGGCTTTCTTTTCTCTAAAATTCAAGACTATAATTATTATGATGTTTTTGGCTTCTACTGATTCCCGATAAAATTTTTTAGTGAAATATATTAGCCATTTATTGTACTATACTACTACCTATGCCACTATGGCATTTTTTTTTTTACCTTAACCAGTAGGACTTTGAAAATTACGAATTTGAAATTATTCGAAAAAATGACTCATTTACACGAATAGGTTTCAGACCCTGTTATATTAAAGTCTATATCGGCAACACATAGTACAACAATTATTAAAATAGGACAAAATGTTATATATGTTATCAACCAGTTTCATATACATTTTTTTTATAATTAATTACCAATTACCCGGGCAATTAAAATACATAAATATAATATAATGATATTATAATAGTATTTATAATGAAAATAATACAAGCAAATGGTGAAATGATAATTTATATGAATTAAATTATGAAATCTGTTTTTTAGTGTAAGGTTAAATAAATCTATCAAAGATGTATAGTGTTTACCATTGATAGTGATGTAATTCATATCACAACTATGAAATTAATAAAAATTATTATTATTTTTGTTTCAGAAAGGAATATGTAAAATGTCATTAAAAATGCTCGAAATATCAACCCCAATAGAAGATTTGTCCCACAGATCATAAATAAATAGTAATCTCTTTCAACTTTTAAGAGTTATAGTTTTCTTAATCATTTATATACAATCTGCGTAGGTATAAAAATTAAAGAAAAATCGAAATGTTTTTCTCTTTTTATATTCTTTTTTTTTTTGTCCGTGTATATAGTAGTACTTAAGTCGTGTTTTTAACTAATATAAAATTAATCCTGATTTTGATTATTGTCATAATTGTTTTTAGCCAAGTGCATACGCTATAATACATTATGTATGTATATAGTATTACTATATTCATAATAATGCCACGTGCACAGCAACTTTTAATTGTAAGTTTATATTATATTATTATTATTATGATGGTTGATACCCATAATATTAAACTAAATAGTAAAAATACTTGACAAAGTGTTGAATGAGTTTTCGTAAAATTATGTGAGTTAGTTAGTAGTGGCCAGTAGATCACTGTTATGAATGTGTTAAATTTGAATTCAATAATGCATCGATGTATACAAACATGGGTCGAAATAGATACGGCCTGTCAGTGTTCAGTCTAAGATATATTATATTATATTCTTTATTCTCAGGGGAGAAAAGGGCTATGTCAAATTTCAATACTTACAAGCAAAAAAAATTTTGAAAACTGCTACAGATTAAAATTAATAATGAACTTTCTTATTGAAGGTATGATATTGTTAGTTGTTTATGAACGAATAAGATGATGCTAACAGAAGATATAGGTATAAATGACAAAAAAACCTAAATTATGCCTTTTTAATTTTAGATTTTTTTTTCATAAGTTTTTCTGACAATGACAGATCTATGTTTGGATCTATAAATTTAAACTAATTTATAATTACTATATTAAAATAGGTAGGTAGTTAATCAAATAAAACTTAATCTTTGTTTTTATTTCAATATAAAATATAATATTAATATACACTAAATAAAATTATTTATTGTGCTATAGATTTTTATATTATATTTGGACTGATGTTTCATAATGAAAACACTAAAAGAAATGTATAATACTAGCTGAATAACCCGGATTCGCCCTTGTACAGTTTTTTGTGTTATCTACTATAACTTATATTTAATCAATTTTTATATTTATTACAGACTGCTTTTAGATATGTTAATCCTACGTTGCCCATGTATTGTAACAATCCCAAGTCGGAAAAAAATATACATTATGGTGTTATAGAAATCAAAAAAAAAATATTTACATTGACATATTTTATTCATCACAATAATTCTTTACAAACATTATTTTTTCTACTGCCTTTTGGGGCTAAAATAACAAAATTACTGGCAGAGCTAACTCTAGAACATGCGACATAGAACTGTCCAGGTGAAAAACATTCTTCTCTCAAGTCAATCTCTATGTCATGCTCAACGGTTGTCCTTGAGACTCATTAATAGTCATAGCAAAGCAAACTTTGAGTGAGATTTGTATTCTTTTAAATTCAAAGGGTTAATTAGTTTGAATCAACGTTGTTATTATAATTTATTAAAACAACTATTTTTAATAAAACTCGTTTAAAACTATATCTCCTCTAGCACACCCAGTGATAACTATAGCTTCTATTACATTTTTGTGCAGAGCTTTGACTTGCAATCTAGTTCTATTACACAATTTAGGTGGGTTAAGTTTTATTAGTAACATTATAGGTGCTCCAATTTTAAGGATAAGTTTATGTGATGGAAGACCAGTAGGATTCAGGGTATTAAGAAATAACTTAGGTACAGTATTTTAGAACTTGTGCTGTATTACTCTGTTTGGAAATAAAATTGCACATAGGTGTCCCTACTCTCGTTAGGTTTAATGGTAATTTAAATACAGAATGAGCTGTTTTATCTCTTTCTATCAATGTAGCACTTAAATGTTTAGAAAGAACCGTACATAAGCTGGGGTACGTATACGAAGACGCATTTTAATATTCGAAAATAATAAGTAAAACACTTTGTCCTTGTGTATGCGTAAATGCGTAGGATATTTTACGACTTCATGTTATTTTAATACATTTCAATATTTAGAAAAAACCGTAGTTACCGTACATAAACTTTGTTAGTGTGCGTATACGAAGACTCGTTATTTAATAATAATAATAATAATAATTAGCTGTAATAATAAAGTGATAAATGTGTCAATACATAAATCAGGTTGTTATAGCAATCATTTGTAAACAAAAATAATAAACAAAATTTCCATCGTAAATCTCAAAATCCCTATTTGAGCAACCCTTTAAAATGTGAATTTTGAAAAATTCTTAGTTTGAAATTGAAGTATTATTTAGACAAGTTATGCTGTGCACAGACACAAAAAAAAACCGAAAGTACATATAGTCACGATTTTCACACACCCTAAATTAATTTTACCATAGCGTTTTGGGACTTTTATACTATTTTACCTGTATCTAATAAAAAACAATTAAATTACTCAAAGAAAATATTTATTTATTATACAACTTATTAACAAACATTTAATAATTGATCAAATATGAAAAACGTATAGAAAAATATAGAACAATAGAAAAAATAGAAAAAAAAAATAGAATTATCCATAAACTAATAAATTATTTTAACAATAATAGCTAGTACAATTAGTTAGTTTTTGTTTTATATATCAGAGGGTCTATTGTAATATGACAGACAATTTTTTTTTTTCATGGTATGCCTGCTATATTATAATAAACTTTATACCTCTGATGCACACAACAAACTTTACTAACTATACTAGCTGATTGAAATGATGTATTAATTTATACATATTCGTTAAAATAATAATACAAAATGTTAAGGTTTAGCACAGCAGCAACACACAAGCCCCTGAAAAATCGCTGGACTCGCTTGTATATTGTTCGTCTTTTCTTTTTCGGGACTTCGATTTCTTCTTTTGCGCATTCTATTTCGGTTATTTTTTCCGAATCATACGCCTTTTTGACTTCCAATTCATCAGAATGTGTTAATACCATATTCGGCAATGATTTTGTTTTGTTATCACAGTTCAATTTTCTAATGGTAAATTCGTGATTCTGCATCAAATTTGGACAAGACGCGCTAAATTTTTTGTCGTGTTCTTCGATTTTAAATGTTAGACTTACATCTGTATTTTTCGTCTCTTTTTCCAATTCATGACATACAAATGCCATATTTGGCAACGACTTAGTTTTTTTATTAGAGTTCAATTTATGATCTGTCCATTCGTGAATCGCCGTCATATCTGGACAAGACACACTAAATATTTTTGTATCTGCCATTTTAGATATTATGTTAAATTTATTTTAAACTGTAGATGTCTACGGTTGAACGTTCAAAATAGTACTGACGAAATTTTTACTTGTCTAGCAAAGATGAATAAATATATTTTAACAGCGAAAAATCATGATAACATTTCTATTGTTTTTGTGGCCAGTATATATTTTTGTGTAAATAGCAAAACCCGTGCATTCCGTTGAACGTTAAAAATGCCAATTCTATAATATGTTTTAAACTTTGTTTAAGTTTTTATTTAGAAGGTATTTGGTTTAACGATGTTCAAAACTTAAATATTTTCATTGACCATTTTGAATCTCAAAAAACTTTAAAATGCTTTCTTATTGCACACTTAATTTGTGTTACGAATAATGTACCGTGTAAATTGCAAACCTCTTATCATTATCACAATCTATCATTATCCAGGCTCTATGTCTATCAGTCAGTTAGTTAGTCAGATTATATATTATAGCCATTTAACTTGGCATTGTCCGTGAGACGACTCTCTTAGGATTATGTAAAAATAAAATCAAAAATTTCCATCGTAAATCTCAAAATCACCGTTTGAGCAACCTTTTAAAATGCGAATTTTGAAAAATCCTTTCTTTGTGCGTCTTAACATTGATTATTGAACTTTTACACAAAATTTCAAGTCTCTAGACCCAGCGGTTTGGTTTGGGCGTAGATGAATCACCCAGGACGAGTTATTATATATATTTATAAATATTCGATATAAAATATGGTGTTAGAAGCCAATAATTAATTAATTAATTAATATTACCGCTTTGCTGTATATTGGGTGCCGTGTGGATCACTATTATATATTATAGAAGTGTTAAATTTAAATCCAATGATAGGTGTCATATTTTATACGAAAAACAATTCTGAACAAAGATGATTTGTCAGCCTAGGATATAATTTCCAGTGATTGGTGAAAAAGGTGGTTTATGTTTAATTGGCGTGAATACACTAAAATTTAAGTTCTTTTATAATTATTGTAAGCAAAACTTATGGAAAATCTTGTATTAGATTTTCAACTCTTAGCTACTTATACAAAAATTTTAGATTCTGAGTGAAGCGAGGTATGTAGTGGTTTTAAAATGATGTGTATTTCTTTTTTATTCCGGAAACACTTTTTCTCCTCCTAAACTTGTTCAAAAGTACCAAATTAAGCATCTTTTCTGAAAGGTTATGTTCTTGAGCTAGTACTTTAGAAAGGTCATTTTTCGATTTTCGAAACGGTAATAGAAACAAAAACTTTTAAATGAGAAAAAACGTACGATTTCACAAATTTAATTCATTTTTTTCATAAATCGTATTCCTAGGTAATCAAATATATATAGTACATAAAATATTTTAAAATTATTTGTAACAAATTTGGCTGTCATAACTACCTATGTAAAATACAATATAAAACAAATATTAATTGAGAACAAAACATATGATATTTTATAATAGCATTATATTTTTAAATTACTTTTGTATTTTAGATGTATATATTTATTTATTTTACTATATATAACAAATTATAGATTGTTGATAATGTAATGCTATCCACCGAGCTTCACTCAGAATCATTTTTGTTAGCAATGATGTAACCTTATGTATCCCACCTTCCTGACGTCTCGCTTAAACCCGTTACTGCACTCAGGTTTTTATGAATTATACCTACAAAATAATTTGCAAATATTCATGATTTTGTCGAATTTTTGTTAACACTTGAACTTCAAATACTAATGAAAAAAATTTTTCCTATGTATTCTTAAAATTTTTTAATCGCTATAAGAATAACTTATGAGGAACTTTGTATTAAATTTTCAATTATTTTGACTCAGCAAAAAGAATTATTATCGATGTCCTTAAAAAAAATAAACGAAAAAGAATACTTCAAACGATTTAATTGAAAATAAAATCATGTATAAAATACCAATCTAAATAACTGGTGAAATTTTTAGTGTCTAAGACTTATACTTTTTGTATTATAACATATTTAATTTCGTTTGAAGAGAAAATCGTTATGGTTACTTGATTTCGTAAACATTTAAAATTCAAATTAACTAACTTTTTCTACTATGAGTTTTCTCTGTAGCTATTTGAAGGAAAATTTATAAAAAATTTAGTATTGCATTTTTTAACCTTTGATATAAACACAAAAATGGGTTGTGATTTTTTAACTACAAAAATACTTGCAAATTTTCGAGATTTAGACATATTTCATAAAAATTTGAACTATAATGATAAAAAAATTGTGACTAATATAGTCACGATTTTCACACGCCCTAAATTAATTTTACCATAGCGATTTGAGATTTTTATACTATTATACTTGTATCAAATAAAAACCAATTTAATTACTCAACAAAAACATTAATTTATTACATAACTTATATATTAAACATTTAACAAAATATGATCAAATATGGAATACTTTTAGCAGCTATGCAAAAAAAAAAATAAAAATAAAAATAAAAGCTAGTATAATCAGTGTGGTTTTGTTTTATGTATCAGAGGGTTTATTGTAATATAACAGACAATTTTTTTTTTTCATGGTATGCCTGCTATATTATAATAAACTTTATACCTCTGATGCACAAAACAAAATTTACTAATTCTACTATAGCTGATTGAAATGGTGTATTAATTTATACATAGTCGTTAAAATATTTCAATAAAAAACAATTGAAAAAAAATTATCACAAAAAAAGTGTTTCATTAAATATAAATTTAAAAAAAAAATAATAATGCAAAAAGTTAAAGTTTAGCACAGCAGCAACACAAGCCCATGAAAAACCGCTTGACTCGCTTGTATATAGTTCGTCTTTTCTTTTTCGGAACTTCGATTTCTTCTTTTGCGCATTCTATTTCGGTTATTTTTTCCGAATCATACGCCTTTTTTACTTTCAATTCTTCAGAATGTGTTAAAATCATATTCGGTAATGATTTTGTTTTTTTATCACAGTTCAATTTTTTAATGGTTAATTCGTGATTCTGCATCAAGTTTGGACAAGACGCGCTAAGTTTTTCATCGTGTCCTACGATTTTAAATGTATTATTTCTTACACCAGTGTTTTTTGTGTCAATGTTTTTCATCTCAAATTCATGATAAACCAATGCCATATTTGGCAATGACTTAGTTTTTTTGTCAGAGTTCAATTTGTTTATTGTCCATTCGTGAATCACCGTCAAATCTGGACAAGACGCGCTAAATTTTTTGTCGTGTTCTTCGATATTAAATGTTAGACTTACATCTGTATTTTTTGTCTCTTTTTCCAATTCATGACATACAAATGCCATACTTGGCAATGACTTAGTTTTTTTGTCAGAGTTCAATTTTTTTATTGTCCATTCGTGAATCACCGTCAAATCTGGACAAGACGCACTAAATATTTTTGTATCTGCCATTTTAGATATTATGTTAAATTTATTTTAAACTGTAGATGTCTACGGTTGAGCGTTCAAAATAGTACTGACGAAATTTTTACTTGTCTAGCAAAGATGAATAAATATATTTTAATAGCGAAATATCATGATAACATTTCTATTGTTTTTGTGGCCAGTATATATTTTTGTGTAAATAGCAAAACCCGTACAATTCGTTGCCCTATTGGTTTTATAATACAACATATCTATGTCATTACTCCTGTATTGTAATCACCATAGACCTTATACTATAGTATAAGGTCTATGGTAATCACGCATTACGTCAAACAAATTTATTAATTTATTTATTTTGCGTATCAAATTTAATCAGTATTGTTAAAAATTAAAATTAATCGGCTCATTTCGTGAACACGGAAAAGTTTTTTTTTTATTATTCGTGTAACCTATAGCTGTTTGGCTATAAGTGTTACCCAGCTCTAGGATGACTGTTGTTTATTGAATCACGGAACGTTTTCTTATCTTATTATATTTTCTAATCGTATTATATCATTTTTTTTTCATGTATTGTAAAACATATAGTAGCAATAAATGAGTTTTTATTGTGGTCCGCACACGAATTTGCGTTATAACTGTATTTAGCTAATTGTACGTTATTTGATGAATTTCATAATTTTTTGTAGCTTTTTGGTGGGGGATCTCTATAACTTTCGTTATAATGGGATTATTCGTTGTATCGGTATTCGTTATAACGGGAACTTACTGTATATGATAGACTATTTTTAAACGCAACTTAAATGTATATTAAATTTATGTTATGATTTTTACTAGACCCGGGAGAGTTTACATATTTCCGTTAGGTAGTACAGGAATAAATCCGGGAGAGTTTACGCGTTTCTGTCAGGTAGTACTGGAGTAGACCCGAGAGAGTGTACCATCGGGAGAGTTTACCAACGGGAGAGTTTACAATCGCCCCTATTTTATAACCACCACTACTGGCAATTGCTTCGGGCCACGAATAACACTATGCTCAGTAAGAGCAAGAAAAGTATTTTATAGAACTAGAAAAGTTATCGATAGTTAAATCTATCTAAGCACTTTTACTGCTCCAGTGTTTGATAACAGATATCAAACTAAATACATCTGTGATTTGTCGATCCTTTAAGAATCTAAATTTTTTTTTAAAATACAAAAATGTAATAATATAGTTTAAGCATACGTCGTACGCGTCAAAAAAAAAAAAAAAAAATAAAAAATTATAATCATAATATTATTATACCATTATTGTGTAATGATTTTAGCTGGCAACCTAAACCGAACGAAATCGCGATTGATTATTACTCGTTATTCGTATATAAATATAATCATTAATTGTTGTATTATTATAATAATAATAAATCGTTTCACCACATATGTAATTTTGCGTACACCAATTATTATAAACTATATAACATAACTAGCTGAATAAGCCGGCATCGCCCGTGTACAGTTTTCTGTGTTACCTACTAAAACTTTTATTTACTCAGGTTTTATATTTATTATAGGCTACTTTTAGATGTTATGTTGATCCTAGATTGCCTATGTATTGTAACAATCACAAGTCAGCAAAAACTATACATTATGGTGTTATAGAAACCAAAAAAAAATATTTACATTGACATATTTTATTCATCACAATAATTCTTTATAAACATTATTTTTTCTACTGCCTTTTGGGGCTAAAATAACAAAATTTTTGGCAGAGCTAATTCTAGAACATGCGACATAGAACTGTCCCGGTCAAAAACATTCTTCTCTCAAGTCAATCTCTATGTCATGCCCAACGTTTGTCCTTGAGACTGATTAATAGTCATAGGTTATGAGTCATAGCAAAGCAAACTTTGATTGGGAATTGTATTTTTTAAGCTAAAAGGGATAATCACTAATCAATTGGAATTAAAGTTATTCTCGGGATAATAACTATATCTCCTCTTGCACACCCAGTGACCTACAGCTTTAATAATGTAAACAATTTTAGAAAATAATTAGAAATGCGTATACGAAGAAGCGTTAATATTCGAAAATAATAAGTAAAACACTTTGTCCTTGTGTATGCGTAAATACATAGGATATTTTACGACTTCATGTTATTTTAATACATTTCAATATTTAGAAAAAACCGTAGTTACCGTACATAAACTTTGTTAGTGTGCGTATACGAAGACGCGTTATTTAATAATAATAATAATAATTAGCTGTAATAAAAAGTGATAAATGTGTCAATACATAAATGAGGTTGTTATAGCAACCATTTGTAAACGAAAATAATAAACAAAATTTCCATCTTAAATCTCAAAATCCCTATTTGAGCAACCCTTTTAAATGTGAATTTTGAAAAATTCTTTCTTAATGCGCTTCTTAATTGCTTAAGGAACTTCGGTACAAAATTTCAAGTCTAGACCCGACGGTTTGGTCTGGGCGTTGATGAATCACCCAGGACAAGTTTCTTTATATAATATAAAAAGATATAGACAGTATCAGTACATAGGACGGTTCAAATTGTTAAAACTACAGGGAGATTTAAATAAAAAAAAAAACGGCTAAGTGCGAGTCGAACTCGCGTACCATGAGTACAGGAAAAAAAATGCAGACCAGGAATATACATTTTCTCCTGGCCATTATACACACCAACTTACAAGGAACCAACTACCTAATTTAGCTTTAGATTTAATTTGTCCATCATGCTTTATTCTGATTAATAGGTAGGTACTTAGATGAAAAAATATTGGAAAAACGTATATTTGAATAGATGGTCGCGTAGCGATAAGGTATGATTGTGTTGTAGAGCTTCGGCGAAAGTTAAAAAAATAAATAGAGTGTACTGTATTAACGTGGGTATATCGCATATTATATTATGTATAACATTTACGGACTATGGCAAATTTATATCGAATAAAGCCATCACTTATCAGAATTACTAAAATATTTCTTACGCTCTAATTATTATTTATTATTATTATTGTAACTAATAGCAACCAAACTAAAATATCAAATAAATAAAAATTCCATCGTAAATTTCAAAACGTCCGTTTAAACACCTCCCGGGGTTGAACCTATCACTTTTTTTAAGTATTTTTTGTTATAGCGGCGACAGAAATACTTCGTCTGTGAAAATTTCAGCTGTCTAATTTTCACGGTAAATGAGAAACAGCCTGTTTCTATTGTTCTAGGCCTGGTGACAGTTCAAAACCCTAAAAAATTATATCAAATAGGTATATTATATTTTAGATTTAGCTGTAGACCTTATACTACGACTAGACAAGAACTGTAAATAACAACGGCATTACGAACAGCGTATAATAACATCAGCTCACAGTGATGTATGCTGTTTTGGACGACTGGCGAGCATATGAATATTAGAAATATTTTTGTAACAATAAGTTGTGACATAAGGCGATCAATAAAATAGCCAATAAATCATTAATAATAGTTCAAATAGAAGATAATATAAAAAACCCATGCTACCCATGTTCGAAGTGTATTCGTACGAGTAATCGGGTAATCAAACAGCGCCCTCTATCTCGTTATGCATTCCTTAAGCTCATTGCTTATCTATTAGTATGAGATCTATGCATCTACCCCAGTCGTGTCATATTATACGATTTGCCATCCGCTAATACTATTAACGTTTTCGAGTGCTGTTCGGCAGCAGTAACGTTACTTTGGATTTTCATATTCACAGTACGAATCATGACTGTTTTAACAAGTCAATTATAACTTATAGCATTAATTCAAAAGTTATAAATTTAACTGTATATAGATTATTCTAATTTAAACATTTGGTGAAAATTTCAAGTATTTACAGTGATCAGATTTAAATTACAACTGTATAAAAACATCGATTTTGTCAAAGACTTGTTTTGCCGTCACTTTTTATTTTGTTTTTCCCGATTTTTTTTTTGAAAACTACTGGAAAATGATTACTTTTGACCTGCATAATATACCAAGAATATTCAATTTGCAATCAAAAAGCACCTCTTCCGAAGTTTGAAATTGAAGTATATTATTTCGACAAGTTATGCTGTACACAGATACCAAAAAAAACCGAAAGTACATAGTCACGATTTTCACACGACCTAAATTAATTTTACCATAGCGTTTTGAGACATTTATACTATTTTACCTGTATCTAATAAAAAACAATTAAATTACTCAAAGAAAATATTTATTTATTATACAACTTATTAACAAACATTTAATAATTGATCAAATATGAAAAACGTATAGAAAAAAATAAAACAATAGAAAAATAGAAAAATAGAAAAAAATAGAACTATCAATAAACTAATAAATTATTTTAACAATAATAGCTAGTATAATTAGTTAGTTTTTGTTTTATGTATCAGAGGGTTTATTGTAATATAACAGACAATTTTTTTTTTTCATGGTATGCCTATTATATCATAATAAACTTTAAACCTCTGATGCACAAAACAAACTTTACTAATTATACTAGCTGATTGAAATGGTGTATTATTTATACATAGTCGTTAGTTTCATTAAATATAAATTGCAAAAAATGATGACACAAAAAGTTAAAGTGTTTCATTAAATATAAATTTAAAAAAAAAATAATAATGCAAAAAGTTAAAGTTTAGCACAGCAGCAACACAAGCCCATGAAAAACCGCTTGACTCGCTTGTATATAGTTCGTCTTTTCTTTTTCGGAACTTCGACTTCTTCTTTTGCGCATTCTATTTCGGTTATTTTTTCCGAATCATACGCCTTTTTGACTTCCAATTCATCAGAATGTGTTAATATCATATTCGGCAATGATTTTGTTTTGTTATCACAGTTCAATTTTTTAACTGTTAATTCGTGATTCTGCATCAAATTTGGACATGACGCGCTAAGTTTTTCGGTGTGTTTTTCGATTTTTAATATATTACTTACACCCGTGAGTTTTGTGTCTACCTTCAATTCATGACATAACAATGCCATATTTGGCAATGACTTAGTTTTTTTGTCAGAGTTCAATTTGTTTATTGTCCATTCGTGAATCACCGTCAAATCTGGACAAGACGCGCTAAATTTTTTGTCGTGTTCTTCGATTTTAAATGTTAGACTTACATCTGTATTTTTCGTCTCTTTCTCCAATTCATGACATACAAATACCATATTTGGCAAAGACTTAGTTTTTTTGTCAGAGTTCAATTTGTTTATTGTCCATTCGTGAATCAACGTCAAATCTGGACAAGACGCACTAAATATTTTTGTATCTGCCATTTTAGATATTATGTTAAATTTATTTTAAACTGCAGATGTCTACGGTTGAACGTTCAAAATAGTACTGACGAAATTTTTACTTGTCTAGCAAAGATGAATAAATATATTTTAACAGCGAAAAATCATTCTCTTGACGACAAGATTTCTATTGTTTTTGTGGCCAGTATATATTTTTGTATAAATAGCAAAACCCGTGCACTTCGTTGCCCTATTGGTTTTATAATACAACATATCTATGTCATTACTCCTGTATTGTAATCACGCATTACGTCAAACAAATTTATTTATTTATTTATTTTGCGTAGAACATTTAATCAGTATTGTTAAAAATTAAAATAAATCGGCTCATTTCGTGAACACGAAAACGTTTTTTTATTTATTATTCGTGAAACCTATAGCTGGCTGGCTATAAGTGTTGCCCAGTCTCTAGGATGACTGCTGTTTATTGAATTACCGAATGTTTTCTTTTAATTAAATCGTATTGTATCATTTTTTTTTCAAGTATTGTAAAACACATAGTAGCAATAAATGAGTTTTTATAACAAAATAAAGTTATTGCCAAATATAGCATTGGCATTTAATGAATTTGAATCGAAGGAAAAAAACATCGCAGTTGAAAGTTCATTTAAATCAGAAAAAAATGTAAGTGTGAAACAACTCGTGATGTATAATTTTTCGAATTATCTCACCACTTACTGCAATTTCTATTGTTTTAAATGAACTTTCAATGGCGATGTTTTTTCCTTCGATTCATATTCATTATATGACAATGCTATATTTGGTAATAAATGAGTTTTTATTGTGGTCTGCACACGAATTTGCGTTATAACTGTATTTAACTAAATGTACGTTATTTGATGAATTTTATAATTTTTTGAAAACGAATGAAACTATTTTATAATCACCACTACTTGCAATTGCTTCGGGCCACGAGTAACACTATTATCGGTAAGATTATAAGTACAATAAAGTCGTTTGTAAAATGCAACTGACATTCTAAGGAACGTTATTGGTAAACACTATTGCACTAATCATAAGTTAGACCGATTATTGTTAACCAAACTTCATTGATGACAAGTCTATGGAATAATGACTTCTCCGGTCTAACGAAAATGCATTATACAAGTTCGACGCCCAATATACAATTTATGGTACTTGAATCAAGACACTAAGGACAGAACTCGGCCTGTAAGTCATGATTTATAGCTGTGTCACTGAAAAAAAATCACTGGCCGTACCTAACACCTATCACAGGAAAGATGTCCGAAGCCGCTGCTATATACGATATTATGTTACGATATTCAAAAAAATAAAGAATAAGAAACTAAAAATTTATTTGATAATTTATATTGTCATTCTCTATACCATCATCTTTTTAATGTATTATAGCTTTATATAGCAATCTTTCGTCTCTAACTCACTGAAAAAAGTATTTTATAGTACTAGAAAAGTTATCGATGGTTAAAACTATCTAAACACTTTTACTGCTCCAGTGTTTGACGACAGATATCAAACTAAATACATCTGTGATTTGTCGATCCCTTAAGAATCTAAATTTTTTTTTTTTTTTTAAATACAGAAATGTAACAATATAAATTAAGCGTTGCGTCGTACGCATCAAAAAAAAAAAAAAATTATAATCATAATTTTATAATATTATTATATAATGATTTTAACTGAAACCTAAGCCGAACGAAATCGCAATGGGTTATTACTCGTTATTCGTACATAAATATAATTATTAATTTTTGTATTATAATAATAAATAATTAATAATAAATCGTTTCACCACAGATGTTATTTTGCGTACACCAATTATTATAAATTATATAACATAACTAGCTGAATAAGCCGGCTTCGCCCGTGTACAGTTTTTTGTGTTACCTACTAAAACTTTTATTTAATCAGGTTTTATATTTATTACAGTCTGCTTTAAGATATTATGTTGACCTTAGGTTGCCCATGTATTGTAACAATCATAAGTCGTCAAAAAATATACATTATGATGTTATAAAAACTAAAAAAAATATAATTACATTGACATATTTTATTCATCTCAATAACTCTTTACAAACATTATTTCTTCTACTGCCTTTTGGGACTAAAATAACCAAACTACTGGCAGAGCTAACTTTAGAACATGCGACATAGAACTGTCCAGGTGAAAAACATTCTTATCTCAAGTCAATCTCTATGTCATGCTCAACGGTTGTCCTTGAGACTCATTAATAGTCATAGCAAAGCAAACTTTGAGTGAGATTTGTATTCTTTTAAATTCAAAGGGTTAATTAGTTTGAATCAACGTTATTATAATAATTTATTAAAACAACTATTTTTGATAAAACTCGATTAAAACTATATCTCCTCTAGCACACCCAGTGATAATTATAGCTTCTATTACATTTTTGTGCAGAGCTTTGACTTGCAATCTAGTTCCATTACACAATTTAGGTGGGTTAAGATTTTTTAGTAACATTATAGGTGCTCCAATTTTAAGGATAAGTTTATGTGATGGAAGACCAGTAGGATTCAGGGTATTAAGAAGTAACTTAGGTACAGTATTACAGAACTTGTGCTGTATTACTCTGTTTGGAAATAAAATTGCACATAGGTGTCTCTACTCTCGTTAGGTTTTATGGTAATTTAATACAGAATGGGCTGTTTTATCTCTTTCTATCAATGTAGCACTTAAATGTTTAGAAAGAACCGTACATAAGCTGGGGTACGTATACGAAGACGCATTTTAATATTCGAAAATAATAAGTAAAACACTTTGTCCTTGTGTATGCGTAAATGCGTAGGATATTTTACGACTTCATGTTATTTTAATACATTTCAATATTTAGAAAAAACCGCAGTTACCGTACATAAACTTTGTTAGTGTGCGTATACGAAGACTCGTTATTTAATAATAATAATAATAATTAGCTGTAATAAAAAGTGATAAATGTGTCAATACATAAATCAGGTTGTTATAGCATTCATTTGTAAACAAAAATAATAAACAAAATTTCTATCGTAAATCTCAAAATCCCTATTTGAGCAACCCTTTAAAATGTGAATTTTGAAAAATTCTTAGTTTGAAATTGAAGTATTATTTAGACAAGTTATGCTGTGCACAGATACCAAAAAAAACCGAAAGTACATATAGTCACGATTTTCACACACCCTAAATTAATTTTACCATAGCGTTTTGGGACTTTTATACTATTTTACCTGTATCTAATAAAAAACAATTAAATTACTCAAAGAAAATATTTATTTATTATACAACTTATTAACAAACATTTAATAATTGATCAAATATGAAAAACGTATAGAAAAATATAGAACAATAGAAAAAATAGAAAAAAAATAATAGAATTATCCATAAACTAATAAATTATTTTAACAATAATAGCTAGTACAATTAGTTAGTTTTTGTTTTATATATCAGAGGGTCTATTGTAATATGACAGACAATTTTTTTTTTTCATGGTATGCCTGCTATATTATAATAAACTTTATACCTCTGATGCACACAACAAACTTTACTAACTATACTAGCTGATTGAAATGATGTATTAATTTATACATATTCGTTAAAATAATAATACAAAATGTTAAGGTTTAGCACAGCAGCAACACAAGCCCCTGAAAAATCGCTGGACTCGCTTGTATATTGTTCGTCTTTTCTTTTTCGGGACTTCGATTTCTTCTTTTGCGCATTCTATTTCGGTTATTTTTTCCGAATCATACGCCTTTTTGACTTCCAATTCATCAGAATGTGTTAATACCATATTCGGCAATGATTTTGTTTTGTTATCACAGTTCAATTTTCTAATGGTAAATTCGTGATTCTGCATCAAATTTGGACATGACGCGCTAAGTTTTTTGTCGTGTTTTCGATTTTAATGTTAGACTTACATCTGTATTTTTCGTCTCTTTTTTTCCAATTCATGACATACAAATGCCATATTTGGCAACGACTTAGTTTTTTTTATAGAGTTCAATTTATGATCTGTCCATTCGTGAATCGCCGTCATATCTGGACAAGACGCACTAAATATTTTTGTATCTGCCATTTTAGATATTATGTTAAATTTATTTTAAACTGTAGATGTCTACGGTTGAGCGTTCAAAATAGTACTGACGAAATTTTTACTTGTCTAGCAAAGATGAATAAATATATTTTAATAGCGAAAAATCAGGATAACATTTCTATTGTTTTTGTGGCCAGTATATATTTTTGTGTAAATAGCAAAACCCGTGCATTCCGTTGCCTGTTAAAAATGCCAATTCTATAATATGATTTAAACTTTGTTTAAGTTTTTATTGAGAAAACATTAGGTTTAACGATGTTCAAAATTTAAATATTTTCATTGACCATTTTGAATCTCAAAAAACTTTAAAATGCTTTCTTATTGCACACTTAATTTGTGTTACGAATAATGTACCGTGTAAATTGCAAACCTCTTATCATTATCACAATCTATCATTGTCCAGGCTCTATGTGTATCAGACAGTTAGTTAATCAGATTATATTATAGCCATTAAACTTGGCGTTGTCCGTGAGACGACTCTCTTACGATTATGCAAAAACAAAACAAAAATTTCCATCGTAAATCTCAAAATCACCGTTTGAGCAATCTTTAAAATGCGAACTTTGAAAAATCCTTTCTTTGTGCGACTTAACATTGATTATTGAACTTTTATACAAAATTTCAAGTCTCTAGACCCAGCGGTTTGGTTTGGGCGTAGATGAATCACCCAGGACGAGTCATTATATATATTTATGAATATTCGATATAAAATATGGTGTTAGAAGCCAATAATTAATTAATTAATTAATATTACCGCTTTGCTGTATATTGGGTGCCGTGTGGATCACTATTATATATTATAGAAGTGTTAAATTTAAATCCAATGATAGGTATCATATTTTATACGAAAAACAATTCTGAATAAAGATGATTTGTCAGCCTAGGATATAATTTCCAGTGATTGGTGAAAAAGGTGGTTTATGTTTAATTGGCGTGAATACACTAAAATTTAAGTTCTTTTATAATTATTGTAAGCAAAACTTATGGAAAATCTTGTATTAGATTTTCAACTCTTAGCTACTTATACAAAAATTTAAGATTCTGAGTGAAGCGAGGAATGTATTGGTTTTACAATGATGTGTATTTCTTTTTTATTCCGGAAACACTTTTTCTCCTCCTAAACTTGTTCAAAAGTATCATGTTTAGCATATTTTCTGAAAGGTTATGTTCTTGAGTTAGTACTTTAGAGAATTCATTTTTTGATTTTCGTAACGGTACTCGAAACAAAAACGTTTAAATGAGAAAAAACGTACGATTTCACAAATTTAATACATTTTTTTCATAAATCGTATTCCCTAGGTAATCAAATATACATAGTACATAAAATATTTTAAAATTATTTGTAACAAATTTGGCTGTCATAACTACTTATGTAAAATACAATATAAAACAAGTATTAATTAAGAACAAAAAATATGATATTTTATAATTGTATAAGATTTTTAAACTATTTTTGTATTTTAAATGTATATATTTATTTATTTTACTATATATAACAAATTATAGATTGTTGATAATGTAATGCTATCCACCGAGCTTCACTCAGAATCATTTTTGTTAGCAATGATGTAACCTTATGTATCCCACCTTCCTGACGTCTCCCTTAAACCAGTTACTGCACTCAAGTTTTTATGAATTATACCTACAAAATAATTTGCAAATATTCATGATTTTGACGAATTTTTGTTAACACTTGAACTTCAAATACTAATGAAAAAAAATTGTGCCTATGTATTCTTATAATTTTTTAATCGCTATAAGAATAACTTATGGTGAACTTTGTATTAAATTTTCAAGTATTATGACTCTGCCAAAACATTTTTATCGATGTCCTTAAAAAAAAATAAACAAAATCGAATACTTCAAATGATTTAATTGAAAATTAAATTATGTATAAAATACCAATCTAAATAACTGGTAAAATTTTCAAGTGTCTATGACTTATACTTTTTGTATTATAACATATTTAATTTCGTTTGAAGAGAAAATCGTTATGGTTACGCGATTTCGTAAACATTTAAAATTCAAACAAACGTAACACTTTTTCTACTATGAGTTTTCTCTGTAGCTATTTGAAGGAAAATTTATAAAAAATTTAGTATTGCATTTTTTAACCTTTGATATAAACACAAAAATGCGTTGTGATTTTTCAACTATAAAATTACTTGCAAATTTTCGAGATTTAGACATATTTCATAAAAATTTGAACTATAATGATTAAAAAATTGTGACTAATATAGTAACGATTTTCACACGCCCTAAATTAATTTTACCATAGCGATTTGAGATTTTTATACTATTATACTTGTATCAAATAAAAACCAATTAAATTACTCAACAAAAACATTAATTTATTACATAACTTATATATTAAACATTTAACAAAATATGATCAAATATGGAATACTTTTAGCAGCTATGCAAAAAAAAAATAAAAATAAAAATAAAAGCTAGTATAATCAGTGTGGTTTTGTTTTATGTATCAGAGGGTTTATTGTAATATAACAGACAATTTTTTTTTTTCATGGTATGCCTGTTACATTATAATAAACTTTATACCTCTGATGCACAAAACAAACTTTACTAACTATACTAGCTGATTGAAATGGTGTATTAATTTATACATAGTCGTTAAAATATTTCAATCAAAAACAATTGAAAAAAAATTATCACAAAAAAAGTGTTTCATTAAATATAAATTTAAAAAAATAATAATAATGCAAAAAGTTAAGGTTTAGCACAGCAGCAACACAAACCCCTGAAAAATCGCTTGACTCGCTTGTATACTCGTATTGTTCGTCTTTTCTTTTTCGAGACTTCGATTTCTTCTTTTGCGCATTCTATTTCGGTTATTTTTTCCGAATCATACGCCTTTTTTACGTCCAATTCGTCAGAATGTGTAAATACCATATTCGGCAATGATTTTGTTTTGTTATCACAGTTCAATTTTTTAACTGTTAATTCGTGATTCTGCGTCAAATTTGGACATGACGCGCTAAGTTTTTCGGTGTGCTTTTCGATTTTAAATACATTACTTACACCCGCGATTTTTGTGTCTACCTTCAATTCATGACATAACAATGCCATATTTGGCAATGACTTAGTTTTTTTAATTGACTTCAATCTTTGATCTGTCCATTCGTGTTTTAACGTCAAATTTGGACATGACGCGTTTAATTGTTCGTTGTATTCAACGATTTTAAATGTGTGACTTACATTCGTGTTTTTTGTCTCTTTCTCCGACTTATCATATAGCAATGCCATATTTGGCAACGACTTTGTTTTGTTATTAGAGTTCAATTTTTGTATTGTCCATTCGTGAATCACCGTCAAATCTGGACAAGACGCACTAATTATTTTTGTATCTGCCATTTTAGATATTATGTTAAATTTATTTTAAACTGTAGATGTCTACGGTTGAACGTTCAAAATAGTACTGACGAAATTTTTACTTGTCTAGCAAAGATGAATAAATATATTTTAATAGCAAAAAATCATGATAACATTTCTATTGTTTTTGTGGCCAGTATATATTTTTGTGTAAATAACAAAACCCGTACAATTCGTTGCCCTATTGGTTTTATTATACAACATATCTATGTCATTAATCCTTTTATTGTAATCACGCATTACGTTAAACAAATTTATTTATTTATTTATTTTGCGTAGAACTTTTAATCAGTATTGTTAAAAATTAAAATTAATCGGCTCATTTCGTGAACACGGAAAAGTTTTTTTTTTTTTATTATTCGTGTAACCTATATAGCTGTTTGGCTATAAGTGTTACCCAGCTCTAAGATGACTGTTGTTTATTGAATCACGGAACGTTTTCTCATGATTAAATCGTATTATATCACTTTTTTTTCAAGTATTGTAAAACACATAGTAGAAATGAACGAGTTTTTATTGTGGTCCGCACACGAATCTGCGTTATAACTGTATTTAACTAATTGTATGTTATTTGATGAATTTTATAATTTTTGAAAACGAATGAAACTCTTATATAACTACTGCTACTGGCAATTGCTTCGGGCCACGAATAACACTATGCTCGGTAAGATCATAAGTCCAATATAGTCGTTTTTAAAATGCAACTGACATTCTAAGGAAAGGTATTGGTAAACACTATTCCACTAATCAAAAGTTAGACCGATTATTGTTAACCAAACTTCATTGATGACAAGTCAATAGAATAATGACTTCTCCGGTCTACCGAAAATGCAAGTTCGACGCCCAATATACAATTTATGGTACTTGTATCAAGACACTAAGGACAGAACTCGGCGTGAAAGTCATGATTTATAGCTGTGTCACTGAAAAAAAATCACTGGCCGTACCTAACACCTATCACAGGAAAGATGTCCGAAATCGCCGACTATATACGATATTATGTTTCGATATTAAAAAAAAAAAGAATAAGAAACTAGAAATTGTCTTGATAATTTATACTGTCATTCTCTATACCATCATCGTTTTTAATGTATTATAGCTTTTGTACCAATATTTCGTCTCTAACTCACTGAAAAAGTATTTTATAGTATGTACTAGAAAAGTTATCGATGGTTAAAACTATCGAAACACTTTTACTGCTCCAGTGTTTGACGACAGATATCAAACTAAATACATCTGTGATTTGTCGATCCTTTAAGAATCTAAATTTTTTTTTTTTATAAATACAAAAATGTAACAATATAGTTTAAGCGTTACGTCGTACGCATCAAAAAAAAAAAAAAAAAAATTATAATCATAATATTATAATATTATTATGTAATGATTTTAACTGAAACCTAAGCCGAACGAAATCGCAATGGATTATTACTCGTTATTCATACATAAATATAATTATTAATTTTTGTATTTTTAATAATAAATCGTTTCACCACAGATGTTATTTTGCGTACACCAATTATTATAAATTATATAACATAACTAGCTAAATAAGCCGGCTTCGCCCGTGTACAGTTTTTTGTGTTACCTACTAAAACTTTTATTGAATCAAGTTTTATATTTATTACAGTCTGCTTTAAGATATTATGTTGACCCTAGGTTGCCATGTATTGTAACAATCATAAGTCGTCAAAAAATATACATTATGATGTTATAAAAACTAAAAAAAATATAATTACATTGGCATATTTTATTCATCTCAATAACTCTTTACAAACATTATTTTTTCTACTGCCTTTTGGGACTAAAAAAACCAAACTACTGGCAGGGCTAACTCTAGAACATGCGACATAGAACTGTCCAGGTGAAAAACATTCTTCTCTCAAGTTAATCTCTATGTCATGCTCAACGGTTGTCCTTGAGACTCATTAATATTCATAGCAAAGCAAACTTTGAGTGGGAATTGTATTGTTTTAAACTCATGGGGATAATTAGTTGGAATCAACGTTATTCTCGGGATTAAAACTATACCTCCTCTAGTCCTCTAACCGTTACGTATACCGTAATCGTATCCCGTTTACTGGTTATGGCAAATTTATATCGAATAAATACATATAATCACTTATCGGATTTATTAAAATATTTCTTACGCGCTAATTATTATTATTATTGTAACTAATAGCAACCAAACTAAAATATCAAATAAATAAAATTTCCATCGTAACTCTCAAAACGTCCGTTTAAACACCTCCCGGGGTTGAGCCTATGACTATTTTTTGTTATAGCGGCTACAGAAATACTTCGTCTGTGAAAATTTCAACTGTCTAATTTTCACGGTTAATGAGATACAGCTTGGTTCTATTGTTCTAGGGTCTGGTGACGGTACGGAACCCTAAAAAATTATATCAAATGGGTATATTATATTTTAGATTTAGCCGTAGACCTTATACTACGACTAGACAAGAACTGTAAATAACAACGGCATTACAAACAGCGTATAACAACATCAGCTCACAGTGATGTAAGCCGTTTTGGACGTCTGGCGAGCATATATGAATGTTAGAAATATTTTTGTAACAATAAATTGTGACATTAGGCGATCAATAAAATAGCTAATAAATCATTTAAAATAATAGTTCAAATAGACGATAATATAAAAACCCATACTAACCGTTCGTACGAGTAATCGGGTAATCAAACAGCGCCCTTTATCTATTATATAAAAATAAGTCCGGTTTTCCTCCCTGACGCTATAACTCAACAACGCCTGGACCGATTTCGCTCATTCTTTTTTTGTTAGGGTCGTAATTGCCAGGAGAAGGTTCTTAGGGACGAAAAATTTGAGAAAGTTATCGGGTTAGAGAAATATGACGAGGTGGTGATGAAATTACAGAAGCGCCATCTATCCAGCAAATAGTCAACTAAATTATTTTTGGTAGTCGATGGCAACCATTTAAATAAAATAAATCATTTATTTAAAATGTTTTTAAAAATGTATGCAAATAGACATACAAACTTAAATCGTTGTCATAGTAAAAGAAATTAAAAATCTTTATATATAAAATGGAGACAAAAATGTATAAAAATTCATCGATTGAGAACAGCTGAACCGATTTCGCTAATTATTTTTTAGTAGTATTTGTTATTGTCTGGAGAAGGTTTGTACGAAAGAAAATTTTAAATAAGTCAACCGAATAAGTAGAAAAAGTGCAAAATCTATTCATTGATGTCTGGGATTTGAACTCGATACCATTGTCTTTATTTACTCTATGGTAGACGTAGACATCTAAACATCAGCTCGATGTACAATCAATATAATCTATGGTTTCTATAGTTATTTTAGTTTGAAAATTTGAAATTTGTTGAGTGAATTTTTTTTTAGTTCACAATAATCTATATATCTTCTATCTTCTATATATATAAAAATAGAGACAAAAATGTATAACATTTCATCAATTGAGAACGGCTGGATCGATTTCGCTCATTCTTATTTTTTTTGGTCGTAATTTCCAGGAGAAGGTTCTTATGTAAGAAAAAGTTAAGAAAATTGCACGGAAAATTAAAAAAAAATACAATGAAAAATAAAAAATACCGATGACTACTATTACTATTATTATTACTATTTTATTTTCGGTAATCATGGTAACAATTTTTTTGTTATTATTATTTATTTTCCCCATTTTTGTAACATTTTTCACTGATGATTCGCTCCTATTGGTCGTAAGAGAAGGTGCTTATGTAGTACAATTTTAGATGTAAAAAAACAACAACAACTGTCACTGCAGTCCAGCAAGAAAATAAACTATATTAAGGTCACTATTGATTATAATTGAATATAATAATTATAGACCTGTTGTTATATTTTGTTAAAACCATAACAACAAAAATAAGAATTCGCAAAATAAGCCAATGTCTACAGTAAATTTCAAATTTACAGCAATAAACTAACATAATAAGTTATACCAAGTTTTATTGTTTTACCAACAGGCAACAATATAAAAACCACGAGATGGCACATATTGTATTTTACCCACTGTAGTAAAATAAAAAAATGATATAACTTTGAAACTTAAGTGTTAGAAATTATAAGCTTACGTACACATCTCGCGGGGTCCGCAATCCACCACGTGTGGATTGCCTACATGATAATATACTGCTCGCATAATCATAAGAGAGTCTCACGGCAACGGTAAGCAGAATGACTATAATATTATGACTTGAGTAACTCACTGACTGATAAACGTAGAGCCTGAACAATGATAGATCGATGCTTACAATTTACACGGTACATTCGTAAAATCGTATCACAAATTTAGTGTGTAATAAGAAAGCATTTTACAAAATTCGCATATTAAAGTGGTGTTTTCACAAGATTTTTGAGAATCAAAACAGTCAATGAAAATGTCTAAGTTTTGAACACCGTTAAACCGAATAGTAAATAACAAATTAATCAAAATTCGAATCATATTATATAGAATTTGCATTTTTAACGGGCAACGAAGTGCACGGGGTCAGCTAGTCTTGTTATGAAATATGCATTCCATACGCTTATTACTTGTCCAATAATATAACATCTATGCATAGATTCTATGCATCTACCAGACGTGTCATATACGACAGTTATAAATGTAACTGTGTATAGATAATTCTACTTTAAACATTTGGTGAAAATTTCAAGTATTTACAGTGATCAGATGTGAATTACAACTGTATAAAAAAATTGATTTTGTCAAAAACTTGTTTTGCGTAAAAATTCCCGTTTTACTTTGTTTTTCTTGATTTTTTTTTTGAAAACTACTGGAGAATGTTTACTTTTGACCTGCATAATACACCAAGAATATTCAATTTGCAATCGAAAAGCACCTCTTCCGAAGTTTGAAATCGAAGTATATTATTTCGACAAGTTATGCTGCACACAGACACAAATAAAAAACCGAAAGTATATAGTCACGATTTTCACACGACCTAAATTAATTTTACCATAGCGTTTTGAGACTTTTATACTATTTTACCTGTATCAAATAAAAAACAATTAAATTACTCAACGAAAATATTCATTTATTATACAACTTATTAATAAACATTTAATAAATGATCAAATATGAAAAACTTATAGAAAAAAATAGAACAATAGAAAAAATAGAAAAATAGAAAAAAATAGAACTATCCAAAAACTAAAAAATTATTTTAACAACAATAGCTAGTATAATTAGTTAGTTTTTGTTTTATATATCAGAGGGTCTATTGTAATATGACAGACAATTTTTTTTTTTCATGGTATGCCTGTTACATTATAATAAACTTTATACCTCTGATGCACAAAACAAACTTTACTAACTATACTAGCTGATTGAAATGATGTATTCATTTATACATAGTCGTTAAAATGTTTCATTAAATAAAAATTGAAAAAAAATTATAATCACAAAAAAAGTGTTTCATTAAATATAAATTTAAAAAAAAATAATAATACAAAAAGTTAAGGTTTAGCACAGCAGCAACACAAGCCCATGAAAAACCGCTTGACTCGCTTGTATATAGTTCGTCTTTTCTTTTTCGGAACTTCGACTTCTTCTTTTGCGCATTCTATTTCGGTTATTTTTTCCGAATCATACGCCTTTTTTACTTCCATATCGTCAGAATATGTTAATACCATATTCGGCAATGATTTTGTTTTTTTATCACAGTTCAATTTTTTAACTGTTAATTCGTGATTCTGCGTCAAATTTGGACATGACGCGCTAAGTTTTTCGGTGTGTTTTTCGATTTTAAATGTTTTACTTACATCTGTATTTTTTGTCTCTTCCTCCAATTCAAGACATACAAATGCCATATTCGGCAATGATTTTGTTTTGTTGTCACAGTTCAATTTTTTAACTGTTAATTCGTGATTCACCGTCAAATCTGGACAAGACGCGCTAAATTTTTTGTCGTGTTCTTCGATTTTAAATGTTTTACTTACATCTGTATTTTTTGTCTCTTTTTCCAATTCATGACATACAAATGCCATATTTGGCAACGACTTTGTTTTGTTATCACAGTTCAATTTTTTAATTGTCCATTCGTGGTTCATCGTCAAATCTGGACAAGATACACTATATATACCTGCCATTTTAGATATGTTAAGTTTGTTTTAAACTGCAGATGTCTACGGTTGAACGTTCAAAATAGTACTGACGAAATTTTTACTTGTCTAGCAAAGATGAATAAATATATTTTAACAGCGAAAAATCATTCCCTCGACGACAATATTTCTATTGTTTTTGTGGCCAGTATATATTTTTGTGCAAAACCCGCGCACTTCGTTGCCCGTTAAAAATGCCAACTCTATAATATGATTCAAACTTTGTTCAAGTTTTTTTTTTAAAGGCATTTATTTTAACGATGTTCAAAACTTAAATATTTTCATTGACCATTTTGAATCTCAAAAAACTTTAAAATGCTTTCTTATTACACACTTAATTTGTGGTACGAACAATGTACCGTGTAAATTGCAAACCTCTTATCATCATCACAATCTATCATTGTCCAGGCTCTATGTGTATCAGTCAAACCCGGATTAAGACCTTCAATGGCCCAGGGGCCAATACATGGTTGTGGGCCCCTATCGATGAAAATAATTCTTTAAAATTAGAAAATTATACAATAAAACAAATTTAAACATTTTTATTTAAGTGTGATAACTAGAGTACGGATTTTGAAGGCGAATTTTTAATAATTTACCTTTATTTTATATTGCTCTAAAACGAAGCTATGTCAGCTACCGTTTTTACTACCATTTACAACATTTTATTTTGCTTTTTTTAATTTTGCGTTTTTGTATATTTATGCGTTTTTTGGGAATTTTTGGTACATTTTTTCAAAATGTGTTCTAAATAAACGTATTTGAAGTGTTAATTTTAATTTTTATATTTTTTTAATTTATATTTTATAAATTGTATTTTTCTGTTTGTATCTACAATTATAAGTATTAAAGTTTTCCGTACACGATATTAAAATATTGAATTTAGCATCAAAAGAATTAATTGATCTCTAATATTACTAAATAATCAATAACCAATGTATGTTTCTTGTTGTTTTTTATTATTAAAATTCAATAGGATTGTAAATAAATTTATTTAACTTCCTTCTTTTTTTTAAAAATAATTTAATGAACTAAATAATAATATTAATACTTTTTTTGTAATAAATATTTTTTAAAAACTTATTTTTGATATTTTTTTTAAAGCTTTTTTGGAAGATTTAGACAGCTTTATTGCTTTTTTTTATTGATTTTCGTTATTTTTTATTACTTTAAAATCCGTTCTCTAATAATAACAATTAATAATGATAAAACATTCAAACATATAATTTTTTATTAAAATACATACTTACAAATAAAATAAAGTATTTTTATGTAAGTTTTTTTCTAGCTTTTTAACCTGGTCCCATTAGTCCAAAATCCAAACATGAAAAAAATAAAAATAAAAATATTTTTGTAGGTACCTGCTATTAAAAATATAAATTATCACTCAATGTAATTTTAATCTGAGAAGACTATGGGTCCTTTACACGCGTGGGCCCCGAAGACGGCCTGGTTCCCCCTTAATCCGGACTTGGTATCAGTCAGTTAGTCGGATTTCTTATAGCTATTAAGCTTGGCATTGTCCGTGAGACGACTCTCTTATGATTATGCGAGCAGCAGTATTTTATTATCAGGTAGGCAACCCTCCTGTTATGGATTGTGGACTCCACGAGATGTGCGCGTAAGTATTTAGTTTCTGACCCTTAAGTTTCAAAGTTATATCAATTTTTTTTTTACTACGGTGGATTAGAAGCAATAATGTGCCGTCTCGTGGTTTTTTATTTGGTTGGTACCTATAACAATCTGACTTTTGTGTTGAGCGCTTTATTATTATATAACTAATTATTTTTAAAAACCAATAGCAACCATTTATAAACAAAAATTTCTACTATAAATTTCAAAATCCTGTTATAGGCTTTTAGCACATACAAATATTGTGTTTTTCTCAAAGCTATTGTGATAGAAACTTCTCCGTGATATACCTACTCTTTCGTTAAAAAAAAAAAATCGAAAAGATCTTATGAATAGTTTCAGAGTTTACTCTGAAGTATATCTGCAAAAATATGTATTTGTCATATCGATTCGGTAGTAAACTGCCAGCCAAATAATATACCCGGCCTTAGACTTTAAAAGTAGGCATCACCTTCAACTATTTTACCACTTTTAAATGCATTATTATAACGAAATATGTTAAGCTTGAATTATCCATGTTTAGTATGATCGCCTATAAGTAATGTAAAAATAATTTTATGGTTCAGAAGGGGGAAAAATCTCTTCTAATTTAATTTTTCTATTTAAACGACAAATTCCTTCAGTTTCAATATTTCACTTTAGAGCTACACAATCCTGACAAACAATAGATATTGCACCTAATGAAACCATCGGTTCATTTTTATAATCAATAATAAAATCGCAATTCATTGCAGAGTATTCTTTATTAAACCATGCATTAACATTTCTTAAATTTATATTTCTTTCACGATTTTGTAAAAGTTTATTATTTCGTTCAGCAGAATTTTCATTGCTACGTACTAAGGGTACTCTTTTTGTGTTTGCCGAACTACGTCTTATAGTAGACCTCGCTTATGCATGATTTATATGCAAACGTACGTAACTACAATTTCAAAAACCTAACGTGAAATTCAAGTGTACTTTTCGCTTATATGCGCCTGTTCAGTATTGTAGCGTGCCCCGTGTGAGCAACCGTAGTGATATAGATTTGAGGTGAAAGTTGAAATACCTAATAAATGCTGTGGAATATATTTAAAGTGTTTTATTGTAAAAATATTCTAAGCCCAAATAATTATTTAAAATAAACTGATGAAATTATTTGAAGTCCAAATAATTATTTAAAATAAACTGATGAAATATTTCTAAGTCCAAATAATTATACGTATCGACAACGATAAATAATTTGTTATTTATGTACTATAAAATAACTAGGTTATTATGTTTCTACAAACAAATTGTTACCATGTTTACCGATATAATAATCCTTGAGTTTAGACCTTTTCAGAATAATTTCTATATACGTCGAAATTGTATACGAATAAATTGTACATTAAAACCTTCCCTGAATCTAGACCTATTGGCTATTGATTAGTGCAACGGTTGTCAAACTTTTTTTTTGCGGAGCCCTTGAGATGCTAAAAAAAATTTACGGAGCCTCGAAAACTTGAAATACCTGCAATTATATAACTCATAAAAAAATATGAATCAATAAATTGCTAATATACAAACGTTATACAATATAAATGTTACTCGTAACAATTTAACGAATAATAACATGTAAGCTGTTTTGGACGACTGGCGTGCATATGAATATTAGAAATATTTTGTAACAATAAATTGTGACATTAGGTGGTTTATAAAATAGCTAATAAATCATTAATAATAATCCAAATAGGCCCGGTTTTTCAATTGGCATAATATCTGCCAGTTAGTTAACCATAAGATTAATTTAACTATCGTTTAAAATGCCAGTCAACTAGAGTAGTTGTAGGGACAAATCGTGGTTGTAGGTAGGTATAATATCTTAGTCCGTAGTGGCGTAGTTCGTGATTTATTCTGTATTATCACGGGCCTCGTATCAGTAAGTAGCAAGTTCAACAGCTGATCTTTGTTTGGAATAACTTGGTTGATTATTTTCCGCTGACTTAGTTTGTCCTGCGATTATCATTGTAAAATAATTGTAATTTATCATTATACTCGTGCAATGGCTCTGTAATTGTCCATTTATTCTTATCGTTTTTCATTCTTCCCAAAGCACCGAACAGAATAATAATTCAACCGGTACACAGTCGCATCATTCAGGATGAGGGCGTGTCAGTTGTTCAAAACGCTTCATATCAAGCCAACACTCGTGACCGGTTTCGAGCACGGCGGTGGTTGCGCGACTTTGAGACTGTCCTCGATTTCGATCAGAAGACCTATGGTGAGTTGTATGTAGTCCTGTACATTTTTGTAGTCACCAAATTGTTTCTATAGTTACCCTACATTGCTTTGAACGACGGATTTTTGTAGAAAAAAATTTAATATAGGTTAGACCTTTCAATATAGGTTCCTATATCTTTTATTTACAATGTTTAAGGCTTCCAAGTGTGATGTTGGTGTACGCAAGGAATCCGACACTTTTGGTGAACTGGATGTGCCAAGTGATCGTTACTATGGTGCCCAAACGGTCAGATCGACGATGAACTTTCGTATTGGTGGTGAAAAAGAACAGATGCCGGTATGTGTGGTTCTTGTACCTATTTAGTTATTTAATATTACATAAGTGGCGGCTTAAATATATAAATCGGTGATAAGTAAAAATACAAATTAGTTTAATAGAATTTTTTATTTAACACATTAATATATGCCTAATGGTATGGTTTATCTGCAGCGTTTGGACATAGAGTCTAACGTCAACTATTGGTTTGGACATTGTACTGTTCCACTGTTGATGCTACAGGGAAACCGTACTTAAGTAAAAACTAAAATTTCACTGTAATTATCTGTGTTGATAATGAAATTAATTTAGATAGGATTTGTAAACTTTATTGCCTTGTATTTATTAATTAATTTTAATATCTAATACTAATGATACTAAGATACCTTCAAATGTTATATGGCATATACAACTATAAAATTATTGAATTTCAAATTTCATTATAATTATATAAAAACAAAAATAGACTGTTAACAAAATTATATATATATAAAAAAAAAAAAGACTAATTAAAAAAAAATTACATTTTTTAATCAAATATCATATTATATAAATAGATACTATTATTATGAATTATAAAATATAATTATACTAGATAGTTATAACGATGAAAATATTAAATCACCAATTTATAGCTATAATTTTGTAATGCTGATTTATTACTAGAATAATTAATCAATATTATGTTAAATAATTGATGAAAGTTAAAAATGTGCCTTATTAATGTGAACTAATTCAATAGATAAATCTATGACAGTAATTCCCAAACTATTTTTTTATTAAATACCTGCTTTCTTTGCTATTCAAAATAGATTTAATAATTACATAACTACTAATTTTTTAGTATCCAGTAATTGTAGCCATGGGCATACTGAAAAAAGCAGCAGCTGAAGTTAATAAAGAATTTGGCCTAGATGCTAAAATTGCTGACGCAATAAGCAAAGCAGCAGATGAAGTAATCAGTGGAAAACTTTATAATGAAGGACATTTTCCTTTGGTAATATGGCAAACTGGATCTGGTACACAATCAAACATGAACACAAATGAAGTATGTACTAAGCTGAAAGTATTTAATTTAATTTTAAAATGCAATAAAAATAGTTGAATGAAATGTATTATAGGTGATTAGTAATAGAGCTATTGAAATTCTGGGTGGAGAATTAGGATCAAAAAATCCAGTTCATCCTAATGACCATGTGAATAAAAGTCAGAGTTCCAATGATACTTTCCCAACAGCCATGCACATTGCAGTAGCAATGGAATTAAACAACTTATTATTGCCATCGTTAAAACATCTACATAAGGAATTAGATAAAAAAGCAAAAGAATTCTCTGGCATAATAAAAATTGGCAGAACACACACACAAGTAAGAATAATAGTTAATTTATTTTATTATACTTGGAGTTATCCGTATAAGTCTAAATGATGTTAAATTTCTTTGTACTAATGAGCTATTTAACAATTTAAATATATTGTTCATTGTCTCTTTCTTGTTAATTAAGTAGTAATTATTAGATTCAAATATTTTAATCCTTGCTTTAAAGTGTTATGAATAATGTGACCAAAATTTTCTTATCCAAAAATGAAAACATACCCTAAAAGTTATTAAAAATTTCATATACCTATTGGTTATTGGATAAAATTATAAAATCTTTAATATTTAATTATTACACTAATTAACTTTACTTTTGTATAAAATTAAAACTTATAAATAGTAAGATAGTATTTAAATACTAATTTTCTATGTATAAATAGGTATTTGTAATATAATTATAATATTTTGTTATTGAATACTGAATAGGTATAGTGATCATATCTTAATGGAGTAAATTGTATAACTAAAATCATAGTATAACAATAATCAAAAATTATTTTAAAATTTAAATATTAAATATTTTTTTTTTGAATGTAATACAAAATAGAGCCATTTAAAAAAAGGTATTCAGATAACAAAGTTTAGGTGATTCAACTTATATTTCAGAAGGATCAATAAAATAAATATCTACTAAATATATTCATTATTTTATTAGAAAATTAAAATTATGTACAGTAGGGTAATTAAAACAAGCTTGTTTTATTTCTTCTGTAAAATGATGTTTATTCTACTATTTTAAAAGAAATTTAAAGAAAAATTAAGAAAAAAGTATTTTTAGACTTATGACTTTAAATATATTTATCCAAATTTTTGTATTGTGAATATTACTTAGTTAAAAAAAAAAATTTAAGTAATAATTTAAAATATTACAATACATATGAAAATATAGTTGTATGTTATTTCAAAATGTATTATGTTATATAATTTACTTTATACTAATATAATTTTAAATTACTGTTGAACTGTTGATATAGGATGCTACACCGTTAACTTTAGAACAAGAATTTAGTGGATATGTTAGACAATTACATAATGGTATCAAAAGAGTTGAAAATACCTTACCACATCTGTATGAATTGGGATTGGGTGGTACAGCTGTCGGGACAGGCTTGAATACTAGAATTGGTTTTGCCGAAAAATGTGCTGAAAAGATTAGTCAGTTAACCAATTTGCCATTTAAGAAATCTCCAAATTTCTTTGAATCATTGGCTGCTCATGATGCCATGGTAGAAGTATCAGGAGCACTAAATGTACTTTCGTGCAGTTTAATGAAGATTGCAAATGATATCAGGTTCCTTGCGTCTGGACCAAGAAGTGGTTTAGGTGAACTTTCACTACCAGAAAACGAACCTGGAAGCAGTATTATGCCTGGTATTGTATAATAATTTCAATTCTCTGATGATATATTTATTATTCATATTTTAATTTAGGAAAGGTAAATCCTACCCAATGCGAGGCTATGACAATGGTATGTGCTCAAGTGATGGGTAACCACGTAGCGGTAACAGTTGGTGGCAGTAATGGTCACTTTGAGTTGAATGTTTTCAAACCAATGATTGTGTCCAATGTTCTAAGATCTACAAGGCTTTTGGCTGATAGCTGTATGTCATTCACAGATAATTGTGTTGTCGGAATTGAAGCTAATAAGGAGAGAATTTCTCATCTTTTACAAAATTCTCTTATGTTAGTTACTGCCTTGAATCCACATATAGGATACGATAAAGTAAGACAGTCTTTATACGACTAATTTAAATATATATTATATAACAAGCTAAATTTGTTAATTAATTACATTTTAATTTCAGGCTGCTAAAATCGCAAAAACTGCACATAAAAATGGATCAACGCTGAGAGAAACGGCTTTACAACTTGGATACTTAACTGAAGAAGAATTTGATAAATGGGTCAGACCAGAAGATATGTTGGGGCCCAAATAATTGATTTGATTTTGCATAGGTGTAAAATGTCATATGTTTATCTGTTAATAATGTTTAAAATGTTCTAAATTTTTCTGAACAAAAAATAATAAATTGAAATCAATATTTTTTAGCTAATATTATTAATTGTATTTGTCATTACATTTATTTACATTAAATAATGGCTTTTAAATTTTTCTATAGATAAACAATCCAAATTATAACGTAAATATATGTTTAAATGTTTAATATATTTGGGATATCATTGAATTCCTTATCTATACAAGTCCTGGAACTCGGCTTGATTAAACCTTGAGTTTATTGTTTTAAAATTACCAAATATGCCATCAGTTATTAGATATAATTTGTTTAATCTTCTGCGTATAAGAGATACACTCTAGCTACAATCAGTTTTTGTCAAGAAGAGGTCAATCAACGTATGCCTGCCATCCCCACCTAGTGTAGTAGTGTACTATTTGTATGACTGTTATAGAACTAAATCATGTTACTGCAAAAGTTTGTCACCAAATACGTTTCTTAACTTAAACTTCTAAATGAGGGTATCATGTAAATAAAATTTTCTACAAAAATGCTTTAACCAAATTTATCTTTTTACCTAGTATTTTATGACCTAATAACTAACAGTAAATTAACACAAATACCAATAAAAAATAAGATAAATTAAATAAACTAAAAATAAATACCTAAAATTACTAATTTTGTATTAAATACTATATTATATACATAATTCTCATTTGTATGAAATTGGTTTTTACTTTGCCTAACCTTATATAAATCTAATGTAGGTGAAATCAAAATTACCCCCTTTTCTTCAGTGATTTTCCTGGGGAATAATATAGACACCAAAAAAACAATCGACATAATTCAGATTCTCTTACACATTAAAGACATCTATATTAAAATAATACTTATAGTAGATTTCAATTGAAATAACATATTATAGGTATTTAAGAGAAATAAGTTCAAAATATTATATACTTAATCAACAAAATGTATTAAACAACATTTTAAATGTTTTTACAAGTACAATAATTTTATAAGCAGTCTTAACATTATTCAAAATAAAACTTTAATTAGTATAAATAGAAAAATATACTATTTATGTTTTCTCTGTGATCCATGTGGTTTATTCCCATTTCTGGGACGGCTTCTTCTCTTTTTTAATAGTAATTCCCAATCTTTTCGAGCTAGCATGTATAATTGTAGTGCTGCCTTGGCGTCTTGAACAGAACTGTGTTCTCCTTCTTGTATGCTAGCTCCAAGAAAATGTAATGTCAATCGCTTCAGACCGGGCGTTCGACCTTCTGTTAATTGCTTGAATTGCCAATACGTTGAGGTGTCTCTAATCATATGTTTGGGATGTGAGATCCTTAATACCCTCAAGTCATGCTCTAGGGCATGGCCTACCAATAATTTGTTTCTAAGTATTTGGGTGACTTCCTTTTTTACTTTGATAAATACCTCCCCGTGTTCAATGTCTTCAGGTCGAATGCCGCTCACCGGCGTACGATAATCTGTCACTTGTTCTGTGGGCTTGACAAACTTGTCATATATTGTTTCCCCTTTAGAGTTGACGATAGAAACACGAGCTAACATATTTCCTTGTCCGTCGGGGTGTATGCCGACCATTTCACAGTCGATCGCCACAACTTCGATATCTTTTTTTTCCGGCTTCTGAAACACAAAAAACCATAGGTAAGTACACAGCAAGTTGCACACGTCCGGCTGCAACTATAGACGTTCGCATTAAACTACCTACCTGTACGACGGCATTGTTCAAATTACTGGTGGGTGGCGGCAAAGCGTTCATAAATTTTATCCAATTGTTGGCACCGTTGGCGTTCTTATGAACCGTTGAAGCGACGTTCTTGTTCATTTTCTATAGAGTAGAAAACAATACACTAGAACACGGTAGAATGACACAAAGTCTGGCCGGTCTAATACGAGTAATACGACGTCGTTGATAAGAGACGAGAGAAGTAGTGAGTACACATGTACACATGAATTACACGACGGATAAAAAATAAAATTGAATAATATGATAATATTATGATAACAGACTTCCGACGATGATCGTGGTTGTTCGTAGGAAGCTGCACATCTCGGGACCACACTGAGTACCAACAGATGGTTATATTATATTAATATTATATTATTACATTTTTTGTAGGGAATAGAGACTGTAACGACTAATGGTTGAAAGGGATTACGTATAATAATGTATTGTAGTAGCTAATAATACAATATTAATATTTTAGCAAACAGTTAAGAAGGTATATTATAAAATGAACGTATGCGACAGAAAGTTAGCAAGACCAAAACGGAAACGACATAACCTCGAAAAGTAGAAACATCAGGTAGAACGATGAAGGTATGATTGTGTAGGAATTTCGTATTATCTATTTTAGGTTAAATTTGAGGTGGCTTTTAAAATATAACAATCATAATAATTAAATCGGCGTCGGCGATAATAATAATAATAGTAATAACAATAATAATGACGATTGACGATAAGTCGTTGCCGTCATCGGAAAAATTTAAATATTTCGAATAACGATAATATTGTTATTATTTATTATCGGATAGTACCGCAATTCGGGAGATTGTGAGTGGCGACTGGCGAGTCACGAGTAGTTTCTGAATCATCGTCGTTGTCACTCGACTGTCGTTCGTCGTACAGAAATAGTTGACGTACTCGTAGTCGGTCTACTTATCACATAATATCAAGACCGAATACCGACTAAAATAATATCAATATTAATTATTATAATATTGAATATTTTGTTCGGTTTCCAGCAAAAGTTGTCGTCATCGCCGAACAAGTAAGTAAGTTTAATATTAAAATAAATGTACCGAAATTTGCGCTCTCGTTAGCTTTTCAAGGCTGTAAAACTGTAGACGTTCCGTTCGGCAATTGCTCTATTTTACTTTCGTTGATTTATTTATTACTCCGACCTAGGTATTTTTTTCGAAGTTTTATTATAACTAATAACCGTTCGAATATTGTTACCTACCTACACACGTGTGGCAGCCTAATTTACGTACATAATGGTTGAGTTTCTATAATCGCCGCTGCTGCGGTGCACACAATAAATCATTATAATCGTAATAATAGATCGTTCGGTCGATCGCTCGAGGGAGATTTTTACGTAATAAATTTCCCGGTGGCGCGGCGTCTATTGTGTGATCACTGTGTTGTTACTGTTATTGCTAGTGTTGCCGTCCAACACTGTAACTGATTGTGGGCTCCAAGGTAATGATGGCCCTTGGGGTGTGTTTTGTCAACAAAGCTAACTTTCACGGTTCACTACCTCCCTCCTGTACGTCATGAATTGTATGGGATTATTGTAATCTTGTAGATTGTGGTTCTGCTTTTAAGCATTAAGGATATTGTTTTTGGTCAAAAAAAATTTCAGTTGTTGCCCTTTGACGAATCACAGTCCGGCGCTAAACATTCAACACTATCAGTCTGTATGCTCATCGTTTTATGGGTAATGTTTGCCCATGCACAGTTATCGTAGTATGAATTCTCTCTAAATTCTATAGGTATGTCTGTTATTTTTTGTCTTATTTAAATCTGGTTTCTTGATGTATGATAGTACAATATAAAAGGTACTTATCAATTTTTCTTAAGATTCTTAAAATTTAACAGTAGTCATATTATACGTTTAAAAAATGTTGATATTTAATACCGACTGAGGTCTTCATAAATACAATTAACATTAATATTCATGGATACATTGTTATCCATTTTTAAAAAGCTTTTTTAAAGTTACCTACATTGTGGCAAGGTAAATGTTTACATATTATTTAAAATTTATTTAGTTTATAAACTTAAATTATAATTGGTTAAGTATAAAAATAGGTAATGAATAAATAAATAATTTTTGAAAAGAGATTTTTAAAATTATGTATCTTTGTGGTTAGGTAAACTAAATAATTAAATGTAAAAGAATAACACTGGAATTAGTGGAATTGATATACATATTATAATATAAATCCTGTACAAACTAATTGACATTTGTTTATCTTAATCATGTTTTTTATGTAAACACATTTGTCTTATTTGCCACAATATAATGAACCAATATTTTAACTTTTGTTAACAGTTTTTAACCAAAAAAAAAATGCATATATATTGATATATTAACCAAATTATTTTATTGTTTTTGTTATATTTCAACTACCTATATGTTTTCCTTGTAGTTAGTTTTTATTTTATACATTACTGTTATTGCCTACCATTTTAATTTAGTTTTTTTATTTAAATCAATTATTTATTGTTTCAAATAGATTAATTTGATGAAATCTCTTATAATTATTATAATTTTATAATTTAAAATATACTTTCAACCAGTATAATTATTTGTTGTGTAGTGTATCAAGATAACTTTTAAATTTTAAGAAACAAAAAATAGTCGTTTTTTTTAACTATTTCATATTATAATTTTTAGAAGTAGCTATTAAGTTAATTAGAAAAAAATGAAAGATATCAGATTGTACATGGAATATCTCAACGTAAGTTCTTGTATTAAAATACTTGTTTAAAATTATTTTTATTGGATATCAATAAAATTAAATGTGCAAAATACTTGAATACATATAGCATTTTATTTGAGTTTATTTATCTAAATAATAAAACTTATTGTACTCGTACATTCACCATGTAGGGTTATAGGTATTCAATTTTATTTAACTTCTAACTTTTAGTTCAGTTTATTTTAATATTTTTACCAACTTTTGGGTGATTTTGTTTTGTTTTATTTAGTTTTCCAGTGACTGATTATTCCTTTAGAACTTAAACATTATTATTATACAATACTTAGCTATTTTATTTATTAATTATTTTAAATATCAGAAAATACATTTTTTTAAGGTACATATTTTAATTGAGTGAATTCTACAGGAACGATGAAGCTGATCAAGTGATTAAACCAGTGTGCTATCTTGACAGTGATGAGTACCAGAGACGCAACAGATGACCGCTATATTGACGATCCTATCCGAACGTGCAAAAAACCACCTTACAAGGTAAAGTCACCATCGTATGTCAACATATCTAGATCTATAAATGGTTATACGTCATCTTTAACGCAGTACGATAGCAAAAAACGCGAGAGTCGCTCTAGGGATTGTAGCCCTATCAATGTACGCACAGTTAATTGTAACATGGAAGACCAAAATATTATGACGAAATGTTCAATAACTGATACAGTTGATTATAGAACTGAATCTGCCAATTCAATAGTTGTTAACACAATCCAAAGACTTTACGGTTCTAGTGTTAAAGTGTCACCTAAGGAAAAAAGATTAAACAACATTCCTACATCAACTGTAATACAAAGAGAACATGCTGATTTACCTGTCTTAAAGTTGCTCAACCCCCAATTCCGGGCAAAACTAGTAATAAATCATAATTCACCATCTCCAAAAATAAAACCTTCAAAAATAACTAATGGTAGTGATGTAGAAATTAATGGTGGTAAATATTTTATTAAATTAGTTAACTTAGAATGTGATACAATAAAAAAATTAATATCACAGGTAGAATCTTTATTACCAATTGCTCCTGAAAATGGCCAGGCTCGTATTCAAGCAATTATTGGTAAATCAAATTTATTAATGTCCAAAAAAATTCAGCAATTCCTTGGTTTATGTGAGAGTAATATATCCTGTGCACACGATGATTTGTCTAGACCAAAAAATAATGATTTAGAAGGGTTTTGGGATATGGTTAAAATACAAGTCGATCAGGTGAAAACTGAAATGCGAGCAATTATTGATGTAAGTAATAAAGGTTGGCCTGATGATGAAGACCAAAACAAAGAGAAACCTATCAAAACTATTAAAGTAAAGACGAAAGCAAAAAAACCAGTTGTTGTAAATTCAAAATATGATGCAGCTAGAAGAAAAGCAATTGAAGAACAGCGCAAGGCAATGAAAAACTTAAAAAGTGATGATGTTATATTTTTTTAATTATAAACATGTAAAGATTAGACTGTAATATTATGTGTTAATGAGTATTATAATATTAAATTAGTAATTGTTTAACTTTTTAATTTATATATTTTGTATACTACGTCACTTGAATTATTGTAAAAACATTATTTTAAATTTTTAAACAAATTTTATGAAAATTTAAAACAAATTGTTAATACATTATAATTATGTTGATTGAATATTTTTAATTTTTAAAAACAAGTGCACTTATAATATACATTTTGTATTTTGCTTTAACCAAACCATAGAATAAGATATAACAATTAAGACAAATTTCTAAATTAAAATTTTATATGAACAAAATAACTAAAATTGAATTACCTAATTAAAACATTTTTTTTTATTATTTATAAATCATTGTTTTGCTCAATATTTATTTACCTAAGTATTTATTTATTTACAAACATATTTCATGTATTACTTATTTTCTTAATTCATATTATACTTGAGTATATATTTTTGTATTACATAAGAAATTTTAATTCCTATCCTCATTATAGCTCTTTATCTGATCTACCTCCTGCCAGATGTTCAAATCTATATTATTACTAGATATTCAGTGGAATTAATAATTTGTATTTTAAAATTCTTACATAAATAAATCCTAAGGCTTGACTACATGTTGTCTATATCAGAATTTAAAGAATCATAGAAACTAATTTTTAATTGAGGTCAACTAAAAAATCATAGCAATGTAAAAAATATAGATTTTTATTACTACAGTTAAGTATTGTACAGTTGGGTACTTAGTTTGTTTTAAATTAGTGTTATATTATAAAATGTTTAAATAAATTGTTAAGGACCACTATAAACTTAGCTTTAGGGGGTGCTGATATATTTAAAAATGTAATTAATTATTTATTATGATTCTAATTGCTCTCATAGTTAATAATGACTTCATTACATTTGTCAAGTTTAGTTTTTTTTTTTTTAATTATAATAATACTCAATTTTTACTATTATAATTATATTGATTTATTCACACTTTGAATTAAAAGATATATTTAAATTTATAGTATTAAAATTACAGATAATATTATGATCCTTATAAACTTAAAACAATGGTTAATAATAGATTTTTTGGCCCAGCGTTGGTACACCCTACCACAAGAGGTACTTTAATTGTAAAAGCCTGTCTGCATTGGCAAAAATATTATAGTTAAAGTTAAAAATACACGACTACAAAAACTAATTAAAAAAAAAATACTCGTTTTAACCCATGTTATATAAAATATTATATTAATTATTGTTAGTACTTAGTAATACAGTACTTGTACTACTAACATAATGTTCTTAGATATATATATTTTTAAAATTTTCATTTTATGTCACATAGGTTATAGCCATATAGGTACGATGACATATGTTAGAAATTCGAATGAATATGAAATGGAATGATTCAATGATGTTTATTGTACACCAACTAAATGTTCCGAGAATCTTTTCCTTTGCTTGATGCATGAATGCATGATTATTCAATTTGTAATCATATTAAATTTATTGTATGCTACATTAAAAATTAAGAGTTAGGGTGACTGTGTCTACTATGTATTTGAAAATATTAATGATATTGTAACCTTTTATTTGCAAGTTTTAAAAATTTAATAGCCAATATAGGTATTTTTGATTATTACATTATAATTAGTATTTTTCTTGAAACTCGATGTCGAAGTTGTCTAACATCATTTACGATGACATAAATGTACCAAGGTGTGACTATGCGAGGTTCTGAATTCAAACATGTCTATAAATGTAGTTCGATTTAGTATTAATCATTTTTATTTTGTAAAAAAAAAAACATTTTTTAATTGAATTCTATTCCTATCGTTAATATTTTTTGTACGTATATTTATTTATACAGATAATATTACATTATTACGTGTATAAAATAAATTATATTATTATAGCCACCTATCTAAATATTGTAGAAGAAATAATTACTTTCAGAGAATAAATTCATTAAATAAAGTCTGGCGAGTTGATAAACAACTACAGAAAAAAACAATAGTACCTACCTATTTACGTTACGTAAATAACGTAAATTACGTACCTTTTATAATAACTAACTTTCTTGTAGGTACATAAAGATCAATAAATGTACAAGGTATATAATGCAATGCAATGTTGAATAAATTTGTTCATGATTTTAAAATAATAACATAAAATGTAATTATTTAATTGATAATTCCATGTAATGTTAAATTTATTTTTGTTAGCTAAACGCTGGAAAACTAGAACGTCTAACCTACAGATTCTGTAGTACAGAACATATTGAATTGCATAAGTATCTCATATTAATTATATAGACGTTAAGACGTAATGTTGATCCAATAATAACAATTGAAATAGTCTTGTAATCTGGGTATGTATACTTATAAGGCTCGAATTTGAATATCAAGTTCATTATTTTTTTGGAAAGTATCAAGAAATGCTTTTCAAGTAGGTACTAAATCTGTTTCATTCGTCATTGAAAACTTTAACTTTTATTTTGTTTTTTTTTTATATAGTCTTAGTATTTTTTATAATTTGCATTTTGTTATTTTTTTAGTACATGATTATATATAATATGCATTTTAAGAGTAATTTTATTGGTTATTCAAAATGTAAAATGTTGGCTCCAGAAAATTTGTTCCACATTTATCATTCTATTTATGATTTCGATACGTTGATAACGTTTTAATCTCTCTATAGTGCGATTAACGGTAGTGATACGTCCGGTACACTAGTACACATAACAAAATAATGGGAACGTAGAATTTACATTAAACTTAATTGTCTTAATTACACATTTTGGTACGTATATGGTTACCTACCTCAAAAGTGGCGTTTTTCGACGACCAACGTTCGTCGCTCAAAACAATTGTCGAGGTATCCATTAAAATTTTTTAATATCAGTTAAAAATTATAAATAAATAAAAAAATTGTGTAATTTTTTAAGGATATTAGGTCAAAATTATTTGCAGTCAAAATATAATATGTTTTATTATGGAATTTATTTATAATGTTATAGGCATTCAGTCCGGGTGTTAAGACTTTATGAGTAAAGTTTTCAACGGAGATCATACGAGGGTTTCGAGTGTAGTCAATGTTGCCGTTTATTATCACTTTGTTTTGTGTACCCTTCTTTTTTTGAACGTGATTTCCGTAAGGGTTCTGCATAAAATTCCTAAACATAAGTCATAAAGTATAAAAATGGAGCAATAACAGTTAAAATAATATCATTTTTCACCTAGCTAACCTCAAAAACATCTAAGATCGGTGCGGGGTGTGCATAGACCGCATACTAAGTATAAGGTCTATAGGGGTATGATGGTATGAACCACCGTCTGGTTAGGTCTCTGCTATATTGTGTACTACAGTCGTGATCGGTCAGCGTCCCGCGCACATGGAGCACGTACGCACAAAAGTCTATAACAAGCTCGAGCCCATTATTGGGATTTTAAATTATTGTAATCGTTCAATTGAATAGTTCGTTGTTGATTTTGTTATATGTCGTATGCGTTGTAAAAGTTTAATGTGCTGGAAAAATTCGGTTTAATTGGGCGGCTCGTGGGCGAACGGACTCTCGTCTGTCGTAGCCCGTACCTATACAGCTGTTGTATACAGCGTGTAACGCAAAGATCTGACAGTATGGTATGTAGAAATTATAGATATCGTTAACCGAGTAGATGTGTGTAAATCGTCAGATATTTGCTTATATTAAATTGCAATCGACGATATTATCGTCAGACGTCTATATTATACAACATAATACATAAGTTACTCATAGTATTACGTGCTAGGTCAGATCCGTGAGGAGGTCCTAGGGGTTTTTACGCCCACCACTCGAAATTTCTTCAATATTTTACACGATAATATGTTTAAAATTATTATATATTTTATAAACAATTTTCCAACACAAATAGTATTAATGTAATATTATAATAATTAATAATACCTAATATAATATAATATTCAACATACATATTTTCGGTTATAAACGGCTTAAACTCTAATTAAATTAACCATCTACTGTTTTATTTCGTAAAATAATAATATATGAAAATATTATAGCTTCTAATAATAGATTGTTATTGATAGATAACGACCGCTATCGTTGCCGGTCGGTGACGGCAAACAGCAACGATATTGAATTCGTGTAAATTAAAAATACTACCTACCTATTATAATAATAACATACCGTCGCGCGTCGTGTCCAATAGACTGTGACAAACTCATTATTTGTTGATATTTAATATTTAATATTCATATTGATCTTATATTTAACCAAATGTTAAAACTTAAATTCAGTACAATTAGAAATTTCGTGTTTTGGATTCCCCCACCACTCCAAAAATGTCTGGATGCGGACTTGCATCTATATAGATAGATCGCTAAAACGTGTTCGTACTGTTCGTAGGTGAAAATACAAAAATATCATATTATCGCAAAACTTGAAACATAATCAATTTATTATTTCGCGTTTAATGTGTTTACGCTGTCGGATAACGCCTACCTGTTGACCATGAATTAGCCTCATCGCCGAAATCGTAAATAGGTGCTTCTACCTACCTCTTGTTTTATACTTGGAGGAGACGTGTTATGATTTTACGGATATATTCTGTTGAAATCGTTTTTAGTGATTAAAATTATATTATTAGCTTGCCCCAAAGTCCAAACACACTTGTTCGTATAACGATATACCCACCTGCGAAGCCGATGCTCTCGATCGAGCATACAAATACCGATAGTATATAATATTATTATACACGAGTGACATGCACATATTATAGGTACACGAAAAACACTTTTGGGGTCGGCAACCTTCGGCTCGCAAAGCGATTTCGTGTAATCCGTGTGATAAATTTTGTATTATACGTAAAAAAATCAACTCATACCTACCTATTACCTACGCCTAATCCAAAACTAACGAGAATGTATTATTGTGCTCGTTATGTTTGACGACGTAAAACCAGTCTTTTTTTTAAAACCATTGCGCACATTTTGCAACGTATAATCGACATTCTTTATGGTGTGAAGTGTACCTAGTCTTACTGTAAACAGTATATGAACTGCACTCTCCCAAACATGTTTGTAGTTTATTGTACAAAAATAAAGTATTTATTACCTACCTATACGGCTATACTTATTTTTATACTTTTTTCGTGTCTCTCGATAACCGTATAGATGATACGTTTTTAGCTTTTGTTGTAAAAAAAGTATCATGTTTTTTGTTTCAACATTTAATTAGGTAATTTCCTCGTGGTACCGCAATGACGATATTGTTGGTGTTTTTATTACCTATGAGTATTTATAAATCGACAATAAATCATAAATAATAGTTTTAGTAGAGGTTTAATTAATAGATATTATTATGTAATTAAATACAATATAGTTTAATATATTATAATTAATTCGTTAACATATTATTATTAAGTAGGTTATACTCCCATATTGGAATGAGCAATGACGCGCGTGTGCATTTATAATTTATGTATATGTCTGCAATAACAACGAGGTTATAACAATATTAACTTAGAAAAAAAAACTACCGATGCGATTAGTGTGCTCATAAAATGAATAATATAATATGTTGTAACCCGATGTCGTGGACGGAAACGAATTATTTAAAACAGGTATATCGAATTTTTATGCACACGTATCTGGTTTAAATTTTAAAATAAACAATACTAATATACATATATAAAAACTATCACATATGGTATGTACAGATTCTACGAAAGTTCTACTCATTTGTTATTGGCCATTATTGCAGTTGTATATACATGTTGTGTAGGTAAATACAGTTCATAATATTTGCAATATATCTAGTATCTACCCATAAAAGTATTCCTATTTGCTTTAAATGAAAACACGCAATGCTTTATCGAAATCATATTCCTATATGACGCTATTGATTATATTGTGCATCGCAGGAGTGTACCAATTTTCAATATTATTCACGATTAATAATCGAAAAAGTTGAGGTAGATACTACCTATAGCCTATAGATACGTGTTGTTATATCGTGTAAAAAATATTATACCGTAATAATTAAAGGCCGTATTTTTATGTAAAATATATTGTAGAATATGCACATAATATCCGTGCATCAGTAAATTTGCATAACTAATATAATTACGTGATGTACATAGAGTGAGTGTTATATTTGTGCATAAAAATCCATTAAGATGATATTATGTTTTTAAAGACGTGTAACACTCACATTGTAACTATTATGAGGTATTTTTAATTGTTTTCATTAATTCATTATGAATTTATGAAACGATTTTAATGACCATTTACATTTTGTATTTATAAAGTAATCATCCCAATAGATATTATGAATACATTTTAATTTATTACAACTTACAAGAATAATTTTAATTTATAGGTTTATTAGCCATTAGGTACTAATTATGAATTTTTATCGGTTATGCGCATCGTCGTTATTTTTTTTTTATAAAGTACTCCTTATTAGGAGCAAATTTACAAAATAAATCCGACTTACCGGTTTGTGAAATGATCTCTGAAGTCTAGTGTTACCCGGTTGTTCACCGTAGCAAATAATTTTAATTTTAATTTTAAAATATATATTTACTATCTGTTAATTAAAATCATAAGTACGTTTGTACGTGGTAGATAAGGGTATAGGAAGGTGGTTCACTGGTTCACATAAATGGCTTATGGAGGAAGCAATTCACTAACGGCACCTCATTATTTAAATTTATTTTTGTTTTTATTCTATAATATTATGTTGTTATTTAATTATAATTTGGAGCAGGCCTCTAGGTCAGTAGGTAGCGTTTTAGACGAAGTTAAAGATTGAACATTATCGGGTAAGGAAACAGCTAGTGGACATATTTTTAACGAGGGAGTTTGTAATGAATTTTGGCAAGTTCGGTGACTTTATATACTGTATATGGATGAGCTATTTCTGGACTGATGTGTTAGGGCTGTAAAGCCTAAAATGAAGACTTCAGTCTTCAATGTACATCGAAGACTTAGCAGGTCTCCAAATTTATATACCTTAAGACCAAACGAGTCTTTTAATTGATTTATACTTTATAGATTAATTTTTTTTTTTGTAATTGAGACACATTTTTGATTTGAGGAGTATTTTAAGGAAATTAAGTTGAATATTGGCTTGTTAACGTTTAGCTTTTGTGTGGCTAAGTGAGTCGCTTTTCAAGAATCATACCCGAATATTTTATTAATACGAGTATAGTTGGAGTTGGATTTTCGTTTATTTGAAGTTGGGTATATTCGTTTCGACTTAAAGTGAAACTTACTTGAGCTGATGTGTCTTAATTTATTTTTATTTTTATTTATTTGTCCAGTGTGCAATTTTATTTAAGTGGGGTTGGAGAAGGTTCCCTATAGACTTTTTTTTCTAAACAATTTGATGTAGGTAGTAGGTATATAATACTATATTAAATATCTACTGTAAGTTATAACTTATACCGAGTAGTATTTTTGTAAAAAACAGAATGCAACTTTTAAAGTCAATTACGTTTTAGCTGATTATAAAATATTTAATCATTTAACACTTATGTCAGACACTCAGATGTACATTTGTATGTACAGTTAAAACTAGCATTAAATGATAGTTTAAGTAGTTATAATATTTTTACTCCTATTTCTTGGACAATTACATTATACGTTATAACACTTATAACCAAAATATTATACTTACATATTAATTATTATATTTTAAACGTTAATATATACAATTAGTCAGACCATTTTTAAATTTATTAAACTTTGTTTGACTATAAATAATTGAAGGCGGATAAAATTGAATTGTAATAGACAATAGTTATAAATAAATTCGAAAAACGGATTTGCATATTTTTTTTATAAAATACCATTGAAATGTAGCAGAGTAAATTATACATATTTTATTCTGTAAATTTGTATGTGATACGCATATAGAGACAAAATTATTTTTGTATATTTTAAATTTGTAATGCTTTAAAGATTATTGAATGTATTCCTATGTTAATCTTTTTTCAGTATTGAATATCTGTATTCATTTTATGTACAAGTATATTATGTTTTGCAATTGTATACAAATTTGTTTTTTATTTTCACATTTATTTATTTTTGACTAGTAATTGATGTAATTTTGTAAACTATTCTTAAATAAATTTTAATATTTCCTATACCATGGTCCTCTGTTGATTTTTTATCTGCATTATTTTGATTGTTTTTTTCTGTGTTTAGTAACAACATATATTTTATTAGGTACAGGAGGATTCTTAATTTTGAATTGTGAAATAAATTGTCAGCATTTTATAATAGACACTCTAACATAGTCAAACACTCGTTATAGTCGTTGATTTTTTATTGCAAGGTAGCATTATGCATATTTTATGGTATGAAATATTATTTAATCGAAGCCACTTAATTTTGAACAAATAATATGAATTTTAATAAGAATTAATTTTTGCGATAAGAAAAAACATTATACATCAATAGTTAATTTGATAATTATACCTCGATTAATTAAAATATGTGTAATACATTAAACCATTCACCTTTAATAGTAACTGATCCAATTACACTAATTTATTTGTTTATTTTTTGGATCAAGCATTATGGCATTTAATAGTAATGATTGATGTATAATAATAATAGTTTTGGATTCTAATAGTGACGAAGCTTAGGTGTGGTATGTATTTTTGTAATTAAAATATATTATCACTATTACTACTTTTTATTAACTGCATATTCATTAATAATAAAAAAAAAAAATGCTGTAAGTTAAATTACTTAGATTCCTTGGGTTGATTATATGTTATTTATAAATTCATCATGCTTATATATAATCATATATATATCATATTATGTATGTATGTATGTATGTATTAGTATTATATCTTATATCGTATAATACAATTAGTATCATATATATCTTATAAGTTATAACTTAACCTGCTTAAAAGATAAAACGTCGAGAAAATGTCAACTTTGCTGTAACAGTATTTAAGAGTTAAAATATTAAAAATTGTTTATAATACTTTCAAACTATACAACCACATACTAAGTTATTATATCAGGCACATTTTTTCTGTTAAATTTAATTTAAAAATTAGACCTAATCTACATTACTATACCGTGAATGTTCTATACAGGGAAGACTAACGGATAGGTATAATAGGATAATTTCAAGTTTTAATTATTTGAATTTTTCATTTTTACAGTAAATTTTGATATAGAGCGTCATTACGTCAAGGAAAATAACAGAATTAAATTAATTTTAAAATGACAAATAATACGATTTGATTTTGTTTCCTGTGCTATATTTTTTACAATTAATTTGTTTCCCCCACTCTTATTCACCCCCCATTATTACATTTATTTAAAATTTAATGCATTTTAAATATTATCAGATCCTATTTGTGATTATTATATCATAGTCTATTGTTATAATTATTTTAATCACTTTATTGTTTTGATTTATTGTGTAGGTGCTGCATTCCTAGACTTTTAAGTATCGGATAAGTCACTATATCGGCATCACTATGATTGGAATCCGGGCTTTGTTGCGTTTTAAAACCACCGATTGTAAAAAAGATTTGGGTACCGTATTTAAACAGATGAATAGAGATACCAAGAAGTTATTCGGTGATCTGTTGGAAACTAGCACAACTCGAAAACAGCGTTTGAAATTGGCAGAGAAAATCGTGGGCGACGAGAAGGAAAAAGAAAATAATTACCTTAATCGATTAAAGTCAAAGATCAAACCCACGACGGAAGGTACACGGAACTTGCTTGCAGCCGACTATAAACACATCATTTTAATTTCAATGTTCATCTTACCTTTATACAATGTAATTTATAGATGATATCAATGGTATGGTGAATGATTCAAAGCAGAATTTAAACCAAGAATACTACGGTAAGCTCACCATCGAAGTGCCTTCCGAAATGATTATTCACGAAACCCCAAAGCGTGATTTACCTTCAGTAACAAACATTCTTAATACCACAATGTCAGAGAAGTCAAAAGCAGCTTTAGAAAATTGGAAAAAAAGTATGATTGAAAAGATGGGAGAAGATGGTTTTAATAAATACAGCAAAGGTAACATTTGTTTTTTAGAAAAACAACTAAACTTTTTTTATGGTAAAAAAATAATATAATATGGTATCTGCTATACTTAAGTAGTACTATACGTATTTGAATTAATGCTTTTACTATTGTGTAGTCGAATGAAAAAAAAACATTTTATTGACTTTTATAAAATTCGGGAAATGTCATTATTTTATAATTATATAAATAATTTTATTTTTCTATAAACGGCGAAATAGCAAAATTCGTTAGATTAAATTATAATATACCAACTCAGTAGTATAAAAATAATAATTCTTTATGCATCGTTTTATAAATTAAAGTTTTTTTTCAAGTATACATTTTGACTAAAATTAGTTTTACGATTTTTTTAAACTATTAAAATGAACGTAAAATAATCCTCGTAAAATGTAATAACGCACTTAACATTTTTATCATAAGAAAAAAATTGCAAGAATTGAATATTAATAAGTTGTAATGTTTTTTTTTTTATGATCTGGTTTTTACTGATTACACGAATTAATTATGTTAAGTAGGTACCTACCCATGTATTAATCTTATCATTTATCATTATTACAATATAATTATTATAATACTTCTTTGCGATCTTTATGGTTACAGAAAATGGGATTAGAGTAAAAAAGATAAAAGTGATATAGGCAACTTATTATAATATTTATAGGTGACTAACAATAAAGCGAGACTTCGTTAAACCGTCATTTTTAGAAATAAATATTATTAAATAAATACAAAATATTTATCGTTATTGAAAATTTCCGTAATACTAAAAATAGAATTCGATAATTTGGCACACTCTTGATAATGTACTGTGACAAATTCATTCAATCACATATCAGTTTGATATGTGATCGTCAGATCGTAGTGTTATTGTCTTATGTATCTTTGTTGGAAAAATGTATACACATTTTATGTATAATGAAACGGAACCATGTATGCGTCTGGTATTCAAAAACGAAAATTACAATATTTCATAATAAAATATATAAATATACATGAAAAAAAATGTAAGAAAATTAAAAATCAATTCTTTTTCAAATTAGTCATCATAAAAAAAAAAAAATACGAAACGTAATTATTCACATTTTTTGTCCATCTTTTTTTTTTTTTTATCTTTCGGGGCAGTAAAAAGTGCTTCAATGTAGCTGAATATAGTTTGTATTTTAGAAGTAAAAAAAATATAATAGTGCTTAGAGTACTTATAGTAGTTTAGTACTACTAGTAATTTTCAAAATAACAAAATTCATTAAAAAAAGGTAATTTTTTAAAAGTATTCGACAAAGTCGATCTTGGTTATTATTATTATTATTAATTTTTTTTTTTTGTGTAATTCAAAAATAAAAAGACCATAGTTAATTATCATTTTCATCTAATTTTTATGCTAGCAATTCCTACAGTATAGATAATATAATCCAAATATTTTGACTTTTTGAACTATTTCTAGACATTTTCTACTTTCAATTTTGTTTTCTTTAATAAAAATTGTTCGCTTGATTAAAATGCTTGATGTTTTATTGTAATGTAGAACAAAACATTATAGTTGGATTATACAATTAGTATTTGGAATCATTATTTTCCTATAACATGTTAGAATTGTTTTTGTGTATACCTATGCAAATTTTGCATTTTTTCGAAAACATGCTATTACAGTATTATCCTTTATGGCTTTATTATAACAAATATTGAAATGTCCGTCATTAAAAGAATCACCCTGTATCACACTATTAACTCAGCTCAAAGATCCCCCTTTTCGGACCACATATTTCATCCCCTTATAATTACACCATTGCTTCTACATATATTGCTTTTATACGCAGATGCATGCGATGTATATGTATGTATACGAAATATTTAATAATACATATTTTGTTTTCGATCTCGATATCGGATGAAAAAATAATTTTATTATTTACAAATTCGATTTAACACCGTAAATCCAATATACTGCCGGACATAATATAATAATGCACCAGTGAATTGCGCTATACTCTAAATAACTATAGTTTGCTTTTCCGAATAATTCAATTCATAAATCACAAAATAATGTAAAATATATTGTATTTGTAGATGTTATGAACATTTTTTTGGAATATACGAGAATTATTAGAATTATAATACTTACAATATTAGCTGTTATAATTTAGGGTACTTTGTGCCCATTACCTCTAATCGGATATAAAGATTTTTAATTAAACTATTTTAACCACTTAAAAATAAAATACAATTTACTACGCACTTTTATAATATACCGTCAAAGTGTGTCATTAATTTTTAACTGCAGTACTTACCTTTATATTATATATTTACTATTAATTCTTAGTGCATTGTACTTTTGAAATAACGACTACAGTATATATTTTATTACATTTCATTATTTTTCCAAGTTGAGTTGTTTTTGTTGTTTCACTGGTTATTTTTTACTTAGAATTTAGATAATCCTCCTTTTATAATATTGTAAAGTGTTCAGTTTATATTGCGGGCACAGTGTGTATACAGTGTATTACCTACTTGAATAAGAGACATTATGTTGAAATTTTGCAGACCGCCTAAATAAATAGCTAACCAATATACTGCTATATACAGTATACACACTATTATTCAACATCGTTGTAATTTAGCGTTGGTGTGGGTTAGGAGTGGAATTTCGAGAGAAGTCGCAGTCATAATTTATTGGTACTCTTACAGTATAATACAGAATAATAGTAGGTATATATATATAGGTAGGCACATAATCTGAATTAAATTCACGACGGCGATATAAGTTCTGCGAAATGCACACAATCTAAAGAAGTAACGATGTATGACAATGATAAATTCGGAATTTCGCGGAGAATGCAAATTCGTTTGAATAACTAAAATAAATGCATTGTATATTTATATAGTGCAATATGCTTAAAATTGTTACCATGGCATTAGCAGCTGTCATACCATTATCACGGTGTGTAATAATTAGCAGTTTGTACAAAATTATGTTTAGGAGTTCTAAATCCTTCTAATCAAACTATTTATTTATTTTTTTTTTACGTCAACACTCGTTTGCTGCAGTAGTGTTCGGTTAATCGGACTGTTGACGAAATTAAATAATATTGTTCTGTACAATAATAATATTATGTCCATTAACAAAACACGTACGCGTGCGAGTGCTCGAATGTCTCGATCAGTATAGTACTTAGCTTACTAAAATTATTTCAACACTGTTTCATTCGGTGCAATATAATTCGATCTGCACAGCGGCGTGAGCCGTTTTAATCACAAATGGAAAATCGTTTAATTTGATTGTAACTGTGCTATAGCAGCTAGGTATCGTCTCGACGGCTTTGAAAATGCTCATAAAAATGGGGCGTGAAGTGGAGATTATTCCCTAAGGAGTTTATTTTGGGGAAAACGCGACTGTGAAATATCCGAAAGTTGAAATAGCTAGTCTTATAGCCCATAAAATACTGTTTTCGCAAAATACGGTATACTATATATAGTTACGTCGTGGCGTTTATTACTTATTAACAATGGAAAAAATACAAATTATATTATATATTTATGTCACGTTGTATATACAAGAGTTGCTTACTGTACAGGAGACACTGCGGTGGTAATCATACTAGAATTCGATTCGAGTCTGAATCGAAATATATAAAATATTTACCGTATTCTCTGTACATCTACAGTTATTAACTCTCAGACGAGAAAGATGCAATTTAGATGAACTCTCAGAGAAATATAATATTATCTATATTAATTCAAAGTTAAAATATATTATTATCATAACACTTTTCAGTAAAATCTCAATAGAGTCGTCGTGTCACTTTGGTTTTGATGATTTAAAAACTCTTTAAACAATATCGATTAATCTAAACTTAAAGGAATTAAATATAAAAACTAAACCCAAACAATAATATTTTTCCACTCATAACAGTCATAATCCGTACACGTCGTCAGGCATTACAGGGTTATATTTATGTAAGTACGTTTTTGTGTCAGGTTTCACTATGCCTACTTGCATCTGATAACTAAAATCGTGGATATCAAATGTGTAAATGTCTAATGCGAGAATTGATAGGTCTCTCTATTTTTTTTTTTATGAATTTATTATGGAATGAGATTGATATTTATGGTCTCGACGGGTATTACTTTTTTTCAAGTTTGAGTTTTATTAATTATTCTGGTTAAGGTTTATACGGATTATGTTTTATGATTGTGGGTACAAGCTACTGCTACTATCATTGCTATAGCTATCCTAAAATTGCCCAAATATTATAAATTTTTTTAATATGCATTGTAATTATTTTTAAACTTTGTTGATTTTATTCATGCTACTATAGGTATTTAACTTTTTTTTCTGTTGTCATAATTATTTTTTTTACACGGCGAAAACTGTGTAATTTTCTAAATATTTTTTATCTTACAAGATTTTTATTCATTTATTAGCAACGCTAATTTTTTTTTTTTAATAATTTTTTATGAAGCGTAGTAAAAATTATAATATATATGTATAGTTAAAAAATATAATATGTTGGTAGATTGAAACTTTTTAGGCTTAAAATATAGAAACCATACACCAAATGGGATCCTCGAAATTAATTTATTATACCTTTACCGTTTTGTGAAAGGAAGTTTTATTTACAAACAAGCGGTGTGAGCTAAATGTTTCTACACTACTATTACTGTTCTAGGTTTATAACTCGTTGTAACATTTTCAGAACTAATGGCTATGGGAAGTGCTATGCATAGTAAAATACGGTCACATTTAACCGGCTGCCCATCGGACATAAGCCATTACGACGAAGTAGAAAACTGTTGGAAAAGTTTGGATGCAGTTATAAAAAACGTTTCGAAACCGATTTTGGTGGAAAAAATGGTCGTACACGACGGATTGTCGTACAAAGGCATCGTGGACTGCGTTGCGTTTTACAAGTATGCAATATATAGTTATTACTTATTATATTATTATTATACGCCTTAACTACATAATATCTAATGTTAATATAATGTTGTAATGTTCATATATGCACATTGCACATACAAAACAAGTATTTTTAATGTTCATATCAGTTATAATAAACATATAAACGGCAATAATATTGCTTGTCATGTTATTTGTATAGAGATACTCCTGTCGTAATCGAATGGAAGAAGTCGTCACGTGATAAATCGAGTTTGCAGGCGACGTACGATGCGCCTATTCAATTGGCGGCTTATATGGGAGCCGTGAATAACGATAATTCCTACGACTTTAAGGTAAATTATTTTTGTTGAATTAATCATTTTCAAATTTTTAGAAAAAAACTTTCTTTTTTTTTTACCGATAATTAATTACAATTACTATATAAATATACATTAGGTATATACGTGTTTACTTTCAAAGTTTGATGTATAAAAAATAATGGATGATGATGATTCTGTCTGAATTCGCGTTTTACAAAGTTGTGTTCATGTCCAGACGTAATTATTATTATTTTTTTTTTACTATTATAAAACATTAATTATGAAACTCAACTTTTTTTTGGTTCGAGCGTGTTGTTATTGGCATAATAGAATATATACGATACGCGCCATGTACACGATATACCTATTTTATTTTCGAGTGAGTTATGGGTCTCGGGGAAAATTTAGTGGATTACTCGCCCATATACGCGTATTCCGTGATAGATTTTTTCGGATGGTGAAAAAAAATCTCTGGGACTAAAAAAATCATCGCCGTAATTTAAGGCGGTTATAATATTGGAGGTTTGTGGGGGTGCCGGGTGGACAGAGGTTTCGTTATTTAAGTTTCGTCTTATACCTATAACTTACACCATGTATACCAAGAAATGGTTTTTGTGTAATAAACCTATTTGTTATTATATAAACGGAATACATTTTGCAAAGATCCGCGCGCTTAAAGCTTTTAAAATTATTAATATATCATGTAATTTTATTATTTAGGTCGAAGAAGGATTAGTAGTCGTCGCGTACAGCGACGGTCATCCGGCCAATGTTTTTAAACTGACAAAACAGGCTTGCCTCGATTATTGGACGATTTGGATGAAAAGACTGAATAAATACAAACAAATTCAAAGTAGTTTTAAATAATTATTGTTATAGTTCAATTAATATAATTGAATACATCAAGGAACTGATTAATCCGTTTTTTCTTCTTCTGTTTCATCCGTAACTTTAACATTGTTTGTAATTTTCACGAAATTCTTACTGAGTCTGAAATCAAAATAAATCAAATATAAATAATACGAAAAGTTCATTCAACATTGATATAATGTGTGATATTAATATTAGGTATTAACCGCATGGTACAGGTATTTATGTTTTTTAATAATAATATATACTGAAGGTCTGAAGATATTTGGTGTTAGGTACTGTAACATTTAAACAACAAATACAATTTTATAAAATAATACACTTTTTATTTTTTGCTCATTATTTTTTTTATTATATTTTCATATTTTTAAAAACAATAGGGTTTTGACAGTACAATTTTGTCACATATAACTTGACCTTTTTTAATTTTTTTTTTTTTTTATTAAATGTGTTAGGTATACGGTATAGTTATATTTTAAATTATTAAGATTAAGTTAATGACTGTAGCATAATTTGTAAGGATTCTTAGTAGCATAAATTACTTTTACTTATGTAAATAATATAGTTTTTTTTAAGTTAATTAAAAAAATATTTTTTAATTGAGTTTGTATTTAAAAGAAAGTCTATTATTCAAAATGTATTGTTTGTTTCAACAACAATAGTTATTTTATACTTTTATTTATTTATTACGATATGCGTTTTAATAGAATATTTGTTTTTAAACTTTTTATTAGTTATTTTCTTTTACGTGTTAATATTAAAGTCTTTGTCCTCAAACCCTTGCACGTTTTCCTTCAGAAATTATTTCGTCGTCGATCCAATAAAACAACACCTTAAATTATTCATAATCATTTTTGATTTCTTCATTCACTTCGACGGTATTGTATGTAATGTATATGTTTTATATAATATAAATTTTACGTATTATAATGTACAATATGATATAATGATATTACAGTTGTTTATTGTATTTTGCAATAATATAAAATACCTACATTATATCTACAATAAACATGATTGTAATATTATACAGGAAAACGACTCGATGAGACTTCATAATATTGTAATTTTTTTTATGTATAGTGAAGCTATTTTATTTATTTATTTAATCACTAGTTGATGATAAATGGCAAATGATGAAACTAAAACAAAAATATCATAATGTTTCTGTTTGTATAAAAAATCATCCGAGATATTTTACTTTGAAAAATGATTGGATAGATTGAGGTGGATTAGTACGTATAACGTATTAGGTACTTTTAAAACGTTATTTTTTGTGATTATTCAAATGTAGACGTTTAGGAATTTGTCTATTTGTCTTTTTTTTGTATTTCACATTTATTACGATATAAGTATTGAAACAATTTAATAATAAGGGATTTTAAATGGAGTTAAAAGCTTCAGACTTTTGAATAAATCCCGTCACGTCTGTGTCATTTTCGTTAGGTACCACAACAATATCACAATATCGCTATTTTCTTTTTTCTTCCTAAATGTTCACTGTTATTTGAAAATCGTAGTTGAACCAATTTATTAGTACTTGAGTAAATACAATGCATTGATATTTAAATTTGTGTGCAAAACGAATAGGTACCTTAATAATATTATACGACTTTTTGAAAAATAAACAACGATTTTAGATTCTAAACGGAGCGAGAATGCATTAGTTTTTACAATGAATGTATTTTTCAATTTTTAATTTTTTATCCGTCATAATCTTTTAGAGCAGTAAAAAATATTCAATTTTCAACTTGGAAGGAGAATTCTGATAACGTTAAATTAAATTTGATCTACCGTATAACAAACGATAAAATAAATTACTAATATAATTACATAATACATAATATCGGTTGATACTTAATCTTTGTTCAGAATCGTTTTTTGTACGTAATGATTTATCATTGAATCGAAATATAACTCAATCATCATTCATTACAGTGACATCTTTAATGATAATGTATACTTAATAATATACGAAGTACCTGATAAGTAATAATTTTAATTTTTAAGTACACAGATAAACCATGTACTGAATAGCTGGTAAACAGTTCTACTTTGGATCTCAAATACGTCATAAGGTAAGTCGATTTTGACGCTTTAATTGCTAGTAGGTAAAGGTCTTTAGTTTTTATAAATTATTATTATTATTTTGAAAATAATCTTATTTAGCTTTTGGATTACTGTTTTCGTTGTAAAGTCCACGTAATCCCACACATCCATCTAATCCAGGGGTGGCCAATTTTTATGGAATTTTGATCGATTTCTGATAAACCAAAATAAATTCTTTAGTAATCAAAAATATATAAAAAAAATTTATAAAATGATAAAAGAGTCGGGATTTGAATGTTTGGTATTTTTGATTACATTTGAGATACGTTTGGTGATCTTTGTCTTTTACCATCGTGATGAGTCTATGACGTTAATATTATTTGCATAATTATATTTCTAACATTTTATTTGTACGAATATTATTTTACAATTAACCTAGAAAAAATATTTTTTTAAACTCAGTGCTCTATCTCGAAACTCAATAAAATTTAATTCTGAGGCAGTGCAGCGCAGTAATCAGTTTTGCAGAACTTTTATTTTATTGCTAAGTCGAATGCTACATCGCGCGTACAATATATTACATAGTACAATCGTCGAAGTGGTGTGTTATTTATATATGTGAAAGAAACCACGTGATCAGCTTTGAATGTATCTGTGTTGATCAATGTAATACGACCGCAGTTGTTCTCTCTTAAATTTAGTATATACGATTATTCATTTTAATTAAGACGACCATCACATGCCTAATATTTTATTGTCACTTAAATGCGCGTCTTGTAGGCTTGCAGCGGACACAGTACAAGCAAAAAGAACACATTCAAACGAACAGTAAACATAGAGAATTTCAATAAGTAGTTAAGTTACATTTTAACAAAATAAAATATGGGTGGTTAAAAAAATATGGGAGTACCTAATTTTTGTTGTACATCAGTGAGAAATGAGAAAAAAAAATAATAAATAATTTGAAAGTATATAATCTTCATTGGTAGATTTAAACTTTTAAAAGCTATGTGTTTCAAATTTTTACTTTCCCCTCAATAATAATAGTCTTCTAGTATATTTATGAAAAAAGTCTGCTATGACGATGATTATGCTTATGACATTTAATAACTAAAAAAGAAATCGTTTTGTTACACTCGTTAGCCGACCTAATAACCTATCCTAACCTCTAACGTATATTGTGCGAAATTCGAAAATCAATCATAACACGAGTGCTGAAAATCAATCTGTGCATGTCCCCTATATAAACGAATTTGGAACTTAATACATTTAAAACGATGTAAGTCTCGGGAATCGATTTACCTGCACCAGTGCACACGACAATTTTTCTAGCGATTTAACTTACTTGTTGAGCTCTTCTTCGAGCCCTCGGTTTGCTGCTTCTATTTGTTCTCGCTGCGCAGTGATCGCTTTCATGCGCTCCTGCAATAGTTGTATCCTCTCTTCCAGCAGCGCCTCCATTTTTTGTCCCGAGTCGGAGTGGCACAAGTTTTGAAGTTCGTCGGCTAGGCAGAGCTGGACACGACGACAATAACAACAACAACAACAACAATTAAGACGTTATTGTAATATTATACGTAGTTATTCGCGAGCGAAAAATAACGAGAGCCGTATGCGTTGATGTGCGCGAACGTCGTTGCGGGACACCGAATGTGGACGTGCATATTATTATCATGTATAATGTATATGTGTGTGTGTGTAAATTTAATGTATAGCGTATACATCTCATTTGTGTGTGTGCGTGTGCGCGTCACGCCATGTCTATAATTACCATAGGGTTCTGGACGTGCGCCAGCGCCGTTATAGTAATACGATGATAACATGAGTGTGCGTGATGTGGTTTTCGTTATTGGGTCCAATTATTATAAAATCCCGAGATTGATAGCAGCCAGCAGGTGACTATGACGGTGACAAAAAAAAAAAAAAAAAATAATAATAATATTCAAGTGTCCATCTAGTGTGTGAAAAGTTTGGAGAGGTAGGGGCGTGTGGTTTCATTCAAGCGGTATGATATTCACCGTTCAGATTTTTTTTAAAAATTATTTCATTTTTTTTTTTTTTTTTTTTTTATTGATTTTTTTACGATAAAATAATTACCAGCCTTATTATTAACAGTGTAATATTTTATAGAAAATAAAAAAAATTAGATGTGCACTGTAAATAATATTTAAAACCAACGCTATGATTTGAAATGTTTTAAGGTTTATTTGATTAATAGTTTTGTTTATATTATATTAAAAAATAAAAATAAACTTGTATAGTTACGAGTTATAACATTTCGTCTGATACGAATTCATAAAATCCATATAACGCCATTTCAATATAATTTACGACTACCGTACCAATAAAGATGATATTTATTTCAAATGCACGTCTTTTTATGACCCTTTAAGTGGTTGTGGTTGGTAGGTAGGTACCATAGTTCGATAAACTAATGGTTTGCGAACAATATCGTCGAACAAAAACTCTTGACATTTAAAAGTTATTGGTTTTAATAAATAAATAATGTTTAGCATTATTTGGATAATATCTCAAAAATGTTCATATAATTCTGTTACCTAATCATAGAAGGAGAAGGAAAAGTAAATTTAATAAATTTTAGGTCAATCCAGTAGTCGAATAAATAATCTTGTTGGTTTTACGCATCAAATTAATAAATAATTGAAAATGGCTATAAAAAGAACATTCTGTTTTAAAAAATGACGACTGCATGGGATATTTTCTGAAACATTTAAACAATAGCGGGAGCTAAGGAAGCGAGTATTAAAAATGTACACCAAAATATGAGCCTTTTGAATTAAAGTTAATGAACTTTTTGTGTATATTTTTAATACCGTATTTCTACTGAATGAGTTTTCTTGTTATAAGTACAGGGTTGTAAAAATAGCTTAAGGACAATGAAAAGTGATTTTCAAGTAAATCGAGTAGAAAGATAAAACAATAGTGTTCTTTATTTATGTAACAACAATTTGTGTCGACGTAAGAAAGAATAATTAAATTAAAATTTGATTTCGAAATAAATTGACTGTGATTACACTGATTAATAATAATAATAAGCAAATTTATACCAATTTTGAGAAATATTATGATTTTGAATTTTGAATTTTGTATATTGCCAAAATGACAATTTATGGTCCCTTGTTTTCAAATGAAAAATTAGTAATTATTTAATTATTATGCCTTGTATCAATACTAAACATAATATTACATATTTTATCACAAAAAAATATCAAAGTAATTTTAATGGGAATTGGGAGGTCTCCTGAATTCTGACCCACTCACAATCAATCCAATGCATATCGATAGAGCATTTGCGCTTATTGTAAATAATTATTTTATAGATTAATTAATTAACAAAATTTAAAGTTTAAAAAAATTCACGAAGAAATAATGTGTCATGTACAGTCCCGATATTTATTATTTATTTATCGATTAAAATAAAATTTAGTATTTATGCACATTATTTTGTGATTCAGAATTATTCACAAGTACTTATGAATGTAGAAAATAGAAATTAAAATTCCCGGAGAAAAAAAAACTAGGGAAAATAATAATACCAATACCTAGAATAAAAATGATTATTCAAATGTTCGTGGTAAAAAACATATAATAAATTATCATATTTGGTTAATGCAAAAATCAGAAGAAAACAAAATAGGAAATTTTATTCGCAGGATTTAAACAATATACAACATACCTATAAAAAAATAAATCAAAATTCTCTAAATATAGTGGTTATCAAAGTTACTATAGTAATGTTTGGTATACACATCGGTTTTTAATCAATAAAAAACTACGCTTGACTTGTGACTTTGCTATAATGGTCATTTCATTTCCACAAAGTTCTACATTGTATTATTACGTTTGAACGGTTCGTTGTCATCCCTTAAATTTCCCTTCAGTTGTCACAAACACATGCAGTTAAGCTTCTGTGGTGAACAATAATACGATTTTAATGCATAACTTCCTTAATGTTATTATTTTCGAATTAATATTAAATTATAATTCAGAAATATTTTTTGAAGTTTGTTTCTATACTAGATAACATTTGTATAAGATTATTACTTTATGAATTATTGTTAATAACTACTAACCAGTTATACGTACTTAGGCAAAGAAATTTTCAGTAAACGTTTTATGCCGCACTTGGATAATTAATACGAAATATATGAATTTTAAATAATTTTAAATAGGATAGATCGCTGGTGATTTGTTTTGAGTCTCGCAAAAAAGGTATGTTAGTGTAACAGAAACCACCAAGACCAAAAGTTAAGTTTTACTAGGGTGACGGACTTATTAATAGTTTCTTCTCATCTACGAAATTTTAATTATATTTTTGTAATATTCGATCATTTTTGGGATAGTTAAGTACTTAATCTTCTTCCTTTTTTTTTAAAAAAAACCACGAAGATCAAATTTTACGAAAACATATAGTATCGAATACAGCTCATAGGTGTCAAATTGTTTATGACTTTATGAGTATAATTCATTTCAAGAATAAAATGAATCAGATGAAATAATGCGATAAATATTTAATAAAATTTTTTTTTAAATAGCTATTTTTAATAATTAACTTAACTGCGATTTTATAATTGAAAGAAGTAAGCACTAACTTTAGAATCTACTGCGATATTGAAAACCCAAGTGCAATTTACAACGCATCTATATTATCAGCTTAAAATGTATTCCTACTTCTTAAATATTCAATGATACTGATTTAAATATCTAAATATCTCAATGTAGCATTTCCATTACTATAAGTAGTTAGTTCAAAGTTCCAAGTCCCCTTGGATTATTTGTCGTGTCTTCCCTACTGTCCAATCACACCATATCGATCTTCGCCTACACTAACTCCCCCCTTTTCGACCATAGTCATATCATAGTGTAAAATTCAAACTTTTACTTTTCAAACAGTTTGCCCTACTCTACGAATTACTTGTGCTTATATTCTTTACATTTTGTCGCGTAGATCATAATAGATGTATGACATTATCTTACGTTAGACGAAGACACTTCCTTTTCTTCTTCTATTATTTTCACTAGAGTTTTCCCATGGTTTTCAATCATTAAATTTCGTGAACAGTTCGACAACCCTAAATCGTATTTGGATAATAAAAATCAATCGAATATGTTTGAAAACAACTATACCTATATATATATACAAATATAGTTCAAGATCAAGTACCTTTGATGCAGTCCTCTAATCCGTTGTCCACATGAACGGCTTCCGTGAAAAGGTCTTTACATCGTGATATATTAACCTTGGCGTTTTCTATTTTTTTATTACACGTTTCCAATAACTTTCGTCTTTCATTTACTTCTAAATTTAATATTTTCGTTTGATTTTCTTCGTGTTCTCTTCTTTTTTTTCTTTTCTGTTTTAACATGTCTACACTCGTGTCGTTTAATCTTCGCAGATTGTTTGTTTCAATCTCCAATTCACTTATCTAAATATAAATACATAATAAAAAACACAATTAATTTATTGGTTTATTATTATTTTTATTTGTCGTACTCGTATGATCGAAATAGACCAAAACAAAACTAGACATAGAAATGTGAATGATATCATTTTTGACAATGATTGTTAATTATAATACGAATGAAAAACATTTTCGAGTGTGTTTTGGTAAGAACCAACAGTGATTATCTTGTGTAATAGTAAATTTTATAAATATATATGTGTATAATGTGTATTAATTATAATCCAATGGATCCGTGTCCCTTGACAAACATAATATTCAAATAAAATAATAATTTATAAAATAAACATCTGCTTTGTATAAATTTCTGCGATATCGTTTTATATAAATATAAAAATTAAACTACAAATATACATTATACAGAACATTTATGTATACTCATATTTTAGCTATTATTGTATAATGTCATTGTCATAATATTATTTTTGTTTTTCTGAACTATATTTTAATTGGTTGTTATTTAAAAGCATTTGTCTGAGCTGACTTGAATGTAATTTTTTTTTTATTGTTTCAGCGTATTAATTATTATAATATTATGCTTGTAAATGAAATATTATAATGATAACTAATGTTTTATTTCAAATTTGTATACATTCTTTTTTTCGTAATAAATAAAGACAATATTATAACATTATGTTTAGAGACGCTACGAATATAAAGTTATTTGAGTTATTATTGAAGCTATTTGCTAACAAAATGTTAGACTATTAAAACTACCCAGCTTACAAACGTGGGTCGTTAAAAAATAATAACTATAATACCAGTAAGCTATTAATTATACTTTTTTCTCACTATTAGAAATTATTGTTTTTATGTTAAACGGTGACATAACTTTTATTCTTTAAATATTGTCTTTGTAGATTTCAAAAAGAATATACTAATTGGTTGTCACTTTTTTAGTTTGCGTGGTTTAGTTATAAATTACTATTAGTCATCTCGAGATTAGTCATATTTAAATTTCAGAATGATTTTATTATATTTTACAACTTAAACGAATATAAATTACATTAATATTATGATACTCAATAGTCAATTACATTCAATTTTTGTTATTTAAGTAGAAGTCATGTGTGTTGTTCCCGCCTTAGATTTGTCAATTTCTGTGAAATTTATTATGTGGGAATTTGTGATGGGAGTGAAAGGTAAAACTCAGAAATGACAATTGATATACGGTAATAAATTAGTATTTAATAAATAATCATTATGTCAAATAATTATGTAGCTCTATTGAATATTCAAATTTATTATTAAAATATAAATATATAATTAACTTATAATTGAAAACTTAAATAATTTGTAATTTTCTTTTAATTGAGTTATCTTAAAATGTATAACAATAATTAACGTAACAAGTGAACTAAATCGTAAAAACGTAGAAGATTGACCATTTGCAAACATTGCAAACAATGGAAACTAATAAAATTTAGATAAAACAAAAATAATACAAAAATGTGTAGCTTATTAATAAATGGTTAATTAAACATTCTTTCGATGCTTATAACAGCTTTAAAGTGTTTAAACCATGGAATAATTACTGTTAGCTAGTGGTTTTAAAGTGATACAGCTTATCATAAAAATGAAATACGTAAGAGACCACATCAATTTAACTATATAAATTATAATAATCAAATAGACATATTGTAACATTTGAACGATTCGCATTAACTTGAATACTATATATTTCCGTATGAGTACCGTGCTTAACTATAGAAAATATTATTTTAATACATAATTCCATTATTAATTATACATTAAGTGCGTCTATAATTAAAAAAAAAAAAAAATTAAATAAACATTTTTTTATTATTTTGATTATTATTCCCGGAATTTATCCATTATTTCGATGTTCTATAAATTCTCGCGAATATTCACGTTATCGGGAATTTAGAAGTGCCAAGGTTAATGTCTTAGGCATGTTACAATCATGAGGCACTCAAAATTTGTGTTAGGGAAATCAATTATTCTATGATCAATATTTTAATAATAATAGAGTGAATTAGTCATATTACCAATTGTAAGATAAGAACTATTATTTATATTTGTTCATTGATTTTTTATGATATTTAAATTAAATAAATTACGTATAACTAAATTTATATTAAATTATTAATAAATTACAAAATTAATTCTATTGAACTAAGATTTGTGATATTATATCTTTATATATTTGTAATATATAAATTTCTTAAGATTAAAGCTTTATATTATTTTTATTTTTAAAAACACGAAAAAAGTATTAAATGCTTATTGGAATTGAATTCTTTTTTGGATTTGTTTTTTTTACCGAAAAAAAATTACCGATTATGTTTAAAATCACATAATAACGCATTATACATTGAAAATATTAAATTACATACTATTTGAGTAAAAATATATTGTCTAATTAAACATTTTCATAAAAAAAATATTAATATAATCAATTGTATAATGCAATATTACATTGCTTTAACCATTATAGCATACTCATATACTGGTACTGGAAAATTAATTAATCCACGGCAGTGGTGTAGCAAAATTGCCTATCTAATACGCCGTGTTATTTAAGTTGTTTTATTATGATAATAATAATATTGTATGTTAATATTAATGTTATATCATAATTTTATAATTTGTTTAGATGTATAGTAGCAATAATACCATAGCAGTAAAGCTATTAAATAATAAAATATGCTCACGGTCGAATAAAAAAAAAAAAAAAACCACACACACACACACACACACACACACAAGTATATATAAATATATAATTGAAGTAGGAAAAAATACAAGTGTACTTCGTTATTGAATATGTTATTGTAATATATGAATTTTAAAGCAATGATAATGTACTAGTGCATTCAATGAAAATATTCTCATAAAAGCTTTATTGTATTAATTTTATTGTTAGGTATGTGTTCAGTATTTTTGATATAACATCATAAAATTAAGTATCAATAAGAAATAATTTATTATTTAGTGCAAAATCATCAAAATCTAAAATGTCTATAAATAACCTAAAATATTATAAAAAGCTATTGATATTTTTATCACTGAGAATTTAATGTTAATTACAAAATACGGTATCAGTTTTAAAATTTCAGAATAATCTATTTTTATAATTAGAATAAAATAACAATATCCAAATGGTTTTTATAATTTTCTCGTTATTTTTCCTTATTTTTAAGTACTTAAAATTGTAAAATAACTTCTCAAAAACGGCAATAATAGTGTAAAAATAATGTATGATATTGAAAAATAGATAAACAAGTACAAGTACAATTTACCGATTTTATTAAACTATATTTTGGTCAAAAAGTTGTTGATAAGAAATAAATAATAATAAGCATTATTGTAAAATCAATAGCTCTTTTGATCCATTCACAATCTAACCATACTAATATGTATGATATTTAATATTTAGCGATATATTATCCACATTTAAATGTGAAATTATTTACGAATTATTTATAGATATGATAACTTTTTAAGGAGTTATATAAACATATTTTAGGTCTCTTTAAACAAAAATCTAGTTCAAACAACATTTATATTTATAATTTTTTCGTTAAAAAATTGTTCATAACATATTGTGTAATTTTTAAATACGCTTATAATATAATACATAGTGTATATTATACTTATATAATATATATCTACTGCGCTTATCTAATATATAATTAGTATTATTTTCTCACTTTTATTGTCATCTCGTCAAACAAAACATTTGGTATTTTTAATTTCACATTTTGAGCTGAATAAAATTCAGATACTACAAGATTACTAATGTAATTCTCAATAAAAACTTTATTGAATTCAGAAATCATCTTGTTTGTAAGTTTCTCGATGTTTTCATCCAAGATTCTAAAAGTTACAGTAAAAATAGTTATAATAAATGTATTTAACCGAGTGTGATATATATATTTTCCATATATTTTTATCGCAAAGTTTAAAGCTGTTATGAAATAGTGTTTTGAAACAGAAATTATGAAAGCGTGTAAGCAAATAGCAAGTTGCACTATATTCGAAATTTTTATGTATGGTAATCAATAACTTCAAATACATTTCTTTATTTCAATGGTTTAATCCTAGTGTGTCCGAAAAAATGTATATTAGTATTAGATTAAAGGGTTGAATAAGTGGTAAAAGTAGTGAAATGCCTATTTCAAATTCTTATGAGTAATACTGTACATTAATATTATAAAATTATTTATGTTACACAACACTACGTGAGCTTTATTAACCTTAATCGAAAATAAGCACCGACAGAAACAAAAACACCATGGCGGTATAAGACCGAATTCTCGTTTAATATGTGATCTACATTTGCAATAAAAATGTAAACAATACAACTCCCTCGAACATTATGTAGGATTATTAATGCGTGATGTATTTATTATCAATACCTACCGAAGACGATTGTATTACTTTTGTAAGGAAATAAAACGGACGATAAAAGCTTGCAGACGAGTAGGTACCTATGTATAATATATATATATATAAATAGTAGTATTAGTGTTCGAGTATAATGTTATACATTTATACTACTCGTTCGGAGACCGACAAATCCTTTCCTTTTATCATCGAACTGATTCCATTTAATTCTCAGACGACATAGTAATTCAGCACGTAGGTATGTTATACTATACAATGACAAGAGTTTTATAACCGTTTCTGACAATAGTCTATGATTTATTCAGGTGGTTACGGGCTACATGCATATTATAAACTAGTATTATGTATATTGTAAATGTCTTGCAAAAATTCACTGTAACATTATTTTGACCGGTCATAATTCTCGAAAACCAACTCGTCTGGCACAGCTGCGTTCTTATCCATTAAGATTTTGGTGTAGTATTATTATTAAACCAAACTTAAATGTGCTATCAAATAATAATATATAGACGAATATTCATACGAACAGCTTGAGCGCTCACAACATAATATTATAACGTACGAATTATGTCAGACGTTATCCAGTCGGCCTGTATGATTAATAATAATAATGCCCAGCGGAATGCATACGACGAAGAGAAATGATAAAAATGAAAAATAATGAGCGCGCGTGATGTGACGCACGTCACGAGGGACACGTATTTCTAAAATTATTATTATTTTTTATTTTCAACGTGGTAATAAGGAGGCATCTACCTGAAAATTACAGAATTTTTCCGCGGTGTATGGATTTGTGTATGCAAACACCGTACTGTGTTCTAAATCTGTTTATCGTGGAGTGAAGTGGTCCGTAAGGGGTAATAGGTATATATCATATTATAATAAAAGATTATAATTTGATTTTAAAAAATAGTTATTTTAACGCGTATGATATACCGAGTCATTGTTTGGGTTTACATTTATATGGTTTTTCATGGTGCATTATAAATAAACATCAGTGTAGTAATATTGCAGGTATCTAAATGTAATATATTACGATTTGAAATGATTCGATTTATTTTACTTGATTAAAAAAAAAAAATAGTATATAATAATATACGATTAAACCATTGTAAGTAATAAAACGTATTATTGTAGTGGCAATTGAAATGAGAATCCTACCGCTTTATACATATATAATATAATAAATATAGTACCTTATTGATTTATAAGCGACAGTGCAAAGCATTAAATATTTAATAGACAGTCGTATTATCAGAAGTAAGTTACCATACTAGACAATTATATGTAGTAATTATATTAATTGCACGCACACTCTATAGGTAATTAATATATTAATAATCAATTTACTAATTGCTGAGATTTATTCAAATTTTAAAAATTAAATTATGACTAGCCGCATTTCAAAAAATAAACGTTAAGGTACATATTATATTATGTATCTCATAGTAACAAATATTGTGGGAAAAAATAACGAGAGTAAACACTGATATTATATTAATTATATGCGAATATGATATAATATGAATTATGTGTACTAGTATGTTCGATATATTATTTTTCAGTTTAAAAAGAAACAAAAATACCTAAACAATTTACAGTAAAAAGTTATGTTTTTAATTTTCCTTGACTAAATACAGCTATGATTATATTAAAAACATCTTTTTCATTGTCGCAGGAATTCATACGATTTCTGAATTTCTGTTGATTTGTTTTCATTAATTATCAATTAAAATAAACTTATTTCTTTAGGTTATTACGAAAGTTTAAGATATGTCAATATTATAAACATTATTTTTTTTTTTTTGTATGAAATATAATAAAAATATAATAAAACGTTAATTGTATTGAACTGTAATATTATAATAAAATTACTTTATCGAAGACATTAGTTTTCTTTTGTACGCGTCTTGTTCGTTAGTCCGAGCTCTACACGTGTCTTTTGATTTCTCTAAAGCCATCAATGCAATATTTAGTTTTTGTAGGATTAATTCTCCGAAAGTTTTTTTTTTTTTTAATCGTAGTTTTGATTTTTTGATTTTATGGATGTCTATGAATGGAAAAAATAGTTATTGCACATCAATAAATATTCAATACAAACTATTGTTATAATAAGCATTAATTCTATTTAACTAATTATGAATAATAATAATATAAGAGGTATAAGATTATTATAAGATTATAATATATTATAATATAATTATTGTAACAAGACATTTTGAACATTTAAAATTTCATGAATCAAGATTTTGATAAATATATAATTTTTATCTGTAATTTACCTTTTATTCTAAAAATAGGTTTGGTATCTTTTGGTTTTGTAGAAATAATAACTTACCTACGAAGAAAACCTTTCCGTTTTCATTTCCTAATCTTTCAGATTTTTATGTTTTATTTAGACAGTATACTATAATATTAAATTTGAACAAAAAAATGCACTGCAAACACTTGTGTGTTATCTACTATAAGTACGTGCCACGTGTGTCTACACGTTGACACTATGTGTAGTTTTTGTACATGTGTTTTGTTTTGAATTGCCTGTCAATATTGAACATTAATGTAAACAGAATTCAAAGAAAATCAACTCGAATTGTAAGAGTATATCTATATTTTATATTGTTTGAATAAACAAGTTAAATACGAAAACACTTTATCTTGTTCAATCTTTATTTCCGACATTCAAATCGTTCAATGCTAAGAAAACGCTTGTCAATCGAAACAAATGTGATTAATATACAGAAATGTACTCACTAATTAACATACTTTCGTCGGTCGAAACGATACATAACGTTTTGTAAGAATATATAATAATAATAAAAAAAAAATATATTTTATAGAACTAGCATATCTCACACAATAAAGAGCTTATGAAAAAAAAAAACAAATTAGGTATTCAATTTTCTTGTTTTTTTGTACCTACGTCTTTCTTATTTTACAATTGCTTTTCAAGGCGTATCGAGTATCATATACCGGTCAACGATATAATTTATACTGGACGTAATTTAAGTTCGCAGTGCACTTTTGCATTCCTTTATAATATATAAATGTAGATGAAAATAAAAAAACCTTACAATTTAATAAAGGTTATAAAATATAGTATTGATTTGTTATGTATAGCAATCGTGTTTAATTTCCCATATAAATAATTTAAAATATACTGAAGATTTAATTTCAATATATTTTTTATAATTTATAATTATTGTAGTTAAGATTCTTAGAGCATGCAACACCCATATGAGTTTTCTACTTATTACAAACATGACAATAATTTTGTGTTCGGCAGTTTCTATTTTGTATACTAGGCTCTGATATTATTAGAGAGAATTTATATGTTATTATCAAATTAAAAGGTAAAGATATATCATTATCTGTGTGACTGTGTTTACTGTTTGTTCACGAGTATTTTATGATATTTAAATTTTTTAAGCAAGTTAGGAGAGTTTTTGAATTGCAACAATATTTTATACGCATAACATATGCTCAAAAAACTAAAATATAGTAAAAAACCAAAACGAAGCCACAGATAATGTTCTTACTTTCAAGTTGTATTCTTTTTAACGCAATTTACTCTATTATTAAAGATTAATACACAAAATTGAAACTTTTGTACAAAAATTTGATATTTATATTATAAGACGTAGACAACGCATGTGTTTGTGACGTCCTGTTAACTCGGTAAGTCGGTAACGTAACTTACATTAATCGCTATAGAGGATAGGTACATACTGTCTATATATAAAATCCTATTATATACTAAAATGTGTTATATGTATTTAAGTTTAATATCTTGGAACTTTTTGTAGAAGTTTTTTTCCGTCTTCCGATTTATTTAAATTTTATATTTTATAGGCGATATATTACGCATGTCACGTATACTTTAGTTAGTGAGTAAAAAAAAGTTTCCAAGTTAGTTTTAATTTTAATTTTTAACTTGATTTTTATTATATAATATGAATGAATTATTTTGACTTCAAATAGATTAAATATATTTCTTATTTTTTTTAGAATCTAAAAATGATTTTTTAAATATTGTTTCATTATTTTTTCAAATAAATATTATTCTCTTAGTAGTTTTCATATTTATCGCCATATGGGAATACAGTACCTAGGATATTTTTATCAGAATAAAATATAATTGCATTTTAATTTTAAGTGTCGCTCCTATCAGTATAATGTAAGAAAAGGAATTATTTTGGTTCAATACACTTTTTTTGGTTATAAAAAGATAATTTTTAGTTAATCGACAATATACTTACCATTATTCAAATGGTGTAGTTGCTTGGCTTTTTGTTGTATTAGTACTTCTAATGAATCATTCATTTCAATGTACTAAAAATGATATTAGGTATTATTATTTATATTGCATAATTATAAGTCTATGAATACGAAAACCATTGTTATATCATATAGTTATGATCAAACCGCCATTTTGCATAATATTGTAGTTAGAAAACTCTTGTAAGTACCTGAGTTTTGTTGACTAATGCTTAAGTATAAAAATAAGAATAAATCATTATATGGGCCACTGGAGGTTTGTTTAGTGTATTTTAGTGTGTGTATTGTGTGGGTTTCGAACACGGACGGTATAAATTTCCTTATAATATCTAATCGCTATCTCGATGTAATGCGAGAAGGATAATATCTCGGGGTGTAAGGCAGCCAATAAGGTATAATATGTATACGTAAATATGATATAAAAAATGGAAAAATAAACAATAATATATACTTTTTGACATTTTAATTAAATTAATTATTTTAGAACTATCATTATTAAATTAAATTGTCGAATCGCATTAAGTGCATTACTAAATAATATCATTTTTACGTGATGTTAGACTATAATAATAAATAATAGGCAATATTTTTAAACTTTTTTTTATTTCTTTGTTTATTTAAGGAAGGCAACTGTTTTTAAACTTGTGTTATAATATTAACGTTTGGTTAAATTATTTCACGAGATACAAATTTGGAATTCCTAAAAGGTTATTTGATCGTTTAAAACGCTTATTATTAAAATAAAAAAGTTATTTAAAACAAGAATATTAGGAAGCGGCATGTAATAGTGATCGGTACATGAGTCGTTATTATTATATATATATTTTATTGTTATAAAAAAAAGGATGTAACGATATTTTGTTATACTGTAAAACTAGTGACATAAATTGGAGTGCATTATTTTGGTGAGGTGCAAATTTCCTTCTATATCTCGAAAAATGAACGTACAATAAATCTGTTTGCGTACATTTTATATAAGGAGCCTTGGAATTTTATTAAAATTAGTAAAAATATATTAAATTAGATACGTATACAATATAAATATTTTAAACACTAATTATCAATAAATAGATAAAATGTACCAATTCTAATAAATATAAAATGTAATAATTTAAAAATGAGATCTAAATCGAAAATATACTGCAATAAATTAAAAATTGAAACCAAAGATCATTAAACTCGAATCATTTATTTGAGTTTCAAGTTTTTAGTGCTGAGTATATTCGGATGTTCAAACATCGGAATAAAAAATTTAAACAAGCATTTGGGCGGGCTCACAACCTTTATTATTTGGGTTAATATTATATAAGGATACGGGTGTCCAGGAAAAACTAGATTTGAAAACCAAATTTTTTAGTTTATAAAATATCCGGAATATTCTTTAAAATATACTGTAAGTATGTCAAACGTGTAGTTCTAGAGTTTTTTTTGCGGCCAACTGACACCAGAATCATTGGAAAATTAAATGAAAATAAAATATTTTTTCCGATATGTTTTTTATGCGGATTACTTGTTATTTATTCAATATTTTTGGGACAGTTGATACGTTTAATATGAGCTAGTGTCCAAGAATATTATTTAATGTATTTTTAAGAACGATAAATGTAATGAAGCATAATGAAATTAATAATATGTTAAAATATTTCGATAATGATAATTATTTAATAATTAATTTGAATTGATTGTACTTACAATAATAATTATCAAATAACTAATCAAATACAAAATAAAAAAAAAAACTGCGAGAAATAAATTCAAAGTTACATATTGTTGTCACACAACATATTTTATTAAATAAAAAGTATGTAGGTAACCGTTTTTTTATGGGTTTATTATAAGTATACCTAGTCATTGAGTAGGCATTGTAAATTATGTGTACAATTTAAATTTAATGATGAATTATTGATGATAAATGATTCTTAACGAAATGTCAAACTTTTTGGTAATTAAGTTCTCAAACAAATTATTTTAATAATAATATTTGTATTTTAACACATTTTTATATATTCTTTTTTCTATTTATTTTAAAAAGTACTAAGCATTTTTCAATATTTAAATCTTTAAAATACCAACTAGACTCAATTTTTTATAAGAAAAATCAATAAAAGTCAAAAGATGATCAGGTTATTTTTTTTTATAAAAATCAAAAATTTGAATTAAATAAATATGTTATTATAAAATCTAAAATTATCCTAGTTATGTGACTTTAAAGTGTTTTAAAGGGTTATTTGAAGTGTTTCTGGATAATTCGGAGCAAAGAGCTGCATAAAATGAGAAAGAACAATATCTTTAGTCTCATTATAAAATCTCAGGAGAGAAACACCCTACCACTTCACCAATCTTCCACGCCAACACCTTAAGATTAAATCTACGAACTCAGCAATGTTTTCATGTTTATATATATATAATAAGTTATAATACCTATACAAATAGATATAGTGTTGTATTGGCAAGCGGCTTTCTTAACAGGAAACTAATTTATGAACTATATTCCATTATGTGCGCGCGCGTGGTGTCCCAGCAACAAAATTTTTGAATAATATTAACTAGGAGCCACGCACAACTTGGAAGAATATTTCAAAATTAATTAAACACTGGAGACACTTGAGAGTCAAAAGTATAGAATTATTATTATGTTATTAGGAATATAATATTATAATAATGCGGTACCTGTATAGTATTAAAGCAAATGCCTCGTATACACGCCGTATTCTGAATAATATTGTAAACACACGGAAATTATTGTGTCTAATTAATTCGTTGTTAAATAATGTATAGGTAGGTACCGTTGAAAAATACCATTTAATTATGGTGGATACAGTCGAGTGGTGTATGTATAATATTATTATGTCCCTTGAGCAAAGCTTGTGGTTATACAATCATATTTTATGAATTTTGTGGTTAACATGCGCATAATATTTACAATAATGGTATTAAAATAATTCACGTTGATCTACAATCACTTTACTGTATAGTGTATACGATTATATTATTAATACTGTTATAGTTATTGACTTATCGTGAAACAAACGTATTCCCTGAATTCCAAGAATCGATAGTCCGTTATACGCCGTGTGAATAATAATAAGGAGTAAACATTTTTAAACAGTCAATTTAAATGTTTAATCTTGCCTATTTCAATTACCCGTCTATTCTATTTCTATATTATAATTAATGATTTTACTTTGTTAATGCTATCGGCTAAAATAACTGATATTTCGTTTGATTGGGTTTGAAAATCATTCCATTCCGACAATATTGAATTTCTAAAATAAAACGAAAAAAAAGAATATAACAAATGCTTATATTTTAAATGCGTAGGTATCAATGCAATTAAATGACGATTACTGTTTTTGAGCTTGAGCATGACAGATTTTTCGTTAAAATAGTAAATGTTTGTGTATTACAGTGTAAAAATTCCTTTAAACTAATAATCTATATAATCACCGTTTTTCTTCGGCCATAGAAAGTTCTGATTTACAGTCTTCAATTTTTATAGTCAAATTCTTGCCAGTTTGCTGGCAAATATCTTCGTAATTCAATACTTTGATGTATACTTTTGAACAAGTTTCGCATACTATTTGTATACAATCACATTTCATTTGAAGGTTCATCGCGTTACTAAAATATTTTGTCGCTTAATTAAATTATTCGAATTTCAGCGCTAAAGCTATTTTATAGATTTATTATTATTATTATTATTTAATTGTGTTCAAATCCTATTAAAAATATATTTTGTGTTACGAAGAAATAGGACTTAAAACATGGATGGCAATTATTTTCCAGGTATTTTTTATTATGTTTTCTAATTATTTTTTTAGAAAATGAATTCGATTTTCAGTCGTAAATTATTTGTGTATCAAGTAGGTAAATATAATCTAAAATAAAAAAGGAGTACATGCTTTTGTTTTTGTTTTTTTTTTGTTTTTGATGTGATAAGGTAGGATAAAAACCATTGATTTCGTATTTTTGAGATAATGTTTGTCTATTATAATAGGTGTTAAAGCCCCTAATTATGGGCCTATATATAAGTAATTGTATAATGCTGTGTAATATGCTTTTATAAGATACGTCTTATGTTTATTTCTGATAACTGTTCTGTTCATTGCTACAGCAGTACACCACATTCATAGTTCGTTTCAATAATCTCTTGTTGTAAAATAGTGAAAATATTTTTATTTTTTTTTTTTGTATACAAGTTTTTCTATTACACACAAGTATGATATAGAGATAGAGATACATATATCGGGACTATAAACTAAAAACGAGTAAAAATTTGTCAGGACGCATGGTCAGTGATCACTCTAAATAACGATCAACTTGCATCTATGAGCATGTTTTCTAAAAAAAAAGAAAGTTCAGATTATAAGGAGTAATTACGGATTTCCATCGAATATTGCATAATTAATGTATTATGTATATTATTAGTAACCTTATGGCTTCGTTTTTTGTTTAATAGGTATAATCTCCCTCGTTATTTAGAACCAATTAATTGTTGATAATATATCAATATATTAATGCTGTTCGGTTATAATGTAGTAAATTAAAATCGTAGTCAGGTTAGGTTTTACATTTTTGAATGAGTTATTAATGGCTAAAAATAATCGAAACAATGTTCTAAATCAGAACATGTTTATATTTATAAAAAATCTATCCGGTCAATTTACAGCAAATAAAACATATAACAGGTGTCTATGTCTTAAACTGAATCAGAGAAGCGTAATGGTGAAAATACGAAATATTTTTGTTCTCATATTATGTGGAAGATGGACAAAGAAAATAAATGTTGGTGTGGCGGTCCCTTAAGGTCTAAAATAATATAATGTAACCATAGAGAATAACCATTTTCTCATACGAGTAGAACGATTAAATTTATTATTATTTGTCTAAAAATAAATATTTTACCACCTACAATACATATAATATAGGTATATACATACAGTGTCATACACCCAGTAAATAATCAAATAAAAGTTTTGTTTTAAAAACTTAGAGTTAATTGGTGTTACTGTGCGTTGTTAGTGTATCCATTCACCGTGATCCAGACTAGACTATTGTAAATAATAAAAATAATAATAATAATACCTATATAAAGGTATACGCTCTTACTCAGCATTCCGGTCGTCTGTTAACCTATTGGTATTACATAAGTTCAACGATTACGATATAATGTGTAACTGACTATGCAGTAATCTGTCAACCGTTAAAGTAACAATATATATATTATATTTGTCACGGTGAAACGTCAGGTGACATTTTTTTTATTCGACGTCCTTTAAAAATATAGTGGTATACGGGTATCGCACACTGAGCGTATATAATATGAATCATTATATGCCGCTTTGCAATCGATCGTCTCGCGCGGCTGATGCGAATGCTACAGATGATCTAAATTTCTTTTATCCGCGACTCCCATATTAAGGGACGTCGACGAGGAGTAAAAAATTGCTACATTGTACACTGCAGGGTATGGTCGTGTCAATAATCGTTTTGGCGTCTCGATGTATAATGATATTATACATGATACGTACCTACCTATTACTCGCAAGAGAAAAAAAAGTCGCTAAACAAGTTTGATTGGTTAGCCGTGGCTTTTATTATAACAGTCGATCATAAATTATGACAGCTACACGACTTCGTCTCTCTATTATTATTATTATTATTATTATAAGCGTGCGCAGACCTGTTCGCGGTTTCGGGTGTAGCGCGAGATCGATCAAGCCCGTCATTTCTTATTGTTTTTAAATAATTTGCTATTCACCCGGAATGCCGTTATAATTATTGTTTTGCTCTATTCCGTTGGCTATTTCGGGGGCCAATGATAATATTTATACATTGTAAATTAATTGAATTCGTACGAAGTTAATTCATACAAAACGATATGGGAACCTATAATACTGTTATTAGGTGGCTGAAATATTTTAAAACCAACAATAGATAATATATTTATAGTGATAACATTTAAATACGATTAGATATAATGTAAATATATTATTTAATTTTTCATACGATGAATAAATTGATGTATTTTTTTCTCCAGCCAAGCCTTTGAATATTTTATAGGAAATAACAAGAAACATAACAGAGAATGTCATATATTTTTTTGTAACACGAAAAGAGGAAATTATTATGTTAGAGTGATTTTCTCTATTTTTGTTTTATTTTTGGACTTCACTAGTTTTTATTTTATGTGTGTACAATTTTGTATTTCTAATAAATATAATTGTAAAATTATTTTTTATCTATTACCTACACGAAATATTATTTTATTTTAATCTTTTATTTATCGTTCATTAAGTCGTTTCTATATTTTATTTTATATATTTAAAATTTTTAAATAAACTGACGATGCTTTTCAATCGATTTTTTATAGTATACTTTTTATTATTTAACAGTCATAATGATAATTTTATTTATGAAATTATCAATTATCAATTCTTTTATTGTACACTCAAACTTGAGATCGTCTTTCATACATACTTTATCATCGTTTCTAATAAATTTCTAATTTTTATCCTTCTATTATTCAGAAAAAAAATTATAATATAATAATATAATATAATATAATATTTTTTTATGAAGTAAGGCAATGACAACAAGTCAAGACAATCTTAAACAAAATAAATATTTAAAAATATGAATATTTAATATTGAAATATTGTTAAAGAAATGTACAAGTGGTTTAAAGACTTATTAAAGTCAGCATTATTTTCAATTTTTGGATAATTGCAAAATTTGTTCAAAAACATGTTTTAATATTTCATTAGTTGTGTCTTGTAGATTTTTCATAGATCAACATATTTTTATTTATTTATTTTTTAATATAAATTAAGTCGGTGAGAAAAAATCTTCTTAAAAAAAAAACGGAAATAAGATTCGCCTTCATAAACTAATACTATAATAAGGCGTAATATTGATTATGAAATACCTGCGTTGTAATATGTATTAATTTAGCTACCTGCTGTTTTCAGCCTCGTTACTTATCATCATAAATTAACTAATTTTTTTTTTTTAATTAATTCAAAGTTAAAATAATATTAGTATTTTTATTTTTAGATTTTACCTCATTTTTTGAGAAAACACAGCAAACGTTGTCTGATTTTCTTCCTCTATTGACAGTATTCTGTTTTTTAGTTCGATAATGATGTCTGCATAATACTGTTTTTGCCTTTCTAATTGTTTTAATATATTTTTTGTATTATTTCCACAACATGAATCCCACTACATATACATAAAAAAAAACTATAACAGTAAGTCACGCAATAGTTACTATTTTATGCAAATAATTTTAAATAATTTAATTTCCAAACGATAATCATCAAAGTTGAAATAATTGTTTAAATATGATTAATGCATTTGGTTTGTTATAAAACAACTACTGTTAATTTGCAAATATGTATTATAAAAGTTACACATTTTATAATTTCGTTCTTGCTATTTGAAACAAAATTCAATACAAGTATACAACTAAACAAAATAAAATATAAAATAGTATATTTTTTAAAACGGCGTGTTGTATAGGTAAAATGTATACATCCAAAACACAGTAGGTATTCAGAAATATTGCATTTATCGTTAGTAGTAATAATAATAATACTTTTATTCAAAAAGCGTAACCTTTATGATTTTGCTGGCTTACATTTTTGTCTTGTACACTTATAAAGTTGTACATGATTTTTCTAACTCGAATGCACAAATACAGCGAAACATTTTCAGTATATGTATATAATGTCAACTATGGTTTTTAATATATAATATTTGAAAAAAAATATGAAATCGTGCATATTGTCAAAATCACAATTTTATGCTTGATGTTACATCAACTCAATATTTTTTCAGAATATAATCTACTCAGTGAAAAGTGTCAAAATACTGGTGTACTTTAATACATGTCATGCGGTAATCATGTTCAGTTGCGATGATAAGAAACCAAAGTCAAGAGCAGTGCGTGGGGTGATATAAAATTATTCGAGAAACTAAGTTACGACGGGTAAATAAAGATTTTGCCCCTAAGGCTGTCTAGAATATTTATAATTTTGATTTAGATGACCTACACTAATTATTTTACCCAATCCCGTTGACTAGGATTTCCTACCTCATTTAAAACTTTCGGAAGAGTAATGGGTTCCCGTCTCTGACAAAAATAAACGACATATCCCCGATCTTTATTTTCAACTATTCATTTAATTAAACTTTTGCAACCTTTATCGCCACATATGAACTACCTGGGATATTGATGTGTCATGTTAAATCCCCTAATTAATATATTTTAATACATATATTGAATACACTGGTAAATATATTTATCAACTTACTATATTATGATTGGAAAAATTATTGTTTTAAAATTCAGTGTATAATTTATTTTTATATGATGTTATTTTTATGTTGGAAATTTGTAGTGCCGAAAACATAAAAGTAAACTTTATAAATACGGTTTCGCAGTTATCAACTACGTGTACCTATATTAAAGTTATATAACAAAGTTACATTAAATTACAACTTGTTACTTGTAGTCAGTAACATAATTTTCAAGTAACATTAAAATATATGTCTCTAATATTTTTACCGTAACTTAAAGTATAATTAATACAATATAATATATATTTGAAATTTTAAAGTTAAATTAAAATTATAATTCATGATGTAATTTACAAATATTTAAATATTTTGTATAACAAACATTAATATGAAATAGGGTCTTTTTCCTAAAGAAATTCAACATAATTATTACTTATTGATTTAAAGTTTGAAAATAATTGTTTGAGTATTTGATCATACGCCTGAAATAGATATGTACATTGAACTAGGTATTTATTTTACGTTGGCTTTAGTCTTAACCTTCCATGACAGTAATATAACAAAGACAATTGTTTGTTTATTTAACTTAAATACCTTAGAAATTAATACATTATCTTATTGTATAATATAAATGATTTACGATGTTGGTGTATAAATGGGTGTGTGAAAAATAATAATTATAAACATAATTATATAATTTATTATAAATTATAATTTTGAAAGCCACTATAGATACAGGCAAATATTTATAATATATGTTGGCCTTGCGTTTTTGATATCCGTTTTTCATGTTTTTAGAACACATTTTAAGTAATGCTTTTTTAAATAATACTAATAAATTATTCAAAAACAATAAAACAGTCAATAGACGAAAAAATATCGACACTGATACTGAATACCTAGTGAATATTGATAATTAATAGTGAACACTGGTGTCTGGCGTAAACCGTTGTATGTAATTTTATCATTGGACGTTAAAAATCGACTACTGAAGTTCAAATATCGAAATATTCTATAAAATTCGACAATATTATTGGCCAACCACTTAATAATTATAACAATCATAATGCTATAGAACACACGATTCTGTTCGGTAGGACTTCTTACTCTTCTTAGCTTTCCGAAGAAATAAAAATACATTAATACTGTTATATAATACTGGGATTTTTCAAGATTTAAAATGTACACTTAATTAATAATAATAATTATGACCCTTGCAGTTTTGGGTAAAAGGTCTAAGTTGCCTGGACATCCCCAACACCCTGTGTGCACGTCTATGGGTGTATAAGGACGTTCATGTGACGATGTGTAAGTGAAATCTTATATGTATATTATTTCGTATCAAAATAATATATTATAATTTGCTCTTTGATATTTATATTTGGTATCATCTATGAATATATATTAGTTATTAGTTATTCTATTTTGTAACCAATGTAATAATATATTTTAATACTAATAATCTTAAATTTTAATAAACCTAACTTACTTAATAAATTTTTCTGTTGAATCTCAAACACACTATTATATTTTAGAAGGTTCATTATTTTTCCATAAAAATAAGTAGGAGTAAAATATAAATAATATTTACTAAATTGTAAATTATAAATTTTTTTGGTTAAATGTACTAAGTTACTGTAACTATAGCTAGTAATCAGTTACAAATTTCTAAAAGTATTTTTATTCATTTTTTATTATAACTAGTTACTCAATTTCACTTTAGTTACTATTTATTACTTGTGGTTATATACAGTTAACAGAATAAAAATGTCATACTTACTTATAAAAAATAGATTGTGAGCCAGTACGCTATAGGGAAGTAAAACTTCATTTGTGAGTTGTGACAGAAAAATAAAATTGACTTTAATTTTTTAATGTAAACCAATCAAAACGTACATTAATTGCCACTACGGAATCCCATTTACAAAAGTATCACTAAAATACGTCAGACCACATTTGAACTCGCGCATATTATATATCGAGTGCCCCAATGAAAAGGGAAGTAACTTGAATTTTATCATTTTTCACCTTTTGATGAAATCTAATAATGGGATTTTTTCTTTATTTACTACGTAAACGCGGTAGAAACTTTAATATTCCAGAGAAGTTGGAAATCATAATATTGAAATATATTTATAATCTCCTATGATAATGTTCCATGCGAAAAAGACGTATCTTAAGTTACTTATAATTTTTAATCACTGAGGTAATGAAAGTAACTCATTTTGGTATTTTTAAAATAAATACAATGATAATTTGTTGTTAGTTTTAATGCTTATTTTATTTATAGTTTTTAATGAAAACAATGATTATAGATATTATTATTTATAAGTAATAATATAAATAATAATATGATTGATAATCTTATTAAACTCTTGACCGTTTTTACGTGTTCATTATAAAATTATTATTAAGTAATTATTACACTGCCTTCTTTTCGTTATTAAAACTTTTTTCAGTTGATTGCTGAACTTATTATTTTAAATATAATATTTGAGGATAAACCAATAGTATTAACAATCATGGCCAACAAAAACGTGAGTAATTTGATTTTATATACATATTATTATTTTATAAACACTGGATTGAAATAAAATTAATATTAAATAGCAGTGAATAATTATTGTAGCTAAAAATAATTACTGATAATTTAATTACATTATTTGCTTTGTCGCCCTCATACCAATACAACATATTTTATAATATTATGCTGGATTTTTTACGCGACGCTGCAGTGTAGCGTCCACAATTTCCCCCACCGTAAAATCTGTCGTTGCAGTCTAGAGACTAGAGTAACGAAATTTTTAGACGTTCCACCCTCACAAAAAATGTTTTCTTCAATAAAAATATAAAAACGTGCATTCATTTTTTTAACTTTATATTATAAATTATAAAATCGTGTAAAACTGTAAAACGAGTTAAATTTATGTGTAATCCATACAATGTTTCTTCAAGTAAAATACCAAGAAACTATTCTAAATTCTAATTTCATTTTTTAAGTATATTGTTTGAATTTATTGAAATATTTATTAATGATTATATACTTATTTTCGAGAAGTTATATAAAAATAATTAGCAAATTTAAACACAACTTGTATAAAACTAAAATTAATCCAGTACAATATTTAGTTTATAATAAACAGTCAATAACAATTAACAAAAAAAATTAAGACTTGGGCATTAAATTGTACTATTAAAAAATAATAACTATCAACTGATTGGAAGTCAATCCTATTATGAATAATCTAATTACTTTTATCATATATATTTATAAGTATGACAGTATTTTTTTTATATTTCTTAAATTAAATGATAGCATTTAGATTTTTTGTATACAGTTTATGATTTTGACTTAGACTTTTAAGCATCGACGTTTTAACAAAACGGTTTAATACTATTTTTTATTTATTTTATTATGAAAATTTCGATTTAGAATAATTGTTTGTCTTAAACGTAAGGTTAGGTAATACCATGTATATATGTTACTTAAAATTTTTAAGTTAAAATTAATAACATAGTTAACTAAAGTTCATTTGGAATTGTTTTCTGAATGCAATCATTTATCATTGCTTCAAGATTTAATGACTCCTGTCTAAAGAAAAGTATATCTTACAAGTTTGACACTTTTTTTTTTTAATTATATCTATATTATAAATTATAGTGTATAAATACAATCGCTACGATAATATATTATGTCAACAATAAAAATATACGATATGAGTATAATTCTGAAAGCTATATGGACAGAATGTGTACACACTACACATATAAGCTTTACTTCGGATAAACCGGAAAGATTAAGTAACTTGTATGAACCTAAAATTATTTAAAAATTAACAACTCGTTATTTAACAAGTATGCTGTCCACCATTTTATCTTTTGATCGAAAAAATTTTTAAGTATAAATAATAAAAATCACTATATCATCAAAATATCTCTACTAAGTGAGAATCTATTTGTAGACTGGAATGAATTAGTTGATAGTAAGCCATAAATATATTTATAAATAATATTAGTTAATACAAAAAGTATAAAATTAAAAATATAATACTTTAAATTTATATGAGTAATTTGGAATTTTTAATACTCAGACAATTTTTACAAACTATGAAACGCTTACATTGATTGCTTTGCAGGTCTTAAAATAAATTACCATTATAGCACTTTAGACACATTGAATATTGATATATCAAACAAAGTATTGACCTCGTAACCTTCGGAAAAATGATAGTTGCGCTGCTATGGCATTTTTTTAATTTTTAGATGCTTAGTACATAAAGTTTAATATCTCAGAAACTCGTTATTTTATTTTTGATTCAGATAAAATAACATTTATAAATAAAAATAATCTACTTAACAATTATTAAAAGATTAAAAGAAAAGAAGGATATTTTTTTCTGATAAAAGAAGTTTGTATGGCTACAGGGCACTCATCTATAAAATCCAATAAAATCCTATAAAATCAATTTACTTTTACTAAGTATTGGGATAAGTACATATTCAGTTTAATATTATGCTGTATATAGTCAGACTCGTATTAGGGGAACAATGGGGACATTTGCCCTGGGCGGCGGGGAACCACTGTAGCCCGGTGTTATATTTTATCAATAAAAGAAGATCTATTTATTGGTGGGGTAAATAGGGGGGGGGAGTGTAAAAATATGGTTAACCCAGGTCGAAAAATTGTAATTATGATTCTATATATAGTCTTTACAAACTAAATATAATCTGACGGAAAATTGTTAAAAATTGTATTTAGTGTTGGGTGGGAGTAAGCACTCGCTTTTGTTCGTATAAAATACCTATATTTTGTTTGTTTTTATAAATTAATTAATGTTATTAAGTTTAAATTAATATTATTTTAAGTAGGTATGTTGCACTAATTAATAATGCGCATTGTTTAATATTTGTATTAATACAGGCAATACATTATACGCGTATGACGTACAAGTGACTTAAAACTACAATTTTTCAGTATTTGAGACCGGTGAAACGATTGACATAAAATATATAATAATATTATGTCCTGTTTTGATTAATTGAAAAACTCGCTTAAAAAAATTATAATTTTTCAAATTTTTTGCGGTATTTTGTATTTAAGAAAATGAAAAAAAAATAATGGAAATGATTTCAAACGTGGATTTAAGTTTAAGAGTGTCAGTCACTAAAATATCTGGTGGTAAACTACGTTCGGATTAATATTAATTAATTAGAGTTTATGGATCAACCATAAGCAAGGAGTACATGTTGTAAATTTATGACATGTAAACGTATACATTTATTTGTTAAAACGAGTTGGTAACAACGTAGTTGTGGTTTACAAAATGTTTTAATTTATTAATACTATATAAAACAATCGGCTTTCTTAGTCTTTGGTAACTTGTCTTATAATTTTCAAATTTATATTTAAAAACAGTATTACATAAAATTAACGAAGTCTTGAATATGTTTTCATGTTTTAATGCATATTGTTATTATGAAGTAATCTTCTTAAATTGTAGTGAAAAGTAAAAAGTTAGTACTTTAGTTCGGAGTAGGTTGGTCGTTTTTAATCAACGAGCCCGTGTTGTTCCGTGTTTAAAGATTGTTTAAAGTTCACACTTTAGTAGATCGTTTTTATTATTTATAGTTTTGATTCAAATATAAGTATAGGTATTGATTATTTATCTATTTCAATTCGATTGTTTACACATAATTTACATAATATATTGTTGTGTATTTAAACATTTATTGTTGTAATATTTCATCATTACTCATTAAATTAAATAAACTAAAAACTTATATATTTTATCTTAAGTGTTTAAACAGTGCATAACTTTGTACCATGCTGTAATTAATGCTAGTTGTTATACATAATTAATGGAGATATGCATAAAAAATGTATTTTTATTATTTTTTATTATCTTTCTACCTATTCTATATTGTCAATTATTTCGACTATGTTCCTGAATAAATTATTTATCATGGTAAATTCAAATCAATCTCTAAAAAGGAGAAAATCTATACTCATATTATAATAATAGGCGTTATAGATGTATTGCTTTATTTAAATCGAAATTTTACCACACAATGACGGCAAAGCGCAGTATTGATAGTGAAGTCTGCATGTAACGTAAAATCATGATATATCTGTGTATTTAGGTTCGTTTTTCAATTAAACGCGTGAATGACTATTGCATGGATCAAAATAATTAATCTATAAAATTACACATTCTCTTTGAATTAGTGAACTTTAGAGAAATCACAAATGATAATTTAATATTTTGAGTTATATTTATTTATCTACAATTAAATCTGACAAAAATGATTTAAAATCTGTAAACGAAAATTTTGATAAACTCCCAATGCTTAAGTCCACCTAATTATAGCAGATCTTTAATAATATTTTGAAGCAGTTGTTGAAATCATAATGTGTTGAGATATGTGTGAATAGAGGCTTAGGTGAAGGCGGAGATCGGCAAAGGAGAGCATTACAGGGGCTTAGTCACTCTCGAATCATTTATTTGAGATCGAAACCTCTCCTATCCCAAAATAAAAAAAATAATTATAACTATTTTAAATGTGTATATATTTTCCGTTTGTTATTAAAAATTGTCGTGTTAATACTTTTAAATAATAGAAGTAAGGCATCAATGAATCTGTTTGCTATCCAATACTTAACAAACCACCAAATATTTTTCAGAACTTCCTCCTACGGGATTAGGTATGTTATATTAGTCGAAAAATCATGTACCATCATTTCTCAACATATGCTAGCTGGATATAATAGACAACAATGGGTAGCAAGTACAGACTATAGACTTGCGTATACCAAGTGATACCAATTACTTTCGAATAATGCAAAAACTTATTTAATAACAAAATTTTGCTTACGGATATAAAAGTAATTTATTCAGCTTAAAATGTAAAAACAAATATAATATCAGATGTCACAATTTTATTCCTTAATAATTATTACGTTACATATTATTGTAACATATACCAAAGGGGTAAGAAAAATGTAGCGTTCAAGTATACTAAATTTCAGTTATACTGTCTTGAACTCTTGAGTATATAATTTATTTTTAAGTTATACTCATAAATACTTCTAACTTGCCTGCAGGTTGTACACTTATAAATACACGATATTAAACTTAAAATAAAATTATAAATTGTAATAAATTTGCTATAAAATAATTTCGTGGTTTTATAAAAACAAAACATTTATTCATATCTTAACTCAAATATTCCTACTAATGTTTTTAATAGTTTCGATTAATCATCGAATAATTCATGAAAGTATTGTGTTGTTTATTTTACGGGGGAATCGTTCAAAAAAGGAAAATCTATTATAAAATAATTTTGGGGACATTTTTCGATTTGCTGCTTCATTCGGCTCGGAATATCGTTTTTTATTATTTCAAATCAACGAGTTATCGTAAAAATGTGATTACTATTTATTGTGAACATAAAATACAATAAAGTTGAGCGATATTCTTTAACTATTTTTGAGTTGTAATTTTAATTGGAAATACTGAGTATTTAAACGTATAGTTTTGAAACAAAATAATTTGATATTGGTACGAATATTAATATATCTTAACTTCTCAGTATCATTTTAACAAAACAAGTATGTAGTTTAATATATTTTTGTAATTTATAAGCAAGTTTAGTTTTTTGTGTAATAGTACATTCTAAATAAATGTATAGCTTATTTAATCTCATTTTAAAAGCTATTTACATAGTAGTTGTTTCAAAGAAAAAAAATTAACTCTTGAAACGTTACCAACGTTACGCTATGATACTACTGTATATATAATCGTATTATACACCCGTGTGCCATAAATATCGTTGAAACTTTAAGTAAGAATATAAAAATGTAAAGTTCAATAGATATTTCAGTAATAAAATTTTGAAGCAATTACCGTTCTTAAAATGTTAAATTTACGTAATTGATATTGTCGTAAACATGTAGAAATTTATGCCTCGTTATCAAGTAGTTAACAGTTGTTTTTATTCTACTCATATATTATAGTTATTTCTGACATTCGACCCTTAGTTTTTATCAGTCATTATTTTAAGTTTGGTCGACGACTGTATAGTGTATAGCCTAATAAAATCATATTAATTCATATATTATTTTTAATTTGTATATAAAGGTTTTAATTTAACCATTAACGTTTTAAAAAATTTAATTTGAAAAATTAGAAAAAAAAACATATAAGTTTATTAAGTGTGTAAATCTACTTATAATTGTATGTTAGAAAGGTTTTGTTAAGTTTGATATGCTTCGTGTCGAATAAAATTTCATGGTTAAGCATTTTCCTATATGTATAAGTTTCCTAAAATAGAATGCGATTATGTGAAAGCTAACTTTATTACTTACCAAAGAGTTAGTTTTTACCTTTATCACGATTGTTCCGTTTGTGTGTCTGACACGATCGTGATTCATGACGATTCTAGTAATGTTACTTTTAGTTCTAATGCATTCATGTATCGCATTTTGTACGTGATGAGTGATTGCTAGTGAATCGGCTCTGAAATATTTGTATTTAATACATAAATAATATTACTATGAAAATAAAATATATTGACGCACTTAGTTTGAAGTTCAATTTCATTTATGTGATTAGAGACACATGGTTTTTCTGATATTATATTTTGACGATACTGTGAACACATACTCTCAAATACATTCAAAAGGGATTTTATTGATTTGAATGTTACATTTTGTATGCTCTCCAAATCTTCTATTGATAGGAATATTTTTTATTTTCAATTATAGCATTCATTTGTATATCGCTAATCGCTATCCTTGGGAATGTTGTGATAGTATTATTATAAATTGTTTATTTTAAGACAAATATTTAAAATATAAATTTGCTTTGATCTGTGAATATTTTACTAACGTATTTTAATTTATAATTCAAAAATATTACTTTTTTACATTAATTGAAATGGTTTTAAAAAATTAGGTTAATCAACAACAAACTAAGGTTTACGATAAAGGTATTTTATGATATTTAATATTTAAAAAAAATAAGGAAATTAAATTATGGTGAATTTCTGGTGAGAAATTATGGTTAGTAATTATAATTTTACTAACCTATAGGTATATCAAAATAATTAAATAGGTATTGTTATTGGTTGTATTAATATTTGTTAAAAGTCAATCGATTAATATAAAAATTCTAATAGAGTTTATGTCCAGATTTTAAATTGCTAAAAAAAACAAAATATTTAATATTTGTAAACTTACAAATTCAAAAAATCAGTTAGTAAATAATTTTAGATTGTTTGTTTAAAATTGTCATTATAAACCATATTGTATGTATAATAAATATATTTGATTATTAACTAAGACTGTGATATAAATAAGGCGTGAAATAGAACCAACAGGCAACAGGAGAATTATTTTATTAAACGAGTTTTTTAAAGTAATACTGTAATTAAAAATAGAAAAGTATACAAGAAAATTATGTAATTTAAATTATCTAATTTTTATAGTGGTACTATTATACATTGTTGAGTACTGGGATATTTTTGTTGGTCATAAATAAAATAAATTCGCAATAGAAATACACAATAATGTAAGTACATTATATTTCATTTTCGTTTAGAATCTTCATTCTTCATATAAAACGAGCAGTTTGTAATTTTTTTCCCTTTAATTTTGATTGCTTTTTTTCCTATCTCCCTTACATCATATTGTTTTTCATTTATTTTTTATATTAATCTTTCTTCTTACTTAAACTAGAAAACTATAAATTATCTGACAGTACTATGAATCAGTTAGTATCGTATTTTAATTTTCATTACTATTATAAACTATTTGTATTTTTTAGATTAAGCGATTTTTAGTTGAATCCATTAATATTTATAAGACTTAAAATGTTGTCAAAAATAAAAACTGAATGATAATACTATATTATGACAAAATTTTTAAATTTCAATAATAAACTCTTATAATATATATTTATTTAAAATATTGATAAAGAGTTGTTTATTTTAATTTGTTCGTATGCCGGTCTATTTTTTTTATGTTTTACCTACATTTTCAATATAATTCCTTCCCGAATTTTATTGTTTCAAATATTTATTTAATAGTTTAATTTTTAAGTAAATATAAATTATTATTAGTTTAATATTAATAATACAACTACAGTAAAAATAATTTGTTGTTAAAAAGTTAAACCAAGAATAGTACAATTGGAAGTATGCGAAACGCGATTTCACAATGGGCTGGCATGTGAATGACAGAGACCATGGGGAGACAACTGATTCTATCGCAACGTCTTTTAAAATACTAGATGGTTTAATTGGAAATGAAACTGTCAGCCACAATTATCAATAAGATTTTATGGCGTGCGATTTGATTTGGAAAAATAATCGGACGTTCGATTTGGTGATAAAAAAATAAGGCTACTATATTGAAGGCTCTTGCGTTCAAAATCCCATGGTGTCCCTCTTTTTATCGTTTTATGTTTTGATAAAAATAAAAATAATTGAGTTTTTAAGAATTATTTAGAATTTTTCAATCAATGACCATCATTTAACTTTTATAAAAATAAATATTGTATTAATTTATTTGACACTTCGTAATTTTATTTTTGACTGTAACGTGAAAATATTTAGTTCTATTAAAATTAAAAAAAGGTTATTCCAAATTAGAATAATAATAAAAAAAAACTAAATAGGTTAGCTACGTGTGTAATAAAAGCATAATACCCAATTAGTACCAAATTTCACACACATGTTCCTCGAGAATCGAGTAGTATTTATAGCTTCAAAATTAGTAAATTGATATAGATTGCTAACATAGGAATTTTGGTTTGGACTACAAGAATCGAATATTTTTTATTCACACAATATATAGGATTACCATAAGTTACAGAAACAAAAAAGTATTTTATAAAATCTAAATAATGAATACGTGTTTAACTCTTATATTCAATAACTTATCAATAGATTTTAATTGACATTTAAAAGATTATTTTTAGAAATATCATAAATGTTAAGAGAATAGTTTCAATTATTCTCAAAAATATTCCAAGTGCTATATACAATATATGGGGTGACTGGTGGTTGACAATTTCAGTCGAAATAGTTCACAAAGCGAGGTACATAGATTACGATTTGCCCGTGAATCGAAGTATAGTATGTTAGTTTGTATTTGTTCATATTCACCCGAGCACGCAAAGTTGGATTAAACAGCTGGCAATACTATGTACTATGTAATACTATGTACCTACTCTCAATTACGTATACAATTAATATTTAATAATATAAAAATTATATCGGAGTATAAAAATATTGCACTAGACTATAGGGTATATTTTAGTATTGAATTATTTTCAGTCTATTTTTTTCAATTTTATAATATGATAACCAAATTATAAACATTTTAAGCAGTGGCCAAGGGTAGGGTTTTTGTAGTGACAAGGGTTTCAATTTTTGTTTATTAAGGATATATTGGCTATTATAGATTAGTTTATGATTATTATGTCTGGTGTTGTACTTATCGAAATCCAATTTTCAATAACCAAAATTATTTCATATGCTTTTGAAAATTCTATAAAACCCATATACTAATTTATAATCTTATAATTAGGTAATAGGTATACCTAAGCATTAAAATATCTTAAAATTCTTGATTTTTTTTTTTTTTTATTATTATTGTTTAATAACGAATTCAAATAGATTTTCGGTTATAAAATTTTGTTTTAGAGAAGGTATTTTTAATATGTATGTATTGTATATGTGGAGTATAATGACATTCGTAGTGCTTTCAGCTTAAAATACTTAAGACTTCCTGGCGGAAAGCTTGAATCATAATACACTTATATTTAATTAACTATGTTAGGTACGTCAATATACCCTTCTACTTCGGGTATCCAACTAATTATTTCATATTTATTCATCTATAAATAATGGTTTTCTGCAGTAACTATGGTAACTTTATATGGATCTAGAGGCATGATATTAGTATAGGTAATAAGCATTTAGTAGAAACTAATTTAATTCGTCCAATGTACTCTAGGGTATATGGTAGGTATAGTAAAGAACTCAACAATGAAAAAATAACCAAAATGTTACCATTTTTTTTTAAATTTTTGTTATAAGTTATAATTTTACAGTTTTTTGCATTGATGTAATAGCATTAGGTACAACATGATTTTATTTTAGTGTGAAAAAAATCATATTATTATCAATTATTTTTCAAGTTTTTACACTTTTTACTTTGGTCTGGAACAATTTAATAACCCGAAAATTTTGATTAACGATGACATTTTTTTTACACCAAAGCGCAACTCAGGTATTTGTGTGTAGTATAAACCATATTTTCAATTTTATACTCCAAAGTAGATAGCATATTTTTTTGAAAATTATAGTTATATGAGTTTAATATTAAAATAATAATTTGTTATTTATAAGGGTTTTATTGTTTGGATACTCGTAGGATATTGACAGCAAAAGATACCCTTCGAATGTTTAATACACTTTTTCTATTTTAAAATGTCTATATAAAGTATAAACAATAAATTTATTTTTTTAATATTCGATGGTTGTACACATAAATATTCAGATAGGAATTCTCCTCCGAATTTTAAACAAATATTATTGCAATTATAATATGAAGTAACACGAAGATTCACAGTGATAAAAATATAATTGTTATATATTAATTAGTTATTTTAATTATGCACTAATTGTCGACGAGCACGATAACATAAAGATATATTACAAGCATTGTGTTAAAAACAATTATCACCCTATATATAAGGTTTAAGAGTTATTTATTTATCCAAGATATTTTTTTTTAACTTAATGTGGCATTCATGATTTATCATTGTCACACAGACAATATTATAGGCTTCGTTTTTATTTATTTTTTAGGGGTTTTTTTCAGGGTAGTTATGTCAAGTCTTTGGAAATGCATTTCATCCCAACAAGGAAAGTTTGAAAAATCGGTCACCGGCCGTAGAGATCTCGAGGGGAAATTAATGAGGCTATAAGGTCCTGCGGCTACTGGGGTGTGGTCGAAGGACCTTTTCCTGTTGACATTGTTAAAATACCCTTTTGTTTACTTTCGAACGTTTTAGGGTCTTCGCTGACGCCACTTTCTGCTGTTCGTATCAACTCTTGGTGAAATCGTTGTAGATCTTCCAACTGGTCAACAATCCGTTTGTACACACTTTGGTCGCCATCTAAAGTTTCCGGACAAACTACACTTTGTTGAAAATATAACAAGGCGCGAAAGAAACGAGAAACCTTTTATGAAAGTATATAGTACACAACATAATATGTGTATCTACGGATGCGCGCATGTTTAACATTGCATGTAATAATTATCTTTTCTTTATTGTTATTCCCAATATCTCATGGTTATAAATAATAAATGTATTATAGAAATGATCTGTACTACACGGACTAATCGTATTATTAAATGATACACAATTAATGTAATAAAACTCACTTGAAACAAATGCAACCAAACGTTCGTGTAATGACTGTTGCAGTAAAACCATAATAAGATAATTACTTTCTAAACGCAAAAAATAAAAAAAATAAATAAACAAAAACAATTCAAATCGAAATCATATTGTTTATCTAATATATATAAATATATATTATATATATATATATATATATATATATATTTATATACACATACAAATATATATTATATATCTAGTCTCGTCACTATATAACATACAGTATGTATACAACGTTGATTTAATATAAGTAATAAATAATAATAGCCAATTAACAATCAATAACAATAATTACACATTTTTATTTATATGTTTATAATTATATAAATATGATTTCATTTTATGTATAGGTACACGTTGATAATCAAATTGACATTATGACATTAATACAAATTGCGCTCAGTTAATTAAATTTGAGCTTATTGTTTATTATTATTATTATTTTTTTTAAATTTAATTTCCAAATGACACATTAAAACTTATGGTTTGACAATGGAATATAATAATGCTATGTTCGATCACTTGAACATTTGTAATGATATGAAATGTATGATTTCATTAAGCTCCTCTGCGGTTTTTTTTTCATGGACCAGCGGCTTCCGTATATCCTTTGATTAATGTCTCTATGATGAGTTTAATGGTGATTTTATATATTGTTTCGATGTTTTCTGTAAACCGATCACCTAACGTAGTTTTTACTGCTTCCAAAAATGGCACTTCAATTTTCTAAAAAACAAAAAAAGAACAAAAATAGAATGACATTGGTAACATATGAAACATATTAGACATAAAAATTATAAACAATTGTAATTATGTTTTTGTGTAATTCGAAGTTTGATTAAATAAAATATTTAACCTAACTTGTATTTAGTTTTTTATACCATTGTATATGTTATGAATAAAATAGTAAAATGTCAGAATAGCTAATGCTTAGACATCAGAAACAAAATAATTGTTTGTCTTTAAATTTTATTACTTATTATTTCATGATTTAGGTTATCAACCTATACGAATCTCATCAAATAATAATTATTATATAACTTCATAATGTTTATAAATACTAATGAATTCTGAAACTATGTACTGTTATGATTAATCATTTTAAATTCTAAGGGGAGGGATGAATATTGAATAATACTGAATGTATTGGTTTTACAGTGATGAATACTTTATTTTTTATTTTTATATATCTCATAACATTTTGGAGCAGTAAAAAATGGACGGAGAATTTCTACTTTGAAAGTTTCTGGTAGTGAATTGTATCTTGTTGCCAGTTTAAACAAAGTAGAAAATTTCCATTACTTTTTAACAGTGTTGTCGGAAAAAATTATGACAAAACAAGAACATTAACGTAATATTAGTTTTTGAGAAAATCGATTTTGTGAATTTACTTTAGTAGTTTAGTTCAAATATGAATATTCGTAGATGTTTGATATTTTGATTTTGTTTATAAAACCACGATAATACAATTCCCAAATTATTTTGGATTTTTTTGAGGTGTTTATGCTCTTTGTAGGCATTTGAAATTTTGGAATTTATTTATTTTTGTTTTTATAAATCTCTATGAATATGTTTCTTTGTAAAAAAAAAGTATTTGAGAATATAATACACGGCTTTTCATGATATGTATACTGTACATATAGCAATGTGAAAATATTGAAATTATGTAGCCATAATTTTTTGTTTTAAGTTCTTATTTTAACAAATCGTTTTCTCACTATTGTACTTATTATTACTTATTTATACAATTACATTTTCAAATATTAAAATAAATCCTAAGTTTTTATTTAAATCAACACACCGTTCTATGATACTCGTGGTATTTCATAAAATTTAATAACAATAATATAACACACATAATGATTTACCTGCTCACACACTTTTTCGGCTTTCACAATGGAGTTATTCAAAATTTGAATTTTTAAATATGCTTAAAGATCATATATTTAAAATCTTGAGATCTATTGTAAAACTTTAATGTTTAGTGGTGATACAAACCTTTTTTTTTTCAAATGAAAAACTTCTATTTTCTATTGTAAATTATTTAACTTATATATATTTTTTTTAATGTTGAAATATCAATATTGAAATTTGATCAAGAGTTTTTAATTATTTAACTTTGTGTATTAAATATTATGGATATGGTAATTTTAATTTATTTATATTTTATAAAAAAATGGTCCAAATAACTGAAAATCTACTCGTTCAAAATTTAAGTAGATATATCTTGAAGATTTAAAAAAATGTTATTCACTAAATAATACACAGTGGAAAAAGATAGTTCTCATTTGTAGAACAGACGTTTGTGTGGCTTCAAGGCACTTCTTACATAGTTAAAAAAAAATTAAAGAAATTAAAACTACGGTTTTTAAGTATGTTTAAAAATTAAAAAATTGAAATTGTAATTTGAATAAATTGAATATTAAATGAATTATGATGGTGACATGGTGGATGAATCAATCAAGTTATCATGTAAAAATATTATAACTATTATTATAATATAATGAGTGCAATGTTTTTGGGTGAGTTAATTCAATATATCCTAATATAACTTATAAAAAAAATTAATTAAAACTATAGTAATACTTAAATAAATTGTAAAATGTCATTAAAAATGACGTATAGAGGCTAAACACACCATCTCCATTCAACATCGTTTATCGCACGTAGGAATTTATTAGCCAAATAATTCATATTTAATACATCATATTTGGTGACAAACTCACGGGCGAGGAAGTATGTACATTCATGTACTCAAAAATTGCTATACAGCTATGTGATTTTCTCAATATTTCTTTTCAAAACGAATTTGTATGCAATTTATACAACTCCAACAACTCCATAATATTATATAACTCATTAATTATAAATAAACTGTCATCGTAAATTTTCAATAATTAGCATTCTACAATCGCTTTTACCATAGAACTAATCCACATCCGTTTTATACCATTGTAACAATTAGGTTCCTGGCTAAATGTATTGAAAACAAATAAAACATGTCGATAACCATTCTGAATGATTTCAGTGCTTTATCAAATATAATAGCTGTGAATGATTTTTTTCCAATAAATGTATATACATTTCGTTTTGACGGTTCAAAGTTTCATAAACGTTATTATTATCTAGTTTTTCTTTGGTCTGTTATTTTCGGACATTAATCACACGTCAGACGTTATCAACTCAGGCCCAGCATCGGCGATTGCATGTCAATATATTATTATTTTCTATGTCAGAGTTATGAAATAGATTTGCCTCAGTTTATTACAAACATGCGTTATCTGGGAAACTCTATATCCGAAATTTATTATAAGCATTGAACATATTCATGAGATGTCTGTTTGGTTCCCTGCATGAGCTAGATTTTATTAATATTGTAGCTGGGATAATCGAAGTAATCGAAAGTAATTTATGAGTAAATTTAGTTTCCGGAATTTTAAAGAAAATAAAAATTAATTAATAAGAGGACGTCAAACCATCGTCTTCTCATTGTTTTCGTTACCTTCGTTAATTTTAATATTTGAATTATACATTGACGTTTTATCAAATTTATAGATAACACAATTTATCGTGTTTTGTAGGAGATACTTTTTAAATCTAAATCTTAAATGTATAATGATAAAATATTTAACCAATGTATATTATTAATTTTAATTTTAAGGTTGGACGTCTACACGCAACAAGCACTATTCTTGTGTACTTGAAAGCTTATAAAATGTTTTTGAATTAAAATATTTTACTGTTTTTCGTGTTAGTAAAGCAATATATTAAAAAATGATAAAACTTAACTTAAACAAGTAGAAAAAAAAATTATAAGTGTTTAAATTTCTATAAATTCTTTAAACTCAGTGTTTAGCTAGCCATGATTTATTTATAATGAATTTTGAATAATTAACCAGACGACAAAATCAATTTGTATGGCGTATGGAACTGTTAAAACTAATGGTTTTGCCCATAATTCTATCGAACATATTGTACGTAATTGCATCAACAAATCACAGGGTGCAGTTAATTGTTCCGTAATGTCGAAGAACAACCAAAAACAATAGAACCACTGATGTGTGTCCTAAAAACGATTGCCATTATATCATTGCTTTTATTCTCGTTACTCGGACAAATTCATCAAACCCAACCGTTTTCCAATAATAACACAATATATTTTGGGTGACAAATCGTCTAATTTAATAGCATCAAATAGGTATACCTGTAACACCAGGTAAGGAGCAGATATAGTTTAGTTGTAAATATAATGTCACTGATATTATTATAATTTTCTATTTTAGATTCTGAGCTCTCCGAAAAATGAACTAGCGCCTGACTTTTCTAGTTATTTTTGATTTGAGTTACGTGCTTAAGATGTATCAATGTTCCCATTAACAACCCAATTCATAATCAATTAGATGAATTGATGTACTAAAAGTTTCACATTCACCTATATATTGCTGTGTGTTGTGTATACTGGAAACGATCGTTGGTATTTTTAATAAGTAATTTATTAATTTTCATAATAGTTTTTACCGAAAGAAAATTATAACAATAAAAGAATATGTTAAAATTTATTACGTTTATAATTTAGTATTAATACTGAACAAATTTATAATTTTTGTAAAATACTTAAAAAGTTACTTTTAATGCACTGATACAGTGGTACCTGACTTTAGTTTTATAGTATAAAGATATTGAAATTTTAAAATTGTTGATTTTTGGAAAGATATTCAAAATATCTTAGATAAAATCACTATTATTTACAGATTTAAAATGTTTAATTGAGCTATAAAAAAAAATTCATTGTTGGTTAGAAAATTTCAAATTTCAAATTTGAATTAACTATTATGTTTAAAGTTAAAAATAATTATCATACTAATTTTAAATTTCATTATTATTTTTTTATTATTTTAAAGGAAATTTTTTATCTATATTAATAATAGCACAAAAGTAAAAGATAAATAATGAACAAATATAAAAACTTCATAAGATTAGGAACAAAATAGAAAATTTAAATATAAAAATAAAAAAAAATTACAATTTCAGATGATTAGAACTTTGATTAAAATAATATTATTTACATAGATTTATGTGAGATATAATAATTCAGAATTAAGATTTTTGGAGACAAAAAAAAAACGATTGTGACATCTACATTTTTTTTTCAATCCTCTATTATCTATCAGTTTATAATCCATTAGTCATATTATCTACTAGTAATATTCGTGCCTCGTGGCTTTGCGTATTACCATGATATTTTCACTTCAATACTTGATATTTCCATAATCCTAGCATTTCAAAAAGTATATGATACACTGATAAAAATATATAACTGTACAACCATAATTCAGATACCAGTAGTTTTTATTCATTGTATTGCTTAGCTAAAAAATTGATGATTGATTTCAATTAAAAAAAAAAAAAAAAAAAAAAAAAAAAAAAAAAAAAAAAAACATTTAAAGGAAAGTTACACTCCTAAACGACTAAATCCTTCCATTAGTTTTTGTTAGTGATGGTTTTTTTTACGGTTAGAGCAATGACTAAGAAAATCGAAAAATTACCTCTTCAAAGGACCATCTAGATAAGATTTCTCGTTTACGGATAAAAGAGATTCACTGAAACTTTAAACCGTTAAAAAAGATAATAAAAAAGGCAGCATAGTGGAAATAATTTCACTCGGAATATTATTTATAACTGATTATTCTCGATATTATTTAAGTATTTATTGAAGCTGTATTCTTGAAATTCACCAAATTTCTTAAAAAAAAAAAATATATTAAAATCAACGAAACCATTATGATTAATAAATTCTCATACCATTATTTTGTATTCGTGTATGTATAATTGTACAATGAAGTCATTTTTAACTGAGCCGATGCTTGATAATTAAAGTCAACCCGAAATAATTTACATACATACCTTACCAAACCATGGCTGGCTACGAAGTTCGGGTTATCTCATGTACATACCGTTTAACTATTCAAATATTAGCTCACTCTTTTCAGAAACTAAATTAATGCAAAATGTAAATTTAATGTTAAAAAGCGTTGTCGTATTTAAACGGGAGTTACAAATTATTCAATGGCCCGTTATGAAGACGATGATTTCAAATATATAACAAAAAAGGAAACAATAATGTAACGGAATAATGTAATTTGTAACTTGTTTTTAAAACTTTTATAGACAATTTATTTATTACAGCAGGTATATTGGTATTTGAATAATATTTTATAAATTAGCGATTTTAGTGAGTCATAAACACGAGCTATGTATTGTTATTATGTACCTATTGCATTTTATGTTTTAATTTTACTCGAGAAAAAGTCACAGATTACAATAATCTAAACGACGATTGTTTGTGTTTGTATTTAAAGTAGGTATGATATTGAACATTGATATTAATTATTTTATTATCTATACTGTAGTTAGACTTATGTATGAACCTATATATCCTACTTCTTTATACACTTCTGAAATGTATTTAAAATAAGCATTTAAAACTTCAATATTTTTTCCTAATACGTATGTAAATGTGCGTATAATGTATAAACATATTTAAAAATATGTATTGAAAGCTTTTTATAACTGGAATTTATTGTGCATTTATTATGCATGTATCATTTATTTATTTTACGATAGTTAAATATATATTATAATTAAGTAGAGACAACGGTTAACAAAACAAATCTTGATACAATTTAACATACAAATAGAATTGGGATTTTTTCGATATCTTTTTACTTTTAAATATAAAATCATACAAATAAAAAAAGTATTTAATTATTTAAATATCTAACAACTTACATATTGTATTTGTTACTTATATATAGGTACGCGTTATAATAATATTTGAAGATCTTTCCATTAATGGTGAACTGGGCTAGTATCGATTTATGAGAATATAACTCTGTTTGCAAGCAGGCCACAGATGTTTAAATTGTTTAATATAAGAGAGTAGGGGTTGTTTAACGGTAAGAGTTATTTATTTATCCGCGGCTGGTGGCGAATACATCCCGCGCGCGTGGAAATTCTTCTCATTTCATTAAATGCAAATAGGTGTGACAGATGTGGCCTATCTCAGAGCGATTTATTATCATCTCGGAGGCCCGAACGTATATTGTGCGATTTGTTGATGTACGATTTCTATTCAATCCTATGTAATTCGTTCATTCGTTAGACAAAAGTTTTTCATCAAATTTACAAGTGCTGAATATTTTTTGGTCAAAGGTATTGATTTTAAAAGTACACTTTATCATGGTGTTGCTTATTTTAATTTAAAAATTAGTTCCTTATTATCAGACCATTAGACCAACGTGGTCACAATATGATGTTCAGATATGGAGCTCTGTCAATCCTTTTAATAAAATTAAGGCATTCCAGTGAATTTGGCATCGTCATATAGTATAATATTATGCTCCTTGGTTCACCAAAAATTATAATCTCCACAATGACTTAGAAATTCCAACACTAACTTAATTCACCAAATCCTACTACCTTTCATTCCATTCAAAGTTAACGCATCATCAAAACCCGCTGTAATTAACCAACCATACCCCAGCGTAATCCCTGATAACCCTAAAGATGTCCAAAACTTACATTTCCTATAGAGAATTACTAATTTGATCTGTCAGGGAGCTCTATCGAGTGCTCTCCTATTTTGTTATTCTCGTTATATATATAAATGTAATCAAAATTGCTTTCTATAAATAATTCTGAACATATTGTAATAATGTATTATTTTTTAAATAAAAAATAAAATAAAAATTAGGTATTTTTTATTTAGTGTATTATTTTTTGTCACTGTCACTTACAATTTTATTTATTAATTTTTTTGTATTTAATCAATGTGGTTTGTTAAACCATTAGAGTATTCGATAAAAAATACTATGCCAATATGTTATTATAATCTTATTTATAAATAAATGTTTTTTTTTTTTTTGGGGGGGGTAAAAATTGTTTTAGATGCCTCACACTGTTAGTTTGCGATTTTATGTTATTGAATCTTTATGTTGACGAAAATTAACCACTTGAATTGTGTATGTTTTTATTTATTTTCAGACTAGCATTATTTTTTTGTGAAATGTTTTAAAACGTTGTTTACTTGTTCCCGCTTGAATTAATACAAATAAGAAATACATGAAAGCATTTAGAATTTCATCAACATTGTTCGTTGAAAATGATCAAAAGTTCTTTGCTATTACCATATTATAATATGCATAATAAACTTCCAAAATTTCAAAGTTAAATAAAAGGTTTACGTAAGAAGTTGCTAAAAATTGAACTTAATTTTAACGTAAAAAAATGAGCGCCTTTTTGCCGAGTCTTATAAATATGAATTTTAATGAGTAATATGTAAAATAGTAAAATAATAAAAAATTTTTTTTATTAAATCCAATTATAGAAGAATTAAGAAGACAAATACACGTTCATTAGGATACTTGTAGTATTTATGTTAAACTATCATGGGTAGATAATGATTAATTGATACTTGTTGCCTGTTGGTATTTAGTGGAATTTTTTAAATTGAAATTTGAAACGACAGTGTCAATAATAAAAAATAAAAAAACTATGGAGATTTTATGAATTTTAATACCGGAATCCTGTTACATTTGCATTACATTAAAATGTTAATAAATGAATATTTAATTTGTTTGTATAATAATGCGTTTTTAAGAACAAAAAATAATATGAATATGTAAGAAATGATGAATTAACAACTATAATAATAATATTGTATATCATAGTATTATATTTATATTTTTATAATGACTTATTTAATAGTATCAAATTTTCAATCAAAAACACTTGAATCATGCATTAATGCAACACGTGATGTGTGATTATTATTACATTTTATGTTAGGTAAGTGTTGTAAAAAAAATATATTGTTTTTAAGCCAACATCTCAATTCAGAAATGGAAATACATCAAGTTTGAATGTGTTGAGTAATTTTATTATAAGATATTTTTAAATATTTCATAATATTTTAGTGTAATTATTCGTCGTCACCAAGAAAATAAATATATATATATAATTATTTTTAAATCCTAGGTATATATTAAGAATAAATATATTTTATCGAGTTTAAATACCATTAAAAATACATTAATATTTAAAAATCCTAATTGCTGTTTTGTTAATATAAATGCATTTCTTAAACATACAAGAAAGTTTATTGTTTTAGTCATTAATGAAATTTATTATTTTTAAATATATTTATTACTTTTTGCTATATAAAACGTTAAGTGTTAAAACAATAAAATAATTATTGAAGTTAAAATAAATCAAATACATGATCTCGTTTAAACTTTAAAGTTGTTGAGTATACCATAAACAATTATGCAGTCTGAAATCATTAATACTAATTTTCATACTTTTGTGTACATATTAATGATAGTTATAGAAATAGAAATTGTGTTGAGGGAGTTTTAGTATTTTAAGTTTCCTGTATTTTATAAATACTTAAGGTCATAATTCATAATAAATAATGATAGCTAGAAAAACTTGCCGTAGTAATTACATTAAAATCGTTTTTTCCTAAAATGTATAACAAGATGGTGCACCTATATTATAAATTAGTTTTTTATTTATAAAAGTGAATAAATTATACAATTAAAGTAAATCATACCGAATAATTTTAAATATTTGTAAAATATAAGCTAAAGCAAAATTATAAAAACATAATGATATAAATGATAATATTACTATAAAAATAATATTGAAAATTTTGTTTTTTGTTAATATCGATTTTTAGTATGGTTAAAATTAATTTAATTTATGTAGTGACTGTTTTATAAAATTATAAATTAGATATAAAAATTTAATTTACATTAATTTCGTATTGATACAGTATTTCAAATTTGCAGAAAACAGTGATCAAATAGTAGGTAATACTATAAGAATGGATTAGGTTATCCAAATACTAATAAAACCTATAATTTGAGATCACGGTAGAATTATATTATATCATATTATTATCAGGTATAGGTAGTAAATATATAATAGGTATTTTGTATATTTTATAACTCGTAAAATATATTGTACCTACATTTGTGTTATTATCTAATCGTAGTGTATAACGTGCAAAATATTGTGTGTTTACCCAAAAATAGTCTGGGTCGAAGCCTGGTATGGTCTTGTGCGTAGCGCCCACTTGGGTCAGATACTGGAAGAAGTTGTCAAGGTCGTCCAGTTCTTTAATGCCTTCGTCTAGTGTGGTCATCACTTTGTTAGCGTGTTCGGCTAGCTCCATACTGTTAGCCTGTGCGTCCCTGGTTTTCAGTTCGCCAAATTTGGTGAACAGTTGTAGAAGTTCTTGGTGTTCTTCAAAAAGCCTGTGTAGAAAAATAAATCGGGTTAGGTCACACGATTCGAGTGATGGCGGTTGCAAATTTACCGGGAATTGGTGTTTATACGGGAATGATTATTTGTTACGAACGACTACGGCACTGGGAAGAAGGAGAAAACTTTTTGCCACTCTGGCCGTTCCAATGTTTTACGTGATATAAATAATTTATTGACGATCGGATATTAAGTATTATATATATTCAGTCGATGTCGTATGCTAAACACGACCGGATAATGCTTTTAGCGATCGTTTTCCTTGTAAATTGTATAAATTGTTGCCCGTTAGACTATCTGTTGAGTGTTGTAAATGCGCACCTGTTGTTAATTTCGTCTGTTGTCACAATGAGAATTCGCATCAAACAATAAATTTATAAAACCCTAATTGACCGGGAATTTGTTTGAATTCAGCCCATCATCTGTGCTAATTTATTTATTTGTTGATAATTAACGTTTTGTTTTTATGTATAAAGAAGAAAAGTTTACGTTATTACCATATTATTTATAAAGAAAATATTATAGTACAGTCGTGGTCGAGTTTTTCATTGCTACACAGTACACGATCAATAGTCGATGATTAAAATTCATTCGGTATCAACATACTATTATTAGTTTCAACGGACAGCGGTCACAGAACTTTTTTTTAGAAATTTTTTGTTAGTTATGGTGATTATTATAATATTACGAGTTTGTACATACCGATCTTTAAATTAAATTTGTTGGTTTTTATTTATTTGTTTAATTTAGTATAAGTATTTGACTAATATTATTCGTATCTAATAATAATTTATTATATTTTATACACTTTACATAATATTATAACACAATGATTGTTTTTTTTTTTAAAGTTCTTGGCTGAGTTACTTATATTTGTGATATTTATATATTATTAGGTTGAAGTCAAACAAAAATTAAGATTGCGTATGCTTTCATTTGAATCAAAGGATTGATTTTCTAAACATTTTGATTTGCATACATCTAATATAGATTTAGATAACGGTTTATTAAATATAATTAATCTAAGTTTAGTCTAACAGGAAGAGATACATATATTATATCATCTATTTTTAAACTACCCTAATCTACTCTTCCTATTAAACCCTTAAATAATTATAATCTATAAATAATTAACCACAAGTCCGATTAAATTGGATTTATGCATAAAATCATAATTTTAAAAATATGGAAAAATAAAATTATAAGACTAGTATTTGAAAATCTAAAGTTGATTACCGTTTTCACAAATAGTGCTCAGCGGGATAAAACTATAAAATTATAAATAGGAATGAAAAATATGAAATATAATCAATTGTTGTTATTTGTTGATTAAACTATAGATAAAATGTAAATTATTTGTAATTTTCGAAGTCACTTTTAAATTAGTTTTTAAATCGATTAAAAAATGAACCATCCTAATATCCTATATTTATAGGTATAATGAGAATAATATATGGTATTATAATTTGATCATATTATATAATTATGATTGTTAATACATGCATTAATACACTACTTTTGAATGTACAATTATTAGTTGTTATTTAGTATACGTTTTATAATTAACTACTTAGTATTTAAATTTTAATAAATATTGAAAACGTATGGTAACTATTAATATTTAGTGAACTTCAGATTCTGAGTTGAAATAGCAATATTACACGATGTTTTTGTTCTTTATTTCTGAACACTTATACTTTAAACTATTTTTGAGCCTTAATTGTTGCTCAGAAATCAAATCTTTTTTATTGTTTAAGTCCTTTTAAGATATCTTTAGTAATTTTAATCACTTATGTTAAGACAGTTTATATTGTGAACTACAAAAAATAAGTACAATTAATCACGAAAATTATACATCAGGAGCGGCCAAACAGTCGATCGCGGACAATTTCAAAGTCGATCATGTTAGAATTTATTTTTAGGGCCACGCTCCCTATATGTTTCTTGATAACTTTAGTTATATTTGATAATAAAAAAAAAGTTTCTATGGAAGTCGATCCTCAAAGGTGAAGTATATTTTTATTAGATCGTGACCAAAAAAAGTTTGGCCACCCCTGTTATACAACCTAACGTGGGTTTAATAAGTTCTGCTTGGAATCGGTTTTTAAAGAGTTTTATGTATTATGATATGGTAATTTGACGTCAAAGAGGTGAGTGAAGTGAGACGAGTGTCAGTATCCGATTCGTCGCAATCCATATTCTGGCTAAAATATAATTCTTGCAATGCTTGCAATATAATAAATTTTAGGTATTAATTTTCATTCGACATTTGCTGAACTATGAAAATCAATGAAAACTATTCAAAGACAAAGTTTCGCAAGTCAATAAATAATTTAAATATGTTAAACCCAAGTCCTACAATACCAAACAGTGTAGTTAATGAATCTATTGTTATTTAAATTCGTACCAAGCGTTGTTTTTGTAGATTGTAACGCAATACAGACGTGACCATAACCATTTAAACCTTAAAGATTTGATATTCTTTATAAGCTCGATAAAAAGAAATATGTAAATAAGTTATAATTTACAGATTTACATAAATATCAGTGTTATTCTTGTATGCAAATCATGAAATAAAGTCAGACGACAAGTCCTTAATCTGTAATATAGTGTATAGTTTGAGTTGAAAGATATAGTAGTCATAACTATATACTATTGTTGTTTGTCTCATGAAACGTGCACGTTGTGAAACATAACAGTATTGTTTATAGCGCCACAAATAATTTAAGATAAATAGTAGTATGGTCACAGTAATATTGGAGACAAGAAGTAAAATAATTTAACAGTTACAGTTTTTAGATAGTATAATATAATACTACGCAATCCATAAAGTAAACAATAAACGTCAGTTCATTACATTCTAAAGTAATATTAGCACATAATAATACGATTTAATGATTTTTAGAAGCCGTTAAAAAAAAATTGTTATCTAATAAGCTTACAAAAAAAAAAAAATTAAACATTACAGGTTATTAAGATTCTTCAAAGCGCGTAATTAAAATTTAATTATTCTTTACTTTATATTTAATTATATAATATGGTTACAATGAAAAGAAAAAAAATACTATTTACCTTTTTAAAGTAAATATATTATGTAAAAACGTTGATTTAAATAAGAAAAAATAATAAAAATAATAATTCATCAAAGGGTATTCTTGTTTTTATTATGATTTTCATTTGTTTTAAGCTTCTTTAATATTAATCTATTTATTATTGTATAACATAAACGATATGAAAAAAAAAAATTGACTATTTTTTCAAATATTATTGTTTTACACAGTGTACCTGTACATAATTTTTATATACGAGTATGGTACTTGGAAAATTTGCATTGGACGGTAGCTTATCGTTGTTGAACATTTTTAAGAAAAATTACGTTTTAATGAAGCGTCTATATAATTATTATACAGAATGTATGCAAGTACCTACTTGAAAATATATTACAGTGATACGACGTTATCATACATAAAAAAAAAAAACAATCTTTTATTTAATTTTATATAATATTAAATTTTGTCGAGAGGCGACGTCACAGGAAAGAGGGGTGACATGTGCTGAATTATCAAAACGTGATATGATCCGTTATAGCGCATATCTATATTATACTAACGTATATCGACGTATTGAAATTGATGAAAACAAACATAAATATTATGGATTATAAGCTATTTAAAACTGTGTTGTTATCGCCATCACGCTGTTATTGACGTTCGTGACGTATGTGCACAAGTTTACGAATCGATCCCTAGCCATGAGTCGTATACGTATTATACGCATAGGTACATAATATTATTATAGTCCGTTATATCGATTATTTATTCTACGATGTAGGTAAATTATTAATGAGAGGTGTGACGACGACGACGTCGTCGAGCCACGGCGGGCCGGTGAAGTGTGTTGCAGTCGTTCCTCGAGCTGGTATATACGTATAACCAAACGTCGTCGTTTTATTTTTTCACTACCTGCAACGACGACGATTCACGACGATTATTCGAACGGGGAATGTCGTCGCCGCTACTCGAGAGTAACGACGAGAGAAACGGCGACCCATAACTGACACGGTGTCGGAGAAAAACGTTTAAAAACTCCTGAGAAATAAAACACTCGCGCGTTCGATATATTATATTCGGATCAAAAAGATACGTGGGTATAATAGATACGTGCAACTGTATACTTTAGCAATGTATTTCGTGATAAAGTGTCAAAGGCGAAAGAGTGCAGAGAGAGAGGAGCGAAAAAGAAAATAAAAGAATTCCGTAGGTGTCGTCACTTAACTGTTATGGATTTCACGGAGTGACATCGCAGGAACACGATATAATACGTTTATGACGTGTGTACTCGTATTATAATACCTACGCGTTTTCCTTCCGCGACCCAGCAAACGATTCGTATTATATTTTTTTCGACGCACAATATACGTATTATCACACGATAATACGATATATTATTATTATAAATTTTAATATCATATCGTTTTTAAGAATATTTCTGTACGGGGCTGTAACGAACACACGCGTACCCGCTGTATTTGTGGCGTTTGTGGAAAACGATTGAACAAAAATGCTCCATATATAATGTACTATGGGTACACGCAGAAACACGAATAATTATGGATGCTTAAAATAATTTAAGAAAATTTTTACACCACTGGTTATAAGTTCGATTTTTTTTTTTACTCGCGCTTAAATTATAATATATAATATATATGGTCATATAGCTGACTTATCATGGAAGTATATATACTACAATATAGGAGCAATGATAATTTTTTGTACCTAAAATGTGTATCACACATTTAAATATAATTGAAATGTAATTGTGTATCGGAATAAATTCCACGAAAACCAATTTTACTTTTTAAAACGTGTAAACTTATATTCTTACGGTGTACAGATGATTTGTTGGATATTCGTACATGTTAAAAAATATTCGATTTTCAATTTAAAAAATACATTATTTATATCAACAGCAATATTTGATTAGGCTTTGGTGCGTAAAATGCAAAATCCGTATAAGAGATGAAATTTTCTCATAAGTGTGTCTGTGCCGACTCAAGTTTGATAAACTGATGTCAAAGAACACACGTTTTCATTCCCCGTGTTTTGTCAAATATTTGCTGTTTGGTGTCCTTTGAATTTTCAAAGAATAAAATATCTTCAATCAAAATCACTGATTCTGTACCAACGACCGATATGATATTATTTCTTCATCTCTATTTATGATGATTGATTTTATTAGGAGGGATATCCAATTATAGAGGTGCTACATATTTTGTGTATTCAATAAATTACTATCGAAGGTAATGACATAACTGAACCTATCATAAAACGTCCAAAATATTTAACTAAATGCGTAGTACTTAGTAATATGGCGCAAATACTTTGCATACCGATTTCGTGATAGACACACATCATATATTATAATTATATATAAATTACATTCATTATAATAACATTCAGTAGATCCAACGTAAAACTTTTTTGTATTTTTATTACGATTCTCTATCATTTTTAAATAAACAACATTATTATTTTATGTTTCGAATACATGTATACGCATCATTTAACTTGAATTTATATTTTGACTATCACCGATCAATTATTACAGTATTAAGGGCGATATTTTTATGAGGCGGAAGAGATTCAGATTTAAAATATTATTTATTGTACAATAATAATTATTATGAAACGTGAATATAAATCGTTTAAACAAACTAAACGGGGTTTTTTTTTTTGTTTTCAAACGACATTTTATCTTTAAAAAATCTGTGTTAGACACCCCAGGTGCTTATTAATATACCACAGTCCACAGGGCTTTATGGCTTAATATGACGTTTTTTGGTGGGATTAAAATATTATAATTTTATAAATTTACTGTAATCCACAAAATATACTACAATAATTTTATCAGTTTCTTATCGATTATTTAAATTTGAAAATAACATTATATTCTCAGAATTATACTTTATGTTTTAATTAAAACTTAACGTTGAATGACAAAAAAAAAATGCGTTTTATTAGTATGTATTGTTATGTTTGTAAATTTAAATTTTTTAAAAGACATGCTTTCAGTTTTTTAGCAATGCTTACAGTTCTGGCATTCTGAGAAATATTTAATTAAGGAAATAAACGAATTATAAACTATTAAAAATCAGAGAACCAACATAATAATTTTAAATTATAAACTTATTGAATTAAAGACATAATTAAATAATTTTAAAATATTTAATTATTATAATTTAATATTTTTCTTAATGTTCCGTTTGATGTGTTAAATCAAAGTATTTTTATGTTAAAAAAAAAATTAAAATATAATATTATTAGTATCTTACACAATAAAATGTTTAAAACTTAACCAATGTAAATAAAATACTAGTGCTACTCTAAATATATAACAATATACAAAATATAATGTTTTTTTCATATTTTTTCGCTAATATTAATTTATATATTAGTATCCCGCACGTTTGTTTATTTAAACGTTTGTATAGTTAAGTAAAATTTAAATAATTTATTTTTGAATAGTTATGCGTAATTTATTGAACAAATCAATACGTCATAATATATACGTTTGGCGTATATATTATAAACAATATTGTATATAAAATACACAATTTTATTTAATATTGAAATTTAGGAATAAAATAATTGTTTTACAGTAATCTACGTTTCAGTTCAAAATATAATTTAATAATTTATATCAATATCAAATATGTTATCTTTGATAAATATTATTATTTTATGATAATATTTATACAAAACAATACATTGTACCATTTGGTCGTTTGAGACATGCCTGTCAGCGTAAATTATAACTATGGATTATCATCAATATTACTATATTATGCATATCAATCATTACTTATTTTTATTATTTGTAGTGTTATATATATATAGAACACTAGCGTAATATTAATCATTTTAAGGGAATACAGTATATTATACAAAATTTTAAGTCTCGTAAAAAACTTGAGCATCTTCTTTATTATACAGTCGTAAATCGTAATACACGCCAGTAGTAAAAAATCAATAATATTCATATGCTTATAGTTGGACACTTAATGTATGATTTATATTTCTACCATAATGAATTTTTTTTTAATAACTATACTATAATATTGTCGCCCTAACTGTTCTGTAGAAAATCAACATTAGTTCGGAATTTATATTTTTTCATCGCTTTTATTTTTTATTGATTTATATTTCATATGGTGACATGAAAATTCAGTATTTGATTTATTGAATTCGATGTACATTTCTATACATAATACGACATTAAAAAAAAAAAAAAACAGGCTTCGGAGTATGAGTTTTCAAATAAATATTAAAATATTATTTTATATTCAACATTTTGTATGCGGTGTGTGCGTGATAGGTATTATTTAGTCCTTTTACTATTCACGTCATTTTGCGATATAACAGGATTTAGACGAAATGGTACTGCAGTGCACGAGTATTTTAAGCTATACTCGTACAAAAAAGTAAAGAAAAAAATGAATTTCAATTAAAAATAGTTAATTAGGTGTGTATGAAATTCAGTATAATAAGAAATAGGTATATTTCGTTGTAGGTATATTATAATATGTACCCATTATACCTAAAAAAACATGAATAAAATAATTATTAAAAAAAAAAACCAAAAAATAACTCTCAAAATATACATTTTTATTTCATTAGTTTTGAATGTAAATGAGTTATAAAAGTTTATTTTAATCTCTTTAAATTTTGAAAATAAGCATCAATTGTTACTAATTAATAAATTTTAATGTAAATGATTTGGCTTAGTCACTTGAAGGAGAACAAGTCATCAACATTATTTCATGAATTTTATATTTTTTCTTAATTTTTATTTGGATGTCGTCTTAGGCATATTATTGTATATTTTTAAATATTTAAGTTGCTACCTACTTTTTAAGAATTATGATGGATCATTATTTAATTGGTACGGAATTGTTTATACTATTCAAATTAGAAGAATAAATACAGTTCTAATATTATAACAGAATTAAATCGATAAGGAGTTATTTTAAATAATTGAATGTTAATTGATAACACGAGTAAATCATTTCGCATTAATTTCGCTTTATTTTTAGTAAATTAATTTAAATTTAAAATAATCAAAATGTTGGAACATTTAAACGTAATATATTGTATTATTTATATTTCAAAACGTTTTACTATTACTTGTTTTTTGCATTGAAAGTGATTATTGAATTTCCATTTCTAAAACGTATACGTACTAATTACGAACTATTGATTCATAAATATAATATAATTTGTATTAAGTTATATATTTTAATCAGTATATCTGAAATATTCAGGCAATAAGATCTGTAAAAATATGAATGTTAACGCTTAGTTAACATAAATTATTTTGATATTTGTTTTACTAACTTTTGTACTTAATATTTTCTTTGGTTTCTTATATCTATATTTATCTACCATAACTTTTTGGAGTCACGAGATTCCTATCTACTATACAAATGTATTATCTTAAAAGTATAAATTAAATTGTAAAAATTATTTTTTGTTTTTTATTTGGAGATCGTTAAATATTGATTTAAAAATATAACTTGAGAATTTATTTTATTTATTATGTTTTAAAGTTTAATTATTATATTTTATTATAATCAGTCATATAAATAATAATATTTTTTTGTGATTACAATGATAATTTTTTTAATTTTTTTATTTTCCTGAATAATTTTTTGAATACGTTTAAGTTAGTTACATTAAAATAAATCTCAGTGAAACTTATTATTGTATTTTTTTTTATTATTATTATATTGCGATGGTCTTATCCGAAGCAGCCCTAGGGATCTATCGTATAAGTTGCGTGTTCAAATGGCGTGCCGAACGTGCAACGGTACATATATGCCGTCAGTAGATCTTTTTGTACTCCCAAGGGTGAAATAAGAATATTGAATGGATACCTACGTAATCATCAAACAGTATCGACGTGAAATATGTTTTCTTTCTTGAATGCTAAACCCTACATATACTTGAAAAAATCACCTTTCTAATTCATAAAACGTCATACAAAGTAACTATAGATGACTATTTGATTTAAATTTGTTTATAGAGATAAGTGTATATTAGAATAATATATAAATACTCGTATTTAAATATAATCGAACACAATAATTATTAGTTTATAATTTAATATTGAATAATAAAATTATAGAAAAGATCTAAAAATAAAAAACTTAATAACTTATTATGAGTAATCAATCATTTAAATTACTTATTCTTCAAACTTATATAATATTGAAAAAACTGTAAAGAACTTTTATGAGCTGCTACAAGGATGTTTTGACATTTTAAAGCAGTAATAAATCATTACATTCCAAATACAATTCTTAGTGTATCTCCATTAACCCATAAATTATCAACATTTTATTTTAAATAACAATATTTTTTACATTTTTTCACCTTTTTGTATACATTTTCGTAGTTTAGTTGAAAACTATATAAAAATTGGAATAGTTATTTATTAAGTGTACCTATTATAACTTATAATTTATAAGTATTCGACTATTAAAATAGATATTAAAGAAGTCAAATTTATTATATATATATGACTTGATGAACTTGAATGTGTCCCAAATAAATGTTAACGATGTACTATGATAAACAGACACAAAATTGTAAAAAGCTTCCTTGATCTGACACATATAAAAAGTAATTAAATATACTTTATAAAAAATTACTATTCGTGAAATGTATTTACCTTTTTATAAGTGCAAATGCATATTAATATTAATTACTAATGAGTAATAAAGTTAAGGACATTTTTCATATTAGAATTTAAAAAAAAAGAGTAATTCAAAATGTTAAATTTAATTTATATGTTAAATATTTATACCTATTATATTGTAAAATTAAAATTAAAATATTTTATATACTTATATATTTTTAAAATATAAAAACTTTATAATATAAATATATAATACACTTAAACAAAATACGTTATAAAGAAACGTGTTATAAGAGCTTATTTTTATAAGTATTAAAAGTTTTTAAATCTATTGGGAAAAAAAATATTATCGGTTACATAAAGTATGTAGAGAATATATTTATACAACAAAATTCAAAATGGTAAGAAAATGAGTTAAGCTACGTAAAACGTCGATGGGTTTTATAAACATCGATTGGTTAAATAAATTAAATTGGCAGCGTACACTAAGCCTGCAAGCGGCAATATAATCATCCTCAGAATATTCCATCTTTAGTACGAGACCTCATAAACCTTTTAAATAAATACGATTATGTAATAATTAATTTCTGGTCTTTTAAAATTATCTAAAATTAATAAGGTTTCGATAAAATATACTATCGATTACATAAATTAAATTAAAAAAAAATTGTTAACAGAAACGATCGCAAAATGCAACCGTCAGAAAAATAAACACTAACGTGAAGAGTATGATTATGTCGTTATTTGTCCATATCAAAAATTGGGAATGAATTCTGAATTTTATAATATCATTAAAAATATATATATTATATTTTAACATTGGAGTTAAAAAAAAACAAAATAAAAAGCATTTTAATAGTTTTTGTTTCATAGTGTTAGAAAGAAATCGTGTGTTTCTTATTTGTTACGATATTTAAATTTGTTTATACCTGTGATATTACAAACAAAGATTGAAAGATGTATAATAACTTTATATATTGTTATTAAGTGATGTGCAAATTATTTTTCAAATATGATGATCGAAAAGTATAATTATAATTTATAGGTAGATTATTAATTTTATAAAAAGTAATTTTTATCTAGATTCTAGATGATTCATTGAATGCATTATTTCTTGAATTGTCAATTAATTATTTTAGTACAACAAAAATACTATTGATAACATATTATAATATTTTTTAAGATATTTCACTTGTCATTGTTTTAAGTTTTCACTGAGTTTTATTCAAATTTGTTCTTATATTTTTGCTTTGATGATTTATTATAAAGTACCTAAAAATGCCGATTCATTTTAATTAGTAAAAATGTTATAATATAAAAAAATAATATCTAATATATTCAAAATTCAATCTTGCTATGAAAAATGAATACTTAAAAAAAACAATTATTTTAATAATAATACGTATTACGATTTTACAAATATTTAAATTATTATTAAAAAAAAAACATTAAGATTTTTTAATTTAGACTTTTCAAAAGAACAAACTAAGTATAATTTTTTAGCAAAAATATTCCTCTGAATGTGTTACCAGAGTATTTTCTCTAATAAAAGGTATTTTTGGAGACACAAAAAAAAATATATCTATATAAAAAATTACATCGTTGTAAAATTAGTACAATAATACAAAAAACAAATAATAATTTTCTTTTTCGTGCTCTATAATAATACTTATCACGAATTTCGACTTTTATTGTTATGTATTTTAATACATCGGTTTTTATGTTTAAATGTTTGTATTCGATTTAATTGAGGAACAATACAAATCTCTATAATTAATATTGACAATGTCTTATTTAATTTTTTTATGTGATTTACATTTGTGTTTCAGAGATCATTCAAACTGTATAATTCTATTTTTAACACTACAAAATAAATAGAATATAACGAAAATCAATTATAAACTCTGTATTATTATGTACACTCAACATTTATGTATGTATACACGTATATGTGTAGGCGTGTAGTGTTGTACATTGTGTAAACTGTATGAAGTAGTTTTAGTATTATGATCAAACTTAAAACTAAATTCTCTAAAACATATCAATTGGTAAGTTCGTTGTTATACAATTATTTAATTAATTTTGCCTACGTGAAAGACGACATGTTTCGCTTTTAATACTATTTAGAGTTTTGGCAAGTTGAATAAAACGATAGGAAGACTTACAAAGGTTTTTTCCCTTTATCAGTTCATCCACATATTAATACTTATGAAATCTAATAAAAGCACTAAGAGCTGTGTGTTCACAACTCAACATCTATTCATTTAATATCAACGTTATTATTAAATATATAATATGTATGTAATTTGTTAGGAATACGGTTTTATTGTTTAATTATTTTATCGTTGATGATGTTTCAAAATAAGTAAGCGTAGAATATTTTTTAAACTCGATCAAAAATGTAATGTATACAATATACATGGCATATGTATTTAAAAAAGATCAGTTTGCTTAAGCGCTTAAAGTTTAACTTAATCAGTGATAATACTGTATGTTTATTAGCTTTACATAAAAAAGTTGTATTTTCCATAAAATATATTAAGCCTATTTATTTCCAATAAATGTATTGCTTAACATTTTTAAGAAATTTATTATATTTGTTATTAGGTATTTCTCATTCAAAATAAAAATATAAATAGTTAAATTATTATTTTATTAACTAAGATTATTCATTTACAGCTGACAGATAAAAACGAATGTTTTAAGTTCTGTAAACTTAAACAACTATACATTTGCTTACTTGCTAAATGAGAATTTGATAATATAATAATATTAGGTAACTATAGACGAAAATTAATTATACATTTTTCAATTTTTTTTTTTTAAATTATAAAATATAATTTACTATAACACGTTCAATGTGAAATTGCTGCGTTTGACAAAGCATCTGGTTTTATGCCTGTTATTTGCTTGTTGTACACATAAAAATAAAAAATAATGGGTTTATTCGTGCAATGTTCGATTATACACATTATGTCGTATGCCTACGTCATGTAACGCTCACGCACAAGTGGTTTATATACATACAGTACTTGCGCGACTACAAAAAAAAAAAAAAATGCGTTCACTATAACCACATTTTCGAGTCGGTACAAATAACGGTACGTGTGAAAATCCTGGTTGATTTTAAGGGTTCGGAGCACTCGAAAAGTGTAATTTAAAAACAGCGAGGCTAACATATAAAGCTAACTGCTGAGAAAGAGATATTATGCTCAGCTGGGAATGTATATAACGTTCGCTTATTTATTTTACGCATGATAAACACGAGAACGCGTTTGATTCGCAATGGATTATTAATTGAATTTCGACATTTCGAATTTTAATTACATCCATAGGTATCGAAAAACGAAATGCGATTACGCATAATAATCTAACGTTGTATAGCGTATGAATTTTCGGGAGCGAATTATAACCATAAACTATAACAATGTTTATGAAAACAATTTGTCAATTCGATATGTTTTACTAGACAATAGGCATAACCAACAATAAGCTAATAAAAATAATATTATGTACTATAAAAGTTCGCGAAAAAGTTTGCAAATCGTACAAATGAAAATTAATTAATCGAACTTGTTTTAATATTGGAACTTAACAGGTATATAATATAATCGTTACCTGTAATTAATTTTTAGTTTAACGCTGTCTTATACGAGCGCAGTAAATATGGAAATATAACTTGATGTTGTTATAATTAATTGATAAATAAGTATTCTCACATGACTATACACAAATCGTGTTTAAGCGGCTTAAAATAAATATGTTTTCACTACACTTTACAGACAACATCGAATCTAGTGATTTCGAATTATAATATGTACACATTTATTTATATAATTTATGTCACATCCAAACCGTAGTATTATTTTTTGGTTTAAGTCGAGCCACAATCATTTCGCATTGCGTAATTATACAATACGTTCAACATTTGGCTAAATGTTTAAATAAAAACTAAAACGAACTGATTATTTTCTATTTATTGGATGCACGAACTTTAAATTTAAAATTTTGGCATAATAATTATTATTATAACAACTGAACATATATATATATATAATTAATGTAGTCGATAAAAAAAAAAAAAACACAGTGCGGAATTATTCAATAAAAGCCAATTTATTATTGCGGATAGTCTAGACCCAAATATATAGAGAATTTAAATAACACCATTCTGATAAAAAATGAAAAATCCAAATACTTGATGAATTAGTGTTATCTAACGATACTCGTTTATCATTATGTGATATGCAAATTACTGATCGTATACTGTTAATACGTGAATATATTCTCTAAAATTAAATCTTTTCTGCTAGCTGTAGTACTTGAGTACAATATAATGTTAATGTCGCCAATGTTTAAAAAAAAATGTTGAATAATATATGCGAGTATATAGTGCTAATGGTATAGCTGTCTACTACGAATTATTCATGAACAATGAAAAACAAATAACTTTTTAAACCAAATTTCGTTTTTGCGATATAATTTGTTTGAAAATCTTTCAAGCGTTTTCTCGTTTTGGAACTACTAATAATAATAATAAATTTACTAAATCATTAATAATAGACCGTCGAATAAACTAAATTATAAAAAACGAAATTCGTTTAAAGAATAGGTAAAGTTTATTAGCTAGTTAATATATATTTTGGAACTCCATATGACGGAGCAAGTTCTGTTAAGTATAATAATTCAAGTATCTTTTTCGCAGAATTTTATCCATATTGTGTAATATTACGCAAAGCGAAGAAACTTTGTTTGGGAAATAAAGTACGATTTTACGAAGTGGATGAGAAAATTGTCCATTTCTCGAAAATAACGCGAAATGTGATGTAACATATGTTATTGTACTTATCATAATTATTGTCAGATACTTACCAGTTATTACTACCATAATAGAAATAGATTATCACGAGTTTGGTAATACTCATACTGTATGAGTCATACAATAATATAAGACTACTTAGTTACGTACATTACCTGTATAGTAAGAACGAACGTTTTTCGTAAAATTAATTTAATGGGATCCGTGACCGTAATATTATATTATCTACGTAAAAATGCTAATTTTTGTATAATCGTTCAAATAATAATAATAATAATAATAATAATAATAATGATGAAATATTCATATGGAAAAAAAAAGGGTGACAATAATGAATTATTTAAACATTACCGTAAACAAACGGTTAGGGTCCATCAAAATCCATTACGTAAGGACATAAGACCTTCGCAATGGACGTGTAAATCCGCCATGTATATTTCATGCACCTTTCGCGTCAACCCCAAATCGGAGAATTATTCATGATTCTTAAAGACACGAGTCCGTCGTGATACAATTGCACCGCGGCGGTAATATTAAATTACGATCGTTTAAACATTTTAGTCCCTTGTGGTGCGGTACGATATTGGCGATGTTATTATTCTATACGATTATTATATATTATATGTGTTCCGAATAGTGTATAAAAGTGTACAGTCTACGTCATAAAAATAATATAATACAGTAGGAGGTACGCTTCTGGTTACGAAAACGCGTAATTGTTGTAGAATTCCTTTGGAACCGATAAACGTCCGCCGTGAGTATATAATTATTGTAAATATAGTGATGCTCGTGCGATTTTACCGCATAGTGCGCGTAAAATATTTAAGAATAACATTATAGCACACATAGTGTGTCTGAAAGGTATGTAATATATTTTAAACTCAGTTCCAATGTAAAGTTACCGATTCCGCCGCAGGTATTTTAGTTTATATTATATACGTTTTGTTGATATAGTGTAGAATAGATATTATGTTGTATCACCGCAATCATATAGCCGTCACTCGTCGAAATACCATCAAACAAGTTTCTTAACTAAATAAATAATTCGTATGGCTGTTGTGTTATTGTAATGTATACAATTAATTCCATTGTTATTCATGTGCAGTATAAAGCACCATCATAAACACCAAAGTCCATCGATATCGTTTTTTTTCGTAGGAATCGTGCTATTATGATTTGAAAAAAAAATACATAGATAGAGGTCCTAACTCCCCCCTCCAAAATTATGTGACCCACTTGTCCAAACTACCTGTCAACAAACAGGGTGCATCCGTTAACAGAGTTAAACATGTGTATACTATATAACTTGTATTTAAACTTCGTTCTATTTTCGACAGGTATTGTTTACGATGGAAGATCAAAACCGTAAAAAATTGTGTTTTGTTTTTCACATAACACTGGTTCAAACAAAACAAAGGTTTATAAAAATTTAAAGAAGAAAGTTTCAAGTTCAACGTCTCCTTCCCCGTGTGAATACATATACTAGTAATATTATTTTTATTACTTACTCCAAAGTTTACGTTCGATTATCGTTATTTTTGTTCATGTTTTTGGTTAAGGAAAACAATAAGTAAAGATGACTATTCTCAGTTCGCGGCATTTACTTAAATCAGTATTTAGTAGCTATATTCTATACTCGAAACAACAGCATTAAATATTTTCCAGAATCCAGCAATAAAAGTAATCTTAACATAAATACCTACGCATTTTAATGTATATTATTTCTAGGTAAATGTATCCTGCAACAACTATGAATTTAAAATTATTTATAAAGAATAATATATATATATATATATATATATATATATATATATATATATATTATTGTATTTATAAGTAAGCTTTTTTTATGTGGATCATAATATAATAACTAAATTTTAAATTTATTGTGATCACATAATAATACAACATGTTTTAATTTTTCATTGAACTTATTTAAGTCGTAAACAAAATCAAAGGTTATTTCATACTTAAGCTAGTTATACTGTTTAAAATTTTAATGATCAAATAATAATATTTTTTTTTCGTGAAGAAATATTCTTAATAATATGTAACAGTAAATAATCATAAAATAAAGATTTATTCATGGAAATGACTTTGTGCCAGTTTTGTCTTTAAGTTGAATATTATTGTACAACATCTGCAGCCAATTTAAGAAATAAAAATAAAAATAAATTAATATTTATTGTTATTTATAAAATTGTACTGTCGAAAATAAAAGTGCAATATCAAATATTATGTACGTATACGAGTAATTACAATTACTAAAAATCATACGACAAAGTCTTCGATAAAATAAGAATACATACACAAAATATTAACTAATTTTGTCGGATTGTTGCGAACAAACTGATTGGTAACACGAATACTTTTTAAATGTCTCTTAGCGATGTACAGTGTTATAAGTTAGGAAATGAATGACCCAGTAACACGTTCTCAGAGTGTACACAAAATATAGTTTCACGGACTTCCATCATAGTTATCATAATAATATAATCAAAGCAACTTACTTACTCTCAACTATTGTTGTTGAAAACAAACCACCACCCCTTTCCCCCGTAGTTTTCTCGCGATGTAAGTCGTGCCGCTATTGCTGCAGCGGTTGTACTTGTATAGAGCACACCCCTCGACGCCGAAAAACATTAAAGTTAACCCGACCAAGGGTTTTACTAAGCCACGTGAATCACCAGTAAATTGCACGTCGCGTATATTCATAGAGCTCGTCCAGCCAATCACAAATTATTGTTGTATTATTCACTACAAAAACCTATTTTCAGCGAGTTCAATCAACGATAATAACTATTATTTCGACATTGAAACGCACTATGGCCACGCACACTCATGACGCAGTCACGGCCGACGTCGACGAATGACTATTAAATTTCCGCGAGATCGATTCGATTCGTTTTGAATTGCATTTAAAGCTGCAGACATATAGCCATTAACAGACTAATAACTAGGGCTTGTAAAGCATAGTATGCTTCTTTTTATTTTATATATAATATATGAGATAGAAATCTAATTTTTATGTATACATTTATTTCACGTCACTCTGATTCCAATTAATAAACAATTTATTTTTGTTTTTTTTTTTTTAGTTATTTTAACTGTAAAATTGTTATATATTTACTATGCTAGGTACTATAGTTAATAAAACATTGAATTAATAAGAAACGTAAAAACCCAGAATGCGATGTAGGCATTGGATTATTATTGTTTTCGTTAACGGCTTTTTTATTTAATATATTAAACATTTAAACGTAGGTATATAGATTATCGATCTTCATATTATAGCAAGCAGTATCTATACAATCAATATGCCTATAACATCGTTATCGACCATTTCAAAATTTAGGATTTAGTTTTGTAATTTAAAACCTCTTGTATGAAATATTCACCAATTAATTCAGTAGATGTAGAGAGTCGTTTTCTATGTACCTATAAAAATATTCTGTCCGATAATATAGAGTCAGTTTCACTACTACGAACTAGAGAAATACATGGACCTAATTAATTTTTTTTTTTAAATTTTAATTAATTTTTTTTATTTATTTTTTATAACTAGTTCGTGTTATTTTTGGTCATGTTTTTTTTTGCTAATTTTTAAAATTAAATATACTTCTTTTTTTATTTTTTAAAAAAATCGTTTGCTATTTTTAGTTGCTTACTATGCTTTGAAATCCGAGCCTAACTGTTCTGAATTTCACTTCAGATTTCATTTTACTGTAATTTGTTAATATCCAAAGTAATATTTCACTATACTATTGATTACATTTTGGTTACATTTTAAATTTTTGATAATTTTTAAGTTAATTATTATATTTTATAAAAGTTCTAAATTATAATGTGATTAAAAAAAATCATAAAGCTAAAATTTATACGAGTAATATAGGATAAAATGAAAAAAAAAAGAATATCCTGTAAAACCCAGTAAAAAAGTAGGTCAACACCAATACATATTAAAAAATTAAAAACATTTGCAAACAATATTTCGTAATAATAGGTATTATGTATAGTTTGCATATTTTTGTAAGTTATTTGTTCTCAAAATTGTATTATTGAATTGTTTAAAATAAATAAAACTTTTACTTTGGCCATATTGAAACTAAGTCAACCCAAATCTTTGAATACTGCAGTTATATTAAAAAAACTATCAACAACTCTTGATGAAAACTTTATCTATTATGGCTCATCCTCTCGTAAAGAGGTTTTGATTTTTCTTATATTTAACATTTAATATAAATGTATATAAGTTATTGAGTTAACATTATGACATTGATTCTGGTGACCGAAAAAATACGAAGTAATCGTATATAACAAAAACTGAATACAATGTACTATTATTATAGTACTATAATATATAGATTGCTACCACATATATTTAATGCTTTGTACTTTGAAATCAATTTTCAAATGACTTTATAAAGTTACCAAACAAAATTTTAAAATTCAAATTTATTTGATATCTACCAAACACAAAGTGAATATATGAAAACATAAAAGTATATAACTTTTGTAAAGTATGAGCTCAATGATAGCGTACGTTGAAGAATGACTGAGTTTTTTTTATATATTGATTACAACTGGAAACGATAAAAATTAATTAAAAAAACCAATTGATTTAATGAAAAAAAAAGTTTTTTTTTTGTTTACAAAAATATTTTATTTTTCTATTTTTTATCACGCGACTTACCTATGTGTGCATTGAAGTGTAATTGTAATTTTCGTAATACTTATACGTTTTGTACTTTTAAGTTTAGAGAATTTATTATAATAGTAATTGAAACGTGCAAAGAATTGTATGCACTTGCGTATAAGTTTTGAGAGAAACTCAGACTTAATGATGCCACAGAAATAACACGTACCTACTGCAGTTTTCAACATGGCTAATCCAATATAATGGTATTGGAACACAATTTAAAAAATTACAATTCATCTCCACACGTTCGTTCAATACACCATAATAACTGACGAACATCCGTTTATTCATTATCGTTATTATTATTATTGTTTTACATTGCGAGACTTCAAACACGTATCCTGCAGGTAGCTTGGACACGTCTAGTTAAAATTTAAATCATCAACAAAACAAAACACATTCGCCACATCGGCTACGGTTCCGCGTATTAAATATTATTATTAATCATAACGCAATATTATTATTGTGATATATCTTCGCGACAGGTACTGTGTATCGATTATTCATTCTATTTATGTATATATTATGTTATCTACGTATATATATATATATTATATATGTAGCCATGTAGGTGAGTTCTCCGCCGATCGCTACGATTTCCGTTTTCAACCCTCCGCCCAAGAATTGATTCGATATGATGTATTATAATATAATAGTATATATTATCACTACCATATATAAACGTGGGCACCACGACATGTACATACAATATTATATCGATTTTTTCGATATCAGAAAATTATTTTCACCTCTTGCACAGGATGATTATTTTATTGGCCAACACTCAACACTTGTTATTTAAAAATGTATGAACGTATTTGAAAATATTTTTTTTACATAATTTTCAATCAAAATAAAACAATATATATATTTTAATTATGTTTTTAAACTTTGTTATTTTTTTTTAATGACAACATGCATTTTTAATTTCATATCCAGAAGTAGAACATTTTTCGGAGTATTTCAATACTACATAAGAATCTAAATTCGGACAAGACGTAGTTTATGAGTTATAATTTTTTGAAGTATAGATTACCAAAATAGAGCGATAAGAGTGATATCCTACAAAATATTGAATTACGGCTCCGCGGTCATCTAAAATTTAAATACTAACAACTCATGAACTACTCGTCTGAATTTCGATTTTTATGTACCAAAATACTTCTCAAAATATTCTGCTTCGGAACGTTAAATATGTATGTCGTCATTTAAAAAAGGAAAACTTAGAACGTTTCGACGATCACAATTATTTAAAGTAAAACATTTTAAAACACATTAATACATTTTGAAATAATGAGTGTTGTTCAATAAAAGAAACACCCAGTACGATACTCAAAAAAGCCTGGCTATAGAATTCGAAAAACATTTTGTCGGCACGGTGCCATATTATTATATTATATTGTATTGATGCGCCCGTTGAATTATGTAGTTATGTCATCGCATCCCGTTTTCGCATTATTGTACCGATCTTTTTGAGTGGGTAATTCAGCTGGATTTAAACGTTAGACCCTAAAGTCAGGAGAGTCAAGTTGTACATAATATACATATAAACGCGCTTCCGCACAATCAGCAGTGTGAGTTAAAAATTCAAAACACACAGAAAATAGATTTATATGTATTATAATATAATATTATCTATAATTATGCGTAGACTATTTGAAAATAATAAAGAAAAAAAATAATGATATTAAATTTTTTATATAATATTATAGTCGTACGGAACAACAGATTTTTTTTTATCTTAGGAAAAACTACGATGCACACGTTTTCCGTTCCGACCTTATTTCGCTTTTCTCGGAAACGCTGTCATTGTTTGGACGTGCTTGAGAAAAAAAACTAAACTATAATTCACTAGACGCAAATACCACGTTTGAAGAGTCAAGTGTTATTTACTCGTCGTCGTCGTCATCGACATCATACATGTATATGCGTATACCACGGTCGTGGTTATATAAAGTGCCCGAGTACTCTTTATAATATATTATATCCCTTCGGCGTCGACGACGCGTGCAAATAGCTTTTACACAACATCGTTCTAACCTAACGTGGTGCATATTATTATAATCGGTCGAGGTCAGTCTCAAAACCTCACTTGCCTCCGGTTGGCCCTATTGTTGCACAGTCTCGTCAGCACATCTTATTAAATTGCGAAAACGGCAATAAAATATTAATATAACAACTCAAAATATCTTATTTGTGTATACAAAATGGGTACAAGAGAGTTGTGATATAATTAGCTTTACTAGGCAGTACAGGACCGGAAGTTTGTACGCTACAGCGGAGTCCCACACATAAGTTTCGAGTGACGCGTTATTAATTCTGGCCACTCGTCTTCTTCGAGAATAAAAATAAAATAAATAATGAAAGTTACACATCATAATTAAACGATTAGGCAAATGCGAGTGTAATAAATAAAATATGATATTAATATTTTAATGGTTATGGTATATGTATTATTATGACGATTTAGGTAGGTACACCAGAACACGAGACTTCCAATTAATGTAGTGGAACGTAATATGTACCAAAATAATTATATTAGAAAACTTTGATCTGTCGTTGTAAAACGGTTATATTTTCATAAAAATATCTTGTACTAAAAAAATATTCTTTTGAATATTCTTTGGTGTCTCTACAGTTTCACCGCCCACACATCGACTTTATAATATTCAACCTGCAGCAGTAATGGGGTTGAGCCCCAATGTTAATTTACGCGTGTAAGTATAATATTATATAGTACCTACTTTACCTACATAAACATAAACCCAAGACCACATTATGAGCATGTGTTATATAAAATATTACGCGAATAATTTTGTTGCGATAATGACAACGTAACACAATACCAGTGTACATTGTCCCTAAACAGTTTTCCCGAGTGGACGGGGGCAAACTAATTATCATTAGACGTATGCACGTTATGTATCTATCCACACGTATATTGTTTGTACATTGTGGGGAAAAATATTATAATATGAGGTCGCCACGAATAAAAATAGTAACAATTTGTGCTGCTGTCTTGAGAATTCGCTCCATAACGTAATACAAGATTATTCGAAATAAATCATCCCCGAGGGTTTGCAACTGGGGGATTCCTAGGTCCCCTGACCTTGTACCATGTGACTAGACTAAAAAAGAGCTAAAGAAATCAACGGAGTCGATCACTGAGCGGATGATGTAAGGAAATAATTTGAGATCCGACTTAACATCATAACGATGACTATTTTCGAATAACCCTGTAAGTACGCATCGAAAACTCGCAATGTCCTTAATACTCGCTGTACGTACTTGATGAACATGTACACTCCCGTGGGTTCCATTGCCCTGGATATGCCCTTCCACGATGCGATCATGCTGTATTTCTGCTTGGCCGTCAGCGGGAGCCGGGGGTCCGGGGGGCCCGGGCTCGGCGGTTCCTGCAACGCGTCCTTGTGCTTGCCGCCGCGGTCGTCGCCGGACGTGGCCGAGCTGGCCAACTTGCCCAGATCACAGCCCATCCGCGCGGAACAACAGCCCACTCCGGGACGTCTCTGTCACGCGGACGCGAGCCGCTCTTCCGCGACGACGACGACGTCTACTGCAACTGCGACGGTTTTATCGCCACACTAGTCGCCTGCACTTGCACCTGCACGACCCGCTGCACCGCTACTGCAGCTGGTTGTACGCTATCTACGCGCCGTCGTTGCGGGAGACTTTTGGCCTGCACCGAGCAGTGTTATCGGCACACTTCCGGGGCTTTACGCGCGTATCCGCTACCGCCCGGCGGTCGTTTCCCGTGCGCTTTTTCCCGTCGACGACCGGCTGCAGGGCCCGGAGTCGCGCACATGCATAAAACCACCGTGGTCGCAGTTATACCGATGTATACGAGGCGTACACTGCTGCAGGTATGCGCACACACAAACACACACACACACACACACACACACACGAATATTACGTATTACGGTCTGTTTTTATTCGTGCGGCGGGCACATCCGACTTGCGCGCTCGTCACGATATAGGTAGAGGTACAACACGCGGTCGTCCGGCCGCACTCGGCTCTCGCAGTATACAGACACACACTGACCGTGCCGCGAGCGCAGTTGACGAGAGTAGTGTAAGCACACGCAGAGCCGTCACAGCGCTTGTACGTTCGTCCGGCCGCAACACTCGCACAGCACTGTCGCCGTTTTCCCCGACCAAAAGGATAGAGACCGTTGCCCGCTGACGACGACGCCGCCGCCGCCGCCGCAGACCGCACACACGCACACGCTTGCACTCGCACACACGTACACGGTCGCGCGTTTATGCGTCCGCGCGCACACGCACTACGCACGAAACTCCCAGCCGCCACCCTCCCCGCCGAGAGTATGAAATCCTCCACGGCCACCCCCCCAAGTGCCGTTGTGCACGGGACGAAGGATCGCCCCTTGTACGACCCCTGCCCGGTTTCGGGGAGGGCGGGCAAGAGGCCAGGACCGCGGCGGTGGTGAAAAAAGAAGAGAGAGAGAGAGAAAAAATACAGGGGGAAAAACTTACGTATATATATATATGTATATGTATATACCGAAAAGCCATTTATTCTGCGGCACGGGACGGCGGCACTCGGACAAGCCGTGTGGCGCTCGCGACACTATATGTACACGCGATATATAATATACAACACGTTTCTCGTTTTATATATATATAGTTATGTGAGTGTGAGTAAGTGTGAGCGTGTGTGTGTGTGTCTGTCGAGTCACACCTGAGCCAAGCTCGTATATAGGTTTTTAAGGTATATATACATATATATATGTAGGTGTGATATCCACCACGACTTTATTGTTATTATTATTATTATTATTGTCGTCGTCGTCGTCGCCGTCGTTATTGTTAGTATTATTATTACTGTTTTTTTTTTATTTTTTTTTTGCCTCCGTCGTAGCGTCTTTCCCGTAAATAATAATAATATGCGCACTTCCTATATACTAGTTTAATGATGCTCGTCGTTGTTACGTACGTAGGTATTATTATTTTCATTGTGACTGCTGTCTTTACGCACCTGTACCACGTCGGAAATCACACGTAATATTACAAAGCTCATACATCACCCGCATGCGTTCACACGCCGTAGCGAAATATGCGGAGTGGATTCGCCGAGAGACAGCCAGCAGTGCTTAATGATTAAAGATTATAGGTTCGAATAATTCTGTAATTTTTGAGTGTACCTACGGTATATACTCGATAATATCCGAAATTTCAAATACCTACTCGGAATTTTTGTACACCGGTTTGAGTGGGCCGATGCAAACATTATTTTTCTTTCTGTAAATCGTTATAATTGATGATTTTTTTTTTTTGAACTAGTCACGTTAAATCTCTATTTGAGTTATGAATCAAAATTTAATCCTTGATACTACACAGTGGCGTTGAGACTGGTCACCGACTACGTGAGCTGAGATATTCGGGTTCGTGGCCCGCGGTTGATGTATAGTATTTGTAGTTTGTAACTGACAACTGTATAACCATAGTTACAATTAATTGAATAACTTTCTCAGTAGGTACTGGTTGTGTACTATTGTCACTTTTAGAAAAGGATGGTGTTAAGGGGTAAGGTTGAATTTCACTGTAAATTGAACAAGAAATTGCACACAGTTGCGCTACGAACGAGTGGCGAAAATAAATGGTGGAAATAAGTAAAAAAAATATGTCACTGTCAAAAAAATATCTTCTCGCGTCCCATAAAATATGTCTTCTTTTGTCCATTGAATGGTAAATGTTAGTAATGTTCGTTCGTTTATCTAATGCGAGATGTAAATAGGTTAGAGAGCAGATTGTGTTGTAGTAAAAAAAAAATATAAAGTTTTCCATTATCTTTATTTTGAACCTAGTTATTAATTATTGAAATAAACTAAAAGCACAAAACGATGTTTCGTCGAGAAAAAATGTATTGCTCCGTTTTATCACTATGATTTTAGCATTTAATATAAATCGTAAAAACGTAAATTATGAAATTGAAAGGAGAATCTTTTAATCTGTTATCGCACGAATAAAAGATATTTAATATTTTAAAAGAATAGTTTGAAAACTAATTTTTCACATATTATGTATTATATTCATTTTTTTGTTTATATTATTTAATTTTTAATTTTTTAAATTGTTTAAAATATCCAAATTCTATAAATATAATATAATAATATATTTTTATTTTAAAATTGTATAATAGTCTACATACGGTCAAAACTTAAAAATATTAATATTAATATAAAAACGAAAAAAATAATGTGAAGGTACTATTCAAAAAAAATTATATTTAATACTGTATAAAAAGTATACCAAATTAAAATATATATTATATGATACAAAAACTGCAGTAAAGCTTTTCTGAATAAATCACAAATATTTTATTTATGGAACTACAAAGAAATATTGAAGTTCATGGCTATTACTAAACAGCTTTATGTAATATAACGTGTTACGGATTCAAGAATTTAATAACAATTATTATAGGACCATTGGGGAATCGAATCCAAAATTACTTTGATGTTTGTACCTAAAACATGACAGAGAGAAGTGTTTATAAAACGGGATTTGAACTAAACGTAGGAATATTATAAATTGCCCGTAGTTAGTTTAAAATTATATATTATATAATCGAATTAGACTTCAAATCGTGTAATAAAAAAACCAAAAAAAAAAAATCTCCAAACGCGTGGGACCATTACTAGAAACCACAATAATCATTATCTACTAATATACTATAGTGTTTCATACACTCTGTCATTTGACGACTCGAATTGCCACATACTCGAAAACGTTGCCTTCAATCAGTTCATACGAAACTACCAGTTATTAAGGTAGCAAGGATTTGGAAGTGTCAAATTCCTTCGCACTAAGTGTTTTTTTTACGATTTCCACTGAGTAATTTCCTATCATAAATTTACTTGGCTTACTTTTGAATAACGGTGTATTTTGCATTTAATCTTATTATCTCTCGCTTTGTTTTATTTATATTTAATTTGTTATTAATTGTATAATAAATTAACTGCTGGAATCGTTGTCACTATTCAATAATGAAAAAATGTAATGTACATAATTGATTTATATATATTTTAAGCGTCACGAGATTAAATCGGTAACTCGCAGCAACTCTTGAGTTTCGAATTCGCGTTCACTGCAGAAAAATCTCGGTGTTAAAAAATGTCAGTTACCTAAAATATAGGTACTCCAACTTTTATAAGTAAATAATACATAATATTTATTGATTTAGGTATAATAATAACCCATTGAAGTACATAAAATGAGAATATTTTAATATGATATGTGCAGATTATGGGCCAACCGCCAAGTATGACAACATATTCAAATCAGAATTTCAAATATTATGTGCATATTACGCCTATATAATGGCAATGTAAACCACACATTTTGATCGATATATTATAATTCGTTCAAAACTCGGTACGGTATAGCAACAAAAAAAAAAAAAAAATAAGAGCAAATGCGTGAAATTCGTAGTCATAGCCCCCCGCCCGCGTAACGTGAAAAGTTAAGCTGAAAACCGATTGGAAGAGCTAATTATTATTCACGTCATATATCGTGAGGGATGTTGTATGTGGCTTTTTTTCCTCCTTCTTCTTGCGGCTGCATTACTATAATTATCTCGCACGGATTCCGAAAGCCGGCAGAACACTTTATGACAATATATTATACAATAATGTAATATATTATCGTGTCCGTCGGTTTATCTTCGTCGGGTCTTTACGACGGAGATACATTACATTAAAGGAGCTACTCACAGCGTCGCATCTACACACACCTTTATGGCTATATTGCGCACACCTATTTAAGTGTATTATGTGTGTATATTATTACATTAAATACTTTCGTCGTATACGGTTCGTTTAAGCCCTTTATCGTGGTCATTATTTAATTTCTATTGGATTGTTTCGCCCGCCGACAACGACAAAATATACTATTAAAACGGGCTTACGTGATCGTATACGTCTAAACCTAATGACATTGTCTTCACTCGATTAATACGCCTTGTCAATTATTTTTTTTTTTTTTTATTATTATTAAAGAAAAACAGAAAAACTATACAACTCATGATCATTACACACGATGGTTAAATTTATCGAATGAAATTATATTGTTACAATAAAAAAACAAAATAAGATATTATGGTGTGAAGTGACCCGCTGATCATACTCTTATACAGTTTTGTTCAATATTTTATACAACTTTGTAATTATAATTTTTTGAATTTTTTTTCGTTTTCTAAAGATTTTTTGTCCATATAAAAGTAATAAAGTTAAACTCTAATGCAATTAAATAAATGTTTATGCATAATATAATATATATATATATATAGTATTAACCATTTTTTTCTATTATTAAAAAATATGTTGTTATATTTTCGAGTTTTCATTCGTGTCGATAAAAATATCGTTTTATCGACGATGCCATAATATAGACTGTAGTGTCTATTATTTTTCGATATTTTTTCGACTGGTGGAGCAGTGATAAGCACAGGAAATGACATCGACGACAATATAATATAATATAATTGAATAGACGCGTCGAATGCCGATTGCCTGCAAGCGCAACAAACGCAGTAATCTTAATCGGAAATCATAAAAATAACGTCCTGTTTTTAATTTTCAAAAAAAAAAAAAAAAACACCGACACTCAGACACCCTAGTATAATATAGTGGGCGTGTTTTTTATGTAAACGATTTTCTTTTTACGCTATTATGCGAAAATACGACAGAACCAACAAAGGGTACATTATTATTAATAGTAATTTTGTTTTGATCACTTTTTGAAACGGTCTCGTAGTCATTAATATTATTCTCGACGCCTCCGTGTTCGCGAAATAACCGTGACGTAATGCACAATCACTTGCTGCAAATTACGATAATATACTACTATATAGAATAATAAATTATCAAATCTGTAATTAATATGCATTAATAATATACACATACAATATTATCAAATCGACGAACCCTATCGATTATTTGAACCTAAACCAAAACTGTGATTTTTTTTTACTGATGATAATCGGCATCTGATAGTTGAAATAGAATTAAAAATAACTCGTATAATATGCTAATACTTGAATTATATTATATAGAAAATACCTATACATTTTATTTGTCAACAATATTTGTAGCTGCAGTAAAAATTCATCAATTTTCAATTTTGAGTGTGGTTTCAGTTAAAGGGTTTTAATTGATGAGGGGTTGGTTGAAATAAAAACAGATTCTTAGAATTTAAAATAATTGAAATATAAGATTGAAAAGAATTATGCAATACCTTAGAGTTTAATAAAGTTGTTTATACTATACGAATCTATTGATATCGTTATATTCAGTGTGCTGTATTGACATATAAATAATTACAAGCGAAGAACAATCATACATTATAATTATTATATAATATATGAGATTTGTATGCCAAAAATTAATTTTTCATATGGTATGATTAAATAAAAATAAAAATTATTATTAAAAATACATATCAGAAATAAAATACTTCTATTAGAAAAAGATTCTGGCACACCGTTTTCGGTTACAATAATCTATTGTATGTAGTTACTTATCACTAGATTAAAATTAAATTTAACGCAACATCCAATTTATTGACTTACTCAACAACATGTAACACTTAAAATGTACTATATAACAGAACAACTTCCTTGGTTTTCAAATCTTAAATTAAGTAAAATCAGGATAAAGGAGAAACGTAATAATAGTTCTTTGTAAGGAATTAGTGTTAGGTTTATGTAATAATGAAAACGCTACAACTTAGAACGATTTAAGATTTGTATTTTACTCTAATTAGAAAGAAAAGTTGTTTATTTTTATGAGGCCTTGTTTACCTTTGTTTGGTGATATAGGATACTGCTTTCTTAGGTACTTTTAAATAATCCTATCAGATTGCACAAAAAAAAAAAAAACAATGTTCATTTTCAAAATACATGAAGTAATTGAAATTGAACAAGTATAAAAAAAATATAGTGTGATTGAACAATTTATTTTCCATTAGAAATAAAAAGTTATCGTTATTTTTATTTATATTTTTGTTTCACAAAATAATATTATGGATTTTTTAAATAGACATTTTTGGATTACGAAATATTTCGTTAAAAAGCCAGTGATTGGATCGTACCAGAATACATCAAAACGTCATTCCAGTTCATCTGCATGTTATTATTTGCTTCCTCCTAAACTCGTCATTTTGACTTATGCTTTCATTCATATTCACAAAAATATGTGTTATAATATTTATGAAACATTAAGTAATTTCATAAAAAAACTAAAAATAACTGTAAGTGGTTTGATTTTTATTATTGCTATATGTTGTTGAAGATAAGTATATTGAGTAAGTATTGTGACAATAACAGTGCAAATACTGACATAGGCTTTATAGCTAGTTATAGAATTATAAATTATAAAAAATATGCGAGTTATCCTTTTAAAAGACGTACAACGAATAAAATTGTTCATACAATTTTCTCAGAATGTAGTAATGGTATGTAGAATAAACATTTCGCCAATATTGTGCTAATCGATATATTGTAATATAAAAATACATAAATTCTATATTCACGTATATTTTTTAGCAACATCAACTAAAAAACAAAAAAAATTAATAATAATAATCATATTCACTGATCGGCACAAGTAATATGAGCAATATTTTGTTCAACAAATATTTGCTATTGAAAAAAGTTCATTCTAACTTAACCTCCCCTCATTCCCCTAAAATTTGTTGCAGTTTATGTATTTAATATTTGTATTTGAAAATAATATTATTATTACTATCTTATGTTTGTTATATTGATAGACATAATAATATAGTATTATTCATTTTATCAGTTATAGCTAGGAATAAATTAATCATATTGGCCTTTTATTGACTTTTTTAGTTTTTTTTTTTTTTTATATATAGGTAACAATATAATCACTTATTGTTCATTAAACTCTAACAGGTAGTGAAATAACAATTTAAGTTAAAAAAGAAAATATTATATACATCATATACACTGTATAATAACGAACAATGGGGAAATCTGCCAATCCCAGCTGTTGATCATAATCACCTCCTCTGCATAACCTACACGACATCTCAAACAATCAGTATCTGATTGTCTACCAAATAATTATTTGTCAGTTTGTCAATATCTCAATAAAATTATTAGTTGACTAGAATATTATTATTCTCTTTGAAATTTTCATAAGTTTTCTGAAAATTAAGAAAGATTACCAAATTATGATTGCTCTGACGTTAAAACGCGAAAAGCTCTTATTTAAGAAAAACTTTTTGTATTAATATCCAACTTTCTAATAACCACTGAGATCAAAACATATTCATTGATTATTTTAGTATTATAAATAACCATTTTTGTAGTATACATGGATATATTTTATGTATACAGCTTGATGTGTCTTATGAAATTTTCAATTTTGAAAATCCGATACTTAGACATTAGATAGTGATTATAAATTTATTAGATTCTCAAACTATATAACTTTTTCTTTTAAAAACTGCATAGAACACGTATGCGGTATTTTTAGAGATTTAGTAAACTGCTCCTGGTCAAAACCGTTTACAAATGTTGTAATTTGTAATAAAAACTGCATTCAAATGTAAAATAATCAAATATATAACATATTATAGACCTACGTCTTGTAAAATATTACTGGCCACGGACACTATTCAACTTTTTTATATTGTGCTAAACGCATTTTTTTTCTATGTTCAAATAAGTTTTATTATGACATTTTTAAATACATTTTCCTCATAACAAATAAAATCCGTTTTTTTTTTTTTAACTCACAATGTAAAAATAAATGTTGTTTATAATTAATATGCATAAAAATGATGTGCTGTGCACTAGGTTGGGAAAACCAAAACATAATCTTGGAGAAGTCGAATTCGAGACACGATCTCCGTCTTCCGTAAAATATAATATAATACATTGCCATCTATATCGATAAAATGATGATGTTATGCGGTGTGTGGTCCGTGAAGAATTGATTGGCTCGCTGGTACTCCATTACATTCATGATAATGCGTTGTAAGAAAATGATAATATTATTATAGACGATAAAATATTTATCCAATACAAAACCCTTCCTTTAAATTTCCTCGAAAACGTTTGGCGACGCTACCAAATATACATTTCGAGATGAGTGATTGCCGTTTTACGAGCTTTAGCACGGCGCAGTGCATTTACTACGGGAACCCGCTATTACAATATTATAATAATTGTCGTGCACGATAAACATACTGATGAAATGTTATTAATAAAACTGGCGAAAGGCGGTGCATAAGAGCTATTAATTTATTTTTCCGCGTTTCCTATTCTCTTTTGCTGGGCGGAGGGTTAAATTAACACACTCTGTTGTAACCGAAACTGCAGTTACGTGGGTTGTTTGTTACACAGTATGTATAAATACATTGTCACGTGTCTGAAACAATTTTATAGACTTTTGAGGTGAAAACACGACAAACAAAATAAATAAATAATAAAATAATATTAATGACAACTTAAATCTGAAGCGAAATACAAATTTTTAAATTCATTTATACGCGTATACACTATACATGTTATTTTGCGAAATAACATTAATTGTACAGGTTTTAATCGGCGGGGACTTATAATTACTTAATATAAGGCACGAGAATTTTTTTAACCGACAATATATTAACAATATAATTCACGAAAAGAATGTATTTTGTTAAAATTTTTATTTATTTAAACTATAAAATAGTAATTTCGTAAATATTATTTTTTGAAATAAAACTTAAAAGCTCATACGAGATTATACAAGTACCTATTAAGGTTAAATTAGATACAACAGATAATTATATAAAAAAAAAACATTTTCAAATAAATAGTTTTAGACTAAGCTAATTGTTGAAAAGTATTAGTCACACACTCACACAACCCTCGATACGCGCTTGTATGTGTTTTTCTGGTTAGTTTTTCCTAATACAATTTTCTTGTATATATTTTTTCACTTTAATAGTAGGAGTATTAGTAACCTATAAAGTTTCTCGCAACACACAAGTTGATTACGGGTTTTATTTAATTTTAACTTTAGAAGTTAATTCTTAATCTTTTTATAATTTTCTTAGTAAATAAAAATAAAGTCATCTCTAGGGAGTTAGAACAAAAAAAATTCAAAACTTTTCTTATTAATTTTAATCTAATGGAAAAAAAATTTGAAAAGTAGATACTCGTATTTTCATTAATTTAAGTTACTACAAGACAAGATTATAAATTATTTTTTTTTTTATGCTGATTTAACTACTCACAATATAGTATTGAAGAGAACACAACTTTTTTGTGAAAAAAAAATCTATTCACTGATACTTGAACTCTATTCCGTGAAATAATTATTACGTTATACTGGAAAGGAAACAACTATAAGGCCGGTGTCAAATATTCGTGTAAAATTTCATGACAAAGGGTCCGGCCTTAGAAAATATATTTACCACCTTCACGGCATCCGAAAGCGGTATGGTGAAGGGTCGTTTTTGCTACAATTTTTGCATTCCAACAATACAGAGGAATAAGAATTATATTATACATCATAATCGAGTGCACTCAACCACTCAACATCAGATGCTTGGACAGGTGTTAAGAGTTGTTAAGTCCGACGCATACAATATAATATAAGATATCTACTGGGAACAAACTTTTCCATATATAAGATCAACTCACGAAAAAAAAATTATATTATAATTGTAGTATATTTTTTTTTAATTCTCAAGTCTTAATGACTAACATTGGTATTAAATGCATACCTATAATGTAAAAAATGTAATTAAAATGTTAAGTTTTGTATGAATTAGTGTTTCACAATAATTCTCTATAAGTTATTTAAAAATACACTAAAATTGTACCATTGATTCGAAACGCGCAGACATATGTAAGTGTGTTTAATAAATGTTTAACACTGAGTTCTAACAAAAATGCATCAACTTTGAAATCGTTCGAGGTCGATCGTTTGGGGCCACTTATCTTGACGCTGCACATGCGCGCGTGAAGTCCTCCTCCCCCACTTAAACCTACAGACTCCAGACCCTTGCAAACTTTTACAATTTATTTGCTTTAATTTGCGTTGCAATTTTAAAAATTTGTAACTTCGCGAGCGTTAGCTGTATACTATAATACAGACGGGAGCTTAAACTATACGTACACGTTTTCACGGCAATCGCTGATCGTTTGTTGTAGGATACTGCGTAGTATAAACGGTGAAAAGCGTGGCAGTTGCACACGAGAGGCAAAGCTCTATGATAAGGTTTTCATAACATTATGAGTCAATAAGCAATATATATATATATATATTGATGTCTTTATCCACCAGGGCTATATTATGTTAATATTGTTATCGAAAGCAATAAACCTTGTTCGTAATAAATTACCGTTTAAATACCCAAAACACTAATACAACCGCTAATGTTTTTGATATTTTGAAGTTGAACGTAGACAACAGATATAATTAATTCGTTTGATATAAACGAAACATTTTTGTACGGTTAATGAATTATAGATTATTTAACTACCTATGTCATTTAAAGGAATATTATAAATACTTTTCTTTCAATTATGTGGGGTAAAACTTCCGGGGTAAAATCGTGTATTATCTATATCAATATATATCATGTATTAAATAACAAAATATATTGTTGAATAAATGATTAATATTTATTTAAAATATATATATACATATTATATTATTATAATTTATCATACTTTTATGAGATTAAAAAGGTTCTTTTTACTAAAAAAAGCCACATGTTTATTATTTTATTTTCATTAATTTTATGTTAACTTTAAATTACAAAATAATTTTAAAACAGCTTATATAATTGGATTAAATAATTACTAATATTTATTCGTATTTTATTGCAATATTCTTTGAAAGTTTTTTGTATGGTATTTTAAATCTTATAACGAATATTCAGTCATGTCGGCCAAATGTAAAGACTATTACGATTTTGCTTCGTGGAGTATCATGTTAATGATATATTTTTAATGTTTATTTAATATAATGATATAGCTAACAATATTTTTAAGATAATATTATGCAATCATATTTAATTTTTTTAAGGTCTTGTTTTGCCTATTTAAAAATTAGTAGTACGGTACTGCCGACCTTCCTCTAAGCATGATATTTTAATGTTCGTACCAGTATACCACTACGTATTTAAATTAGGTGTCTAAATTCCGATACAGATATTATTTTAAGTAGGTATACAATATATATACGTCTGTTTATGGCTACATAGAACTAAAGTTATTTTTGTTGGTTGTTTTCAGAAAATGTTTAAAGTGACGTACTGATGTTTGTTAAAAATAAAATAAAAACAATGAGAACCACTGCTCGTTAACCGTTTATTTATCAAATGCCTTGAACCACGTACTGTAATTTATTTGTCGTATCACTATGGTTTTATATTATTTTTATTATTATATTATTTTCTTTACTAAACGCATGTTAATACTTATCTAAACCTTGAGCTTTTAAAAATCTTTATATTTCTACAATGTTTTTGTAATCGACATGAGTAAATGCCAAAAATGTTTTTAAATTAAAACGAATATGTCAATTTATAGTTATCAAGCTAATCTTCGTACAGAATATAATTTGAAAATATTTACTCATAAATGATACTTAAATATTTATATAAATGTTATCGGTTTTCAGTTATTGGTGAATTTGTGTAATATCAAAATTCGATGTCTTTTAATTAATTTTGCAAAATTATTGTAAAATGGATGGTTTTTTAAAATTAGATTAAAAAAAACATTTTTAAATAGCAAACATATATTGTACTAGTGTTCTTATAAGTAATATCACTTATTTAAATGTCTATACTTTTTAATATTATAAAATATTATTTAAAATACAGGTCATTAATTTCCATTTTTCTATGTAATTTTTCAGTATAATATGAAAATATTGTTAATAAACAACATGTTCTTTGAATTTTCTTAGATATCAAAAATACATTTTATTCTGTACCTAGATAATAATATTCGTTTAAATAATGTTTTACCGCAGTATTAGAGGAGCTGCTTACAAATTATTTAACTCATACTTAAAAGGTAGAGTAAAAATGAATAATATTTTCATTGAAAAAATCGATATTAATTCCTTAGTTTCACGAAGGACGGTTTTAGGGAAAATTCTATTTATTATAAATATTAATGAATTCTCAACCAATATACTCAGGTTAAATAATTTTTTTTTTTTTGCTGATATACTAGGTATAATTTTATTGAGAAATCATGACATAAATTAATTGTATAAAATAGTTGAAGAAAGATTTTTGATTATTAAAACTGAGATGGACAATAATTCATTAGAAATAAATATGGATAAAAATTAATGTATTTATTTAGAATAAGAAAATACTCACTTTTAGAAAACTATACAATTTTTGTTCATTCTTATAACTGTGTTATTACAATATAATTTAATTGTTAATGATAAATATTTAGTAATATATGTGACTGTAAAATTTTAAATAGAGTCACTTCAATTTTATTTTATATTTACAAATCACTTAAACATATTTTAAGTTTTAAACTTAACATCATGACATACTTAACTTTGATACAACTAATCATTTCTCACGGAATTTCGTTCTAGCGAAGAACTCAAATACTTACTACATTAATTTTAAGAATCTGGAAGTTGCTTTAATTTTTTTACTCAAACATTTTATTTTATATACCCTCTACGTATAATATTTCTAGTTAATATAATGAATTAAATATTCTTACTTAAATTTCTTGTAGGTATTTGAAAAATGTATGTTATTCTTATTATTGATATATAATTTGAAATATGACTTATTCTAATTCTATCTAATTCGATCGTTATTGTCCATAACATGAAAAATGTTTTCGGGCAACATAATGGTAAATACACATTTATACAATTTTACTCAAATTAAAATTATTTTAAAAATTTTAAAATATATAAAAATATACTGTTAACCTTATATATATTATAATATCGTTAAACTAATCTTTTACAACACAATTAGTTTTTCATTAAATTTGGACAATATTTTAATGTCCACTTCCACTTAGTCAAACTTACTAATTTAATTTTTAGCCTTTAGTTTAGAATCTCTCTTTTCTAGCACAGCCATTGACTTTGGAGGTGATCCATCTTATTATCAATCTTTATGTATACATATTATATTATATCGAAATTCTAAATTATAATTGATGGAATAATAAATATATTATTATTATTATATTCTTGCATACTCTATAGTCTATATAAAGTTAGAATTGCCCCCCCCCTCCCAGCCGATGGTCCATGTTTTATAGTATAAAACCTGATAATCCATTGTGATTCACCCTGTTTATTTCTTGCTGGTAAAATGATAATAATATAGATATAAATAGTTGTTAGCTTTCCAATAAAATTGTTCAAAATGTATAAATGCATTCATCATCACAACATGATAACTAAAAATCACAAAGAGTGTAGTACTTATTGATTAAATTTGATGTAATTGGACAACATATCCTTTAAACTCTGCTTTTATAGAAAGCATTAAAAATGAAATCTTATCATTATAATTGCTATACAACGTTATAATGGCAATATAATTATTTATATTTTCAAGGAAAAATTACTTTGGTAACATAAACATTCAAATTACTTTAACATATGAATCAATTATTTTGTTATGTAATCTATATATTGTATGATGTGATTTTTAAAGATTGTATTAATTTAAAAAAATGATGACTATTATTATTTTTTATCATAACTAATATTCTCTTGATCAAATACGACGAATACTTAATGTGTTAGAGTATATAAATGAGGAATATTTTTAATATTATCTTATGTATATATTTTTTTATGTTTTGTAGTCCACGATCGCTATTTTTTTATGTTGCTTATATCTTATTTAATACACGTCATAAATGTTCGATTTTTTTTTTTTTTTTTTTGATCCTGCCGATTACGTTATTGACTATATTAGTTTTAAAAACATTTCGTGTACGTTTTATAATAATCATCAATAGTTATTTGATTAATAAATCATTGTAATATTAGCAAAATACGTCGATTACATCGTGTAATATTTAGACAACCTATTTATGTGTTATTTTCTTATAATTTTAGCATTAGATTAATAGATTCCATTATGTTATAAACAACCAGTGCTTATCAGATGAATTCTGACGCTTGGTTATTCAGTACACCTACATCATATATTCATATGCCATTTTCTAATATTTTAAAACTAAAAAGGTTTCTATTTGATTGATTTTCATGAGCTCTTAGCATATAAAAATACTTAGTTTTTATTGCGCACTCCTGTAATAAATCGTTTTCCTAATAAGCTAATTTAGTAATCAACGTGTTCATAGGCATATTATTATTTTACTTGATTAATTATATTTTCATAATTTAACGATAAGTAAATTCATTGTATTATATCATTATACGATTAATTTATCAGTAGTTATCAAACAATATTTATAACAGTTATAAAATAATAGAATGTTTCTTGTTTTTTTTTTTACATTTTAAGCATAATTTATACGTATTTAACTTTATAATGTATTTGTTAAATTATTTTCATTTTAGACATTCTATAACAGAATTTTATTCAAATATAAACTTATATAAAGGTCAAATAAAACTATTTTTTAATTTTTTAAAGTGTTTTTCTATTAACAATAAACAAAATGTAAAATAATAAATTATGACAAAACTATTTATGAAAAGGAAATAATTTATAACTAGAAGTAGATATTATAATATATTTTATTATATTCTTTTAAAATGTGCATTACATAATGCAAATATTCTGTTAAAATACTTCTCAATAAAATTATTATTTTTTTAAAAAACTTTTAAAGATAATTTAAATATATATATATTATATATTAGTAAATAGTTAATAATAAAATTGCATTTAAAACATAAATTTTAAATCAATACTTTTTATTTAAATAATTTTTGCAAGTAAGTATAATAATTTGGATAATAATAGTTTGGATATGACATGTTTAACATTAAAAAAAATATATAATTAAATATCAAAAGAATTATTAGGTATCTAATTCTATTAAAATTTGAATTATAAATATTTTATACTATATTATAACATACCTAACTTTAACCTTTGATATATTTTAATTATTTTTAAGATATGATTGAATAAACAGTTTTAATATTTTGAATGTGAGTTATAAAAACTAAAATGATTAAATATTTAATTTTTGAATTAGTTACCTATAATAATTAACCGTTGAGTCTAAAAATTCCATTTTACACAAAATGAATTAGAAACTTAAATCGATTGTCCTTGGCGATTAGGTGAATTTTCATTTATTAGTCCCAATTTCCTTTTGTATTTTATACCAAAACTTTTTTGTATTTCAACTCTTACAACAGTGGCATGCAATTTCCGACAAGTGCTATTTCCGGTGTATTTTTTTTTCATACCAACTTAAAGTAGCAGTATTTTCAACAATATTATAAAACTAGTTCAGTGAACGTTATCATTTGATACCTAGCAACTATCTGTATTCAAAAACAAATATAAACATACTGCAGTAGTTTATCTTTGATAATTTATTTTAATTTTATGATGAAATGATTAGTATAATTATTGTATCTCCGTGAAGTTTTCTGAATGCTGAATATTATAGAAAATTATTAATATTCTAATTATTTAAAGTGATATAGTTATTTACTTGGAAAATTTTATCAAGAATAATAATAAGTAGAAATAATAAAATTATTAGCTATTATTTCTAAACACGCTAAAAACATTCATATACAAACTGAAGCACTCATTCATAAACTATATTATTTTTTTCCATAAAAACAATTAACGTCACAGTCACTATCCATTTATATAATATCAATATTTTAAAAATAAATACTATGTGTTCTGAGAATATTTTATAACATAAGAACACAATGTGATTATCTCATTCACAAAAAGTGTCATCAAAAGTAACTAATAAACATATAATTTTTATTACTAATAATAACTTTTCGCTAAGGAATTAAAAAAAATTTAACAATTTAATTTATGTTTAAAAATATATCAAATAAATTATTTTAAGAGATTGAACGACACAAATGCAAAAACAAATTGTAGAAATAAAATAGTTTTTAATAGCTTTATTGTTATTAGTTGTTATACAATCATGTTTTTTATTTTATAAGCACAATAGTATAGATATTTTATTGTAAGTACATCTATAGTTTACGACTTCCGGTAATTTTTATTACAGTACCAATATAAATAAGTCATCAGGTCAAATATTGCAGCAAGAAAATAAAGTACAACGCTTACAGCTATAGCTGTGTGAACCTAACCAAATGGAAAAAAAAAAGATTTGTGCTTGGCGTTTGAAAAATACTATGTACACATTGTAGCTTGTAACGAGGGTAGAGTACAAAATATTACGTTACAACCATGCCTTGGGTTATTACGTTAAAATACACAACATTTCACTTTTGTACAATAGAAAGACTACGGTAAAAAAAATAACTCCATTTATTATACATGTCGTTTAATTTGGATATTAAACGTCGCACAAAAGACGTAAAACGATTTTCGTATAAATATGTAGTAGATAATAATATGTGAACAAATAATAATAATAATAATAATATACAGTTTATACAAAATATACATATATGTTACAAATGCCGGACATAGTTTTTTATTTTATAGGGTTGAAATTATTGAACACTCGTTTAAACTCGATTGTTTGCTCGTGAATTAATTCATATTATTAATAATCACAATAAATTAAACACAATGATAAATATAAATACAATTTTTTCATCAATAGTATTCTGATACTGGAGATTGGTTTACTAGTTATTATAATGTTTACTGAATATTTATTCATGTTTTTTTAGTTTTTAATTAGGTACTCGTACAAGAAACTTAGAAACAACAACAATATTTAAACAGTTCACACGTCGTTTATTGTTATCTATGTTTAGTATGATTTCATAAATCGTACTCGTTTCAACGTTTTAATTTAATATAACTGTTTTTTATTTTTTTATTTTTTTATTTTTTTTTATTACACGACATTTTAAATGAACATAATAATAAATCGTATTCGACGTTTATAAAAAATTGTGCGGTTCGGTTCTCATAACACGGAAGTATTTGATCTCATCAAAATTTTTTCTAGTTACATTATAATTAACTACTTTAGCATCTTTCATTTATATCATCGATTTGTCTACATCGGGCAACATATTATAATGTATTCTGTGATTTTTGAATGTCAGATTAGATGGCGGCATCGCGCGAGACATTCAACGGAATGTTATGACATTAGATGAAATATCCGTAAATACGCCAACAATAATAATAATAATAATAATATACGAACAATAAACAGTAATCAGTGAAAATGATGTAACTATATTTATCGTCACACTCCGAGAGCAAAGAACATTTAAAAAATGTAAATCAAATAACTACCCCCTCTTTTAGCCCCGCATTACACAACCAACAGTATAATGGAAAATAAATCAAAATGATTTTCTTTGCCAAATTGCTTTCTGCAACTATCCGCAGAAAATAAATGAAATTCTTTAAGAGAAAATAGATATTTCGATTTTCCCCTAGCGTTTTGAGTTAATTTAATTCCTATATGATGTTCTAATAGATGTATACTAAAATTTAGGACTCACTTACACTTATTCTAATCTAATCGTATTTTTAGTACCTCTACTCACCGTCCACCATTTTATGTGCATAACTTATAATTTATAATCTAGTGTGTAAAAATATATTAAAACTTAAGATGCGAGGAAATTAAACGGTAGACAATCTTTTATATTATTGTAAATAGTGTCTGCGTGATTGATAGCATCGGATGAATATTGTTCTCCATAATAACTTTGGTAGATCATATTATATATTATACAAACCAAATTTCATGTTCGATTTTTTAATACAATACATAAATAGTCTATGTAATAGCTTTTAGGTCACTCGCATAGTCGCATTATAAGAAACTGTATGACGCACGATAAATCACAATGTTGGAATAAGCATTAGTTCACAGTTGAGTGCGACAGCTCATGGCTCATATTAACTGTACTTTTGTTTGGATTAGTATTTGATAGTTTAAAATAAAAATTCTAGTGTGTTGTTTTTATTTTCACTGCAAACTAATCCACCACTAACCTCAAAACGTTAGGTAATGATAGACGATGGTGTACATTTAGAAAAACGATACTTTATTTATTATAACCTTGAATTTAAATTGAAAATATATTTTACTGAAATACTGAAGAAGAATTCAAGACATTGATTAATAAAACAATTATTTGTTCATTACATTTATACCTTCAAAACTGTTAGAAAAAAATGTTTAAATTGTGCTATAAAAATAGAACCGTATAAAATATTGATACTTAAATAATCTATAACAATTTAAATTATTACTTGACTTGGATGATTTTACCAACTTAGTTTCGTACTTGTTTGTGTTTAAAAAAAAGTTTCATTTAAATTAGAGATGTATACATTGAAAAACTACTTATAACCATAAATTAATAATAATCTATTGATACAAGTTTTTTTTTTAAATTGCATCAACTATTAATTAATTTATTGACTACACGTTAATTATAACACTAGTATAATATATTATATTATTATATATTTTAGATGTTTAATAGAACAATTATTTATTTTGTTAGGATAATGTTCTTTTACTTTTAGTTTGTGTTATTGATACTTCAGCATTTTTTTTACCTATTTTTAAATAAAACTAATAAGATTGATCCATAAGTTCATCGTACAACTGTTTAGAAAATCAGACGTTGCATATTTATAATAATTTACAGTAAAAAAAAAAAATGTAATATTAAATAGAATTTTATATAATGTATGAAATGTAGGAACACACAATTAATACTAGTTTGTAATTTAAATTTAATAAAAACATGATTTGAAAATCGACTGTCTGTATTAATTGTGTTAAAATATTTGTAATTATTCGATTTAGATAAATTTATTTTTTATCATGTACAAAATGAATTCTCATAATGATAATTTATACATTTATATATAGAATTAATGTAGTTTAAATATACCAACGTTCTTTACAATATGTTGATTTTACTGGCTACACGAATAAATAAAATAAATTGTATTGACGCCTACTTCGTTCTTAGGTTTGCATAATAAGCTCTGGTTACAGAGTCATTCTAAGTTTAAAGTTTAAGGAAAAACTACCAAAAATTTATAATTGTTTTAAAATAAGATGTTATTTTGTTATAAACCAGAAAATTGTAATCCAATAGATTTAAAACGTTCAGAGTAGATATTTTATTAAAATGTATGAATAGCTATTTTAAATGCTTTGTTTTAGATTCTGAGCGGAGCGATGAATGTATTGATTTTACAATGATATGTGTATGTGTGTATGTTATATGTGTGTGTGTGTGTTTGTGTCTTTCATCATCCTTTGGAGCATTGGAGCATTAAAAATACTTCAATTTTCTACTTTGGGAGAGGTTTCTGGTAGTAGAATGGGTCTAGTTGATTCTTCGAAGGACTTCCTCAAAGTTAAAAATTAAAAATGTTTAACTTTTAATACTGTGTTTCTCATAAGTAATTAAAACTAAAAAAAAATGTAAAAGAGTATACAAACAAATTATTTTTAACAAAAATTTAAAGTTCTAATCGGGAGAAAATTATTTATTTTAATAATAATTAACGGTGTTTATTACTTTGTTTTAATTTAAAATTTTTTTTTTTTTTTTGTGAGTGGGTACTTAAAGATTTTATGTATATTGTGGTTTTTCATGTACACAATAATATTTTCAAAGTATGTAGATTAATTTACCTAACCTAACCTAACCTATTTATAATTTTGTATAGTACCAATGTACGAGTATCAATTTATATTGTATAGTGGCATTGATTAAAAAGTTAAATATAATATGGTATAACCCTATAAATATATACAATTATTATAGACAAAAATGTATTATAATAATTAAAATACTACTGAATAATTTATGTTATATTTTCGGAAAAATGTAAATCAATTTACCATAATACTAATAGTGCAATGACGTAATTATGGTGGGGGGGGGTGATTTGGGTGTCGTATCCCCCCTTGATCTTTTTTTAAAAAAAAGAATGGGTAACTACATTTATTCACTGATATTATTGTATATTATTGAATATTTTGTAATTATTTGTTTTTGAGTCACATGCATAAATACATTTATTGCACTGAAACGAGATTCTTATGATAAATACAATTTTTTTTTTTGGGGGGGAGGTTAAAAGTAAAATGTAAAAACATTTACCCCCCCCCCCTACAAACATTATGATTAGTTAATACTTGAGTTTTAATAAAATTTATGACGATCGTATTTTAGCCTTTAGGTAGATACTATTAAAACAGTGGTTCTTAACCGGTGTTCCGTGGACTTAATATAAGTGTTCCGACAAAATTTTAAAATCAGTGAAAAAAATTTTATTTAGTATTTCTATTTTCATTCTCTTAACATTTTATCTTTTAAAACAAAACACAATGATATAAGTAAGACGTTTTACTAACATATTTGCAAACTGTTTTATGCTACACATTTATTGTTTAATATATTAAACAATTAAAAAATTAATATAATTACTGTTTTATTTTACGGCTGTGTTCCGCGAAAACCTCATAAAATGTTAAGTTCCATCATTCGAAAAAGGTTAAAAACCACTGTATTAAGAAATTAAGAATTGTTTATCAGGAGTATAACATTTATAATAGTTAAAAATTTTAAAATTACATTGATAATTATTAATTATATAATTCCCAATTAAAAAATATCCGCTTCTCAGTTTTGTTGTAATAATTTAATTTGCTTTTTATCTCACAAATTATAACAATGTAACTAAAATCAAAAAAATAATTTACTCATATTATTTATTAATAGGAATGTATTAGTTACCTAATTATAGTCCATTTAACAAGTAAAATTATTTTTAATTATTTTCATGTCTATTGTTATAAATAGTTATTAAAAATTAAAATAATATCCATTTAAAATAAATACGAATTTTTTTCAATTGATTATTTTTATTCGGTTTACACAATATTTTATGTAATTAATATAATTTTGTATAAAAGTTCATAGGTTGGGTTTGGTTTTATATTAATATTTACCTATCGATTTATCCAACATTCAAAATACAACAATAACTTTGAAGTTCAATCGACCTTGTATCATTAATAACTCTGATTTTATGTCAACCAATTAAAATCACAGTAAACTACGCAAGGGACGGAGAATTGGCTCAATGTCCCAAATACAATAAAATATAAATTGTACCTTCGGGATTTAGTTTGTTACACGCATGGAAAATATATATGGAATTATATCTATCTAATGGATTGTAAAATTATTATTAGTGAAAATGTTATCAAATCTAAGTACATCTAGTACCTAATACCTAGGTATCTTATAATATTTTAAAAAGTGTTTGATACCTATACATATTTTCAATTCTTTTTTATTAATTAATTTAATTTACCATATTTCATAACTATACCTAGAATATTGGATTACATTGTTACGTTTTCAAAACAGAAATTTCAATACTAAGCTGGTTCATATAAAAAATATTGGTAAATAGTACATAATAATAAACAAATTAAACATTTTAATACATCTGTTAATATAAAAAAAAATCTTTCATTTCAAATAAATTTAATTAACATTTTTACAATAATGTATTACTTTTAATACAATTTTATATTATTTAACCATAAATATTAAAAAGATAACTTTAAATCGAAATAAAATTGAATAAATTAAATAGAAATACCTACGTTATTAAAATCTTTTAATCAAAACATAACTGTTTATGACGATACAAACGTTTTTAGATTAAGAAAACGGTTAAATAATTTATTTAATTAAATAATTTAGTACCATTATTCGTTTATTAAATAATTAATACCAATTTTAAAATGTACTCATCATACTTTAAAGATTTGATCATGTAATTTAAAACGCAATGTTATAAGTTATGAGATATAATATAAACTATATAAAAATTGATTAAACACCTAAAACAAATTAGTGCAACGTAAAATTAAATTAAAAACACGGCCTCAGTGGTAGAAACGAGGAAGGAGTAAGGTTAAAACAAAATAGAGTATATACATAAACATTGGACATTTAGACACACAAATCTAGACTTGAGTAATTAGGTCGAATGCAATTTTAAAGCTTGCTAGTTTTTACTTGTCGTTACTTTTTATAATATAAATACGCCGTGAAAATATTTTAATTAATTTAGTGCTTCAAAAATATATGACTTATATAAAAACTTGTTTGGATTAAATGGAATAAAGTTTAAATAATTTATAAAATCAACATTTGATTCTCAGTTCTTGCCAAAAACTAAGTCACGACAATATACAATACAATTTTTACAATAACAGGAGGCATTGAGAATACTCACTGAATTATTGTACAAAATATAACTATTATAAACACGTACAGATAAACAGAATTCAACTATTACATACATCTATTATCATAATGATTTAATTACATGCAAGAATTGGTCACTATAATAATATATACATAAAAATAGCGATCCAAAGGTCATATGCAATGCTGTATACACAAGTGATAAGTTTATGTTATTATGCCATTATAATAACATTAAGAGTTTTTTTTTTACACTCTGTTTATATGCGTTACATTTTGTTAACGAGACTAATTCAAACATTAAACAGAATATTATGTATACACAATAATGTTATTCAGGGGCCCTGTTTGGGAGTCGCAGGGTATGTGTGCAGGGTGCTTTGGTGGCCCTATATATTAGTATATTACCCAAAATTCTTCGTTTTGTGTTGGCTCCGATACAGCTAAATAAATGCAAGTAATTAATACAATTAGTTGATAAATAATATACGTTTTATAAATCATTGAGTTATTTTAGAGTTACATATTTATTTGTGGGCATACATAATATAGTACCTATGCATTTACATAAAAAATTAACATCTCGATAACTATCATGATTGAATAGCGAAAGAAGTTCACGAGTAAAGCAAATGGTTTAGAAAATTATTTTATCTGCCTTTTAAAAATCGGGACGACAACGTGAATTCATTGTGACTTTTGTGATTTGGTGTTTAGAAAGTTCGATGTACCTTAACACCTACAGGTAGCTTTTTGTTTAAAATAAATAGTGTCCTTATAATTGATATGCAAATTATGTTTGTTTAATAATTTCAACAACGAAACTAATTATGAATCATATTGATAAAAATATAGTACACAAACTATGTGCTATTTTGTAGCACAGTGAATTTTTAACTAAGATTTAATGATTAAGAGTAGGTTGCTTATTATATTAATCCAATGTTAAAAAATATATTACCAGTAAATCTTACCTTTACCTGACTTTTTGTACAACGCGTATGATCACATTTTAAGTTGAAATCAATAACGAATTTTAGTTTTAAAATATCCATCGATGTAAAAATCAATCATCATAGTAAACATAACCAATTAAAAACTAATGACCCAGTTTGAAGTTTTTGTTCTACTTTTAAAATACGTAAAACAAAATAAAAAACCGTTATTAAAGCATGCTGTTTATTATATAAAATTGTAAAATTACAAGCTATACGCACCTACCTGGTCACCTATATAATATTTATACATATTTTTTCTCTCTGAATTGCTTACTTATAAATTATTTAATATAAAGCCCTACAGACAATAATCCAGAATTGTGTGGAACAAAAAAAAAAAAAAAATACTTAAACATAGAATTTTATACATTTTTAGATATTCATCGAGTAAAGTACCTTGAAATGCCCAGTCACCATACTTCTTATATAGGTACACGCTTTGAAGTAAGTTACTAAAGTAAATATCTTACACTTTTTGTATGGATTTTTGAGTTTTACGAACAATAGAACTATTGTCTTATGTGACTCTTGACCACTAAAACAAAAAGTTGTAGGTCTGAAGTTGTTAGAAAAATATGTATTAATATACACTGTTTATATCATTTAAAAAATATAATATTAAGAATTAAATATATATATATTATATTTATAACATAATACGATTATAATTTAAAAACTATAGAAATTTATATAGAAATTATATCACAAAATATGATTACTTGATTTACATGTTTGGTAGACTATAATCACTAAAAATTTAAAATTATTTTTTCGATGTTTAGGAAATATTTTTCTATAAAGATATAAATCGAATGACAAATAAGTATAAGCCTTTGTGCAAAGAATTACCAATTTCCTACCGAATAATAAGTGCAATTCGATTACTCATAGTTGTTTTTAAATTACAATACGTTGTGTGGCTTATTAAGTAGGCGTATAGTCCAATTTAAATTCACTATAGAATTGAATTTAACATTTTTCTGTTGACCGTTAAGAAAAATGATATAAAATTGCGTTAATATAAGTTTTTTTTTGCCAACAAACAAATCAAACTTGTATTTTGTATTAAATCTCACAGGTTTTGTAAATTTATGAGAACATTTTTAATTTAATGTGTAAATACTGTAAATGGATAATATGTATTTAATAAGTAATTCTCAATAATAATCATTAATCATGAAATTATTATAGTTTAATAAATATATTTGATTGGCAAAGAATAAATCAACATAGCTAGCAATTTGTAAATATATAGTTGGTATTTAAATGTAGAACTAGCAATTATTAATCTTAATATTTTTAACTAATAAATAATTTACAAAGAAACATTTATTATATAAGATTACTCTAATCGTTTGAGTGCATTCAATTAACTAAGACGTTTCTACAAAATTAATTACAATTACGTATCTATATATATTATGTTGATATTTAACATAGGTAATATACAAGTTAATCATATGATTATTTTTCGTACAGAAATGAAATTACAATTATAGTTTTGTGAACAACTACACAGTATATTATGTCATTAATGCAAGATATTCATATGTATTATAAATCAATTATATAAGTGAGCATACTAAAAAAAAATTTCAGTAGTTATCTCATAACAATACTAATTATATTAATGCTACAAGAAAATGTTTAATAGATAATTTCATCATAATATAGTAATATAGTAATTGTGGAATTGATAAAATTTTAAAAATCTATCTATAACAGATTGTAAAAATGAATTTCCATATCAATTACTTTTAACAGTTGGGACCAATTTATAGCAATTTTATTCTTTATACCTATACAGTTTACATAATTGCATAGGTACGTAATATTTTTAGATTCTGTGTGTGACGATGAAAGTAACCTAACCTTGGGTATTGGTTATTTAATGATGTCACATCATTGATGTGTGTGTGTGTTTTTTTTTTGTCTAAACTCTGAAAATACATTTTAGAAGCGGCGGGGAGAGGTTGTCAAAGTAAGAACTTTTCAGATTGTTATTTTTCAAATAAAATAAAAAAATAAAAATAAAAATAAAATACGGAAAAATAAAAATATTTGCGACGTTGGTTTTTGAAAACAATAATAATCTTTTATTTAGACGTAGAATAATTTTCAAAAATTTTATTTTTAATTTTTTGTTGAAATTATGAAAAATTTGTAAATTTAAAACTTAAGGCTTAAAAATAAAAACATAATTCCTATAAAAATTATTATCTTTAGAATCAAAATAAAATTTAGCGTAAAGTAAGTTTTATTTTTATGGAAGTATTCAAATTTTAATAAAATTTAATATTTAAACATCATTATTAAGTATGTCGAGCTATAGGTACTATTACAAAATTTTTAATATTTTTTCATAATTAAAAATTTTAAAAATTAATTAATTACCTAATCATAAAAAAGGTATTATTTTCATTGTAAAATTTAAATTTCAAAATTTTTTGGTTAATAAGCTATTTATAACAGAGATTTTAAAATTTGATTTTTTTTTTTTAATATATTGTTCTTTGTAACTTATAAATTATTCTGACAGAAATGTCACATCAGTAACACAGTGACGTTTGGTTATTAGTATTAGTATGGATAATGGAAATCTCTATCAATCCTTTAGCTATTATTTTTTGGTCATTTGTCGTTCAAACACGATGAGTAAGTTTTGTTTTTTGTTTTTTTTTTTTATAATATACAGGTAAATAACTCAAAATTGGTAAACTATGCCATTAACACTAAATCATAATGTCTACAAAAAAGATTAAATTTGTCTTTGATTTTCATTTTATTGAAAAAATTTCAAATACTTTAGTCAACTAATGTATGAAATTAATAGACTGGACTAAATTAGAGTACAAATAAAAATATTTTATTTATTTTAAGGTTTAAATGATATTTTTTTCTCCTTTCATTTTTAAAATTTTACTACTTTAGTAATAGTATTGCCTGTATCAACAGGAGAATACTCATTTTATTATTTTAAACCTGTCCTTTGTATTCCAGTGCCCAATCCTTTTACCTATTATCCAGTAACCAGTATTAAATACGAGTTACACTTGAAATCTTCTATACAGCCAAATGGATTAAAGCAGTAAAATTTTCATTTAAAATAACTCTTTCTCTTAAAAATATTTGTTTAGAACTAATAGCTAATGTGAAGCTATAGACTTCAAACAAAATTATGAAACATTATAAAACGAATAAAATAATATATATATGTGTTAAAATACTGCAAGTATACCTAACAGGTTAAGAGATCGTAGACGTTAACTCCAAAGTACTTACCAATTCAAATTAATTAAAATGTTTTATTAAATATAATATTATTTATATTTTGAAACCATTTAAATACGCGGTATAGCATTAATTAACATAATAAACATAATATGATTCATCATAATACATTAACACAGTTTTTTATCTCGGAATAACACGTAACCTAATCATTATTCATTACAATAAATAGTCAATTTTATACTAAAACCATTAGAATTGACCATAACATGATAAAACATAAATAAATGGCCAACTACAGTTTACACAACGGTAATCTTATTTAAAAACAACACAATTATGTTTAACTGTAAAAGCTATATTTTTTAGCCATAATTGTGCTGTTCTCAACCGAAATTGAATTCTTAGAATAAATTTTTTATTTATTATTTCTAATACAAGTATATATAGTTAAGGAAAATCCAAATGTTAGTAAAACAATAAATTATGTATATTAAATAGGATATTTAATTAGTATAAACTTCCAATTCCCAGAAACAACGTATTATGAAAGAAAAATACTTTTACCTACTAACTCGCGAGAATTTATTTATAATAGAGTGCAAAATAAATGAGTTGACGGCTTACACTAACTTAGTTTTTAACCTAACTAAGTTAATTACGCCCAAGGTTTGTCGTATAAATTGATGAAAATGTTTAATATAACACAAAAGTATTTTCTCTCCTTCTGGTAAAATAATAATTTTTGTACATGATTTATAAAATCAATTACTGCGCCGTGACCGTTTTCTACCCTTAATGAGGTGACTGAAGAAAACGTTTTCGGGGTGGAAAAAATGTTATACCTACAAACTTCCGGGTTTTATTAATCGAGCAGTTACCCACAAGGCAAAAGCTACAGCATGCGGCGGCGGCGGTATTGCATTTTTAATTTACGTACATAATGTACATATATATTATATATATATATTCACGTGACGAATAGCACACCATTTGCGCGTAAATGTAGGGTAAGCGTAGGTATATAAACAATTTTTTTCGGACTGGGAGCGATTACATTTTTGGAGCGGTTTAAAAATGAAATTGTAAGTTTTGTTCACCCCACTTCCGCCGCACGTGAACGTGTCTGCGGGTTTGATTTATTTTTTCCTTTCTGTTGCAGTAGGTAGTCGAAAAGTATAATAATAATTCTCTCGATCTTATATAGATACGAGATGAATTTAGTGACTATACAAATACTAAGCTCCTATACGGTTAGGACGATAAAGACCGTCCAAATCATTTATTAATATATTATAATGTATACACGCGAGTACGTGACACGGGGCCACAAGTCGCCGCGGCAAATCGTCGTGTTTTGGTGAGTGGGTGGCAATGGACGATGATAAAGTTGTTGTTGGCGGTGGTTTGCGGGTTCTCGGCGTACGGCTTCGGACGGGTCTGATAAAAAAATAAAAATAAAAAAGATAAGGTTAATGTTATGCATGAGATATATAAATACAATAAAATATATATAAATATTTATAAATATAATTAGCAAATCTCACATCGCCGAGTAAGCTCGTCTCCGGTGGGCGAGGAGGAGAATATTATGATATCGAGCAACGGCAGATATCGACCGGGCCGCGCGTATCCACCCGTCGTCGTCGTACAGTCGTCGCCGCCGCCGCGGCCGCCACCAGCGGTGACTGGCTGAGGTGGTGGCGCGACGTTGCCAAAGAGGCGAAACACAGTGAGCCCGCGACGAGAGGGCTTAGCTTTGAAGGGATGTTACGACAACTCGCAATCTGGCTAAATTGTTCATTGTGTGCCGCAGCCGCGATGCCGTGGGTGGGAGATAGGGGCGGCGATATTATATACATGCATATATATCCGTACCCTTATGTTGTGTATTACGAGAGTATATACAGGGTGATTGTTTTACAGCAGGACCGCGTACATTCGAAATCCTTCGACCAAAGTTTCGACTCCATAATCCGACTCGATGGTTGTAATCTAGACCCGGTAATTTACGTAGAAGCTAGACCCGCGCACTTCGTTTAAATTTCAGCATTATAGCGTTTGGGTTGGACCTGCTGCGGCTGCAGACGGTTGTATTAACGTCTACGTGTGTTCGATTTATTTGCGATAAAATTATCGCTCTATATAATAGTACGCACAGACTGATTCAACAATTACGCGCATTTCCGGGTTATACCACTTAAATATTATTATTGTTCAAATTCTGATTATTTTGAATTTTTTTTCCTATACTTAAATTAATAATATTATTTTTTTTTTAAGAATAACGTAGCGGTATTTACCACATTCTGAGACTTATATTATGGCTTAAGATAAAAAAAAAATTAGCAGGTGAATATTTGAACAAAAAAAAATTTCGCTTCGCCACATACGATGACACTCATTAAATGCCACCATAAAAAAAAATCTAAGTATGTATGTATGAAATATTAATAAAACCTTTGCCTACGGGGTAATATTCCACGAAAGAAAATAATATTTTAATAAACCCTTTTAACATAATATACAAAACGAAGGGAACACGAACGCGTTCGGCGAATCACCCTGTGTGTGATGTTTATATATTCTTTATATTATATAAATTACGCCGACCGTTTGCACGCGATATGGAAGATACTCACACGGATTACACCAGTCGCAGCACGTTAGGCGTATATAAGGGAATACCTTCATATATATATATTATATATACATATAATAATTTTAGTAAGCCACAGGCTCGCGATTTGTCGTCGTTCGCGATGATCGTCCGAAATAATGAAGCGCATAATGTTTGATTATATTATAATATTTTGTTATTTTTCGCACGTCTTTATGCGTCGCTCGTTTATCAGCCGAATCAGATGTAAATCGTAATAATAATAATATACAGACACGCCGCGAAACGAATGACGAGAAAGAGGTCGCTCACCGTATAATGCACCAATAATTATTTGTGTACGCCATGCGTTCGCGTATCGTCGCATGATGAGCGTTTGTAGAAGAAATAATATTTTTAGAAACACGTAAATATTTTCCGAGAAAATTACTGTAGGATTTATTGGAGGTATTACAGTGATAAAAACAAGAGTGAATAAAAATATCCGAACCGTTTTCGAGCTAGATGAATATCAATTTTTTTTTTTTTTTTTATGTACAGAATTGAAACCGTACTTAAAAATATGGTTTAAAAATTATTTTGACTATAGAAATATAAACATGACGCGTATTCATAAATTATATTATAATAATACCAGTGGCAACCACCGAACAATATTTCTGTGGCCTGCAGCATTTGTATGCGTAAATGCCTAAATAAGTAGTAATAACCATTTCACACGGCGGATGCGGAAAAGACACAAAACGACAAAACGTAGAACAAGCACGTCGACTTGTTATAAATCGGTTTCTACCAAGAAAGTCTCCGACAATGTGTTATCTACCCTTACCTGGTATTTTGTTCCTTCCGTTCACATTTTGGTTAATCTTACAAGATTATTACAAACTCTTCTGTAATATTATATATGATACTCTCTTTATACTAAATGCTTTTCCAAAGTCCATAAATATCTGCCAAAAATCTTTTTAGTATGCATGTTTTTTTCTCAATAATTTATTCAATTATCGATAGTCTTGCCACTGTTATTGACTTCACTAAAACAGCATTGATATTCTCTTAGACACTCTTCTACGTATATAATATTAACCAACTTAATAACACCTTAAAAACACTTTATATGCCATACTTAACAAGAATATACTTTTTTAGTAACAGCAATCTGTTTTGTCACATTTCATGTGGAGAAGTATGATTATGGCTTCCTTCCAACTGCTTGGCATCTGCTCTTCATGTCAAGTCTTCTAAGTTCTAATAGACTTTAAATATGAAGTACCGTATTTCTTTTCAATCATATTTTGTTACTTCTACTCGAATATTGTCTGATCTGGGTGCTTTCCAATGCGTGAGTTGTCTATCGATTTCTTCTAAAGTTATCGCTTATTGAAGCTTCGGGTTTTTGATACATTTTCTTTTTCACGGGTTTTACTGGTACATCGCTATTGAATAATTTTATGAAATATTATCTCCGTCTAGCAGCCTTTGTTTTAAGTTCTATGCGAATTTTTTTTATCCCTTTTAAGCTTCTGTTGAATTGTTGATATTTCTTGATAATCCTGAAAAAATTGTCTACGCTGTCTTGTAAACGGTTTGTCTCTGCTTCCTCTGATGATTCTCAAGTTACCTTGTGTATTTCTTTTTTACTATGAAAGATTATACTGCTTATAACCATGGCCGTAAATATTGATAATTAAATCCCCCTAAGACCATTGTTATGTACGCTTTCACTTCTTATTATTGCGATGAAAAAAAAAAAAGTTTTTTTTTCTCACACTTTGCGTTCAGATCCCCTAACTTAATTTGATAGCATTTTCTGACAGTCTATCGTATGTTATATCTAATTATTCGTAGAAAATATCTTTAATATTGTCATCACTCGAGTTCTTAGAGGAATGTACACATACTTAAATAAATCTATTAGTCTTCTTTTATATTGATGTATTTTATTATAAACACTGTGATCCTTACTGGTCTAAATTATTGTATGTGAGGCTCCAACGACTTGTGCACAGAGAAACCACTTCTGTAATCTTTGTTTCGTCTGTCTATCATTCCTAAGAAATATATTTCATAAACTTTTAACCTGTCTCTTTCCTGCAGTACTGCTACTTAAATTAATTAAATAAACCAGTCGCGCAAAGGCTTAATAAAGTCTAAGTCTTAATCTTAAAATCTAACTTCCGTTTTCTGTATCCAAAAGTAAGGTGTATCTGTGTGTATGAATCACATTTTGAAATGGTAATTTAACAGTATTTTTTCTAAAATTTGTCAGCCCTATGCTAAATGCCCAACCTGAAGAAGCAAACCGACAACTTAAGGTCGTGGAGCTATTGGAATGTACATGGTATACGCATATGGCGATGGACGAACCACTCTCCCTACATCATTTCTCGAGGCTCCGGGATCGTTAAATAAGTAACGCTGAGTGTTCCCTTTGAATGGCAATCTTATTCTTATTTTTTACACTATATAACAATAATTAGTTTGGCAGTTTAAAATGCCGATTTTATTGTTTACACTACGTTGAATTGTGAATTCCATTAGTAAAATGTTTTTTATTCTAGCAACAATAAAATTACACTTTAGTTTTATTTTGAGCTCACCATGAATAATATTGTATCGTTTTAACTTTTAATTCAATATGCATTAACCCCTATTTCAAATGAATAGCTGGTAAAAGTAAGCACAAAAAAAGTGTTACATTTCAGGAAAGGTCGTGTTTAAAGCGATAATAACAATATCAACGCATACATTCATTAATCACAATAATTTATGTTATGTAGAGTCGTTTCCCATCACCGCCGTTAACCATTTCATACGTTCGTCTATAAATTACTTCACAGCAAACATTAAAATCAGTGCCAACTTTTATGTCCAGCAAAGCTTATCGTTTTGTCCCCGCTCAATTAAACAGTGTTAAATATTATCAAACAAATAAGATAATAATAAATAATAGTTCAAATTGTATTACATAAAAATTATAATTAATTTTCTAGAAAGAAAAAATTGTTATCTAATTATTATTGACTATTGTTATAATTTTTTAACAAAATAGTTCAAAAACAATCAAATCATTTTTTTTGTTATAGATACCTCATTATTTTTATCCGAACGAAACAATAAACCATTAATTTTACATTTTAAAATTATGTACTATTTTTTTTTTTTTTTTTATTAAGTTACATCTCTAAACATATATTTACTTGGCATGATTGCCTCAAAACTTTCAGAATAAATTGTTGGCGAGACAAACTCGAAAGTTAGACACGAATAATACTTATACAGATTTATTTTTGCAATTTTACATTAGTTTTCCCAAAAATGTCGTAAAACTATTGAAAATATTTGGCAATTATAGATTAAATTGGCGATACGATTGGATTCAGACGCAGAAAGTTACTTTGTTCACCAATGGTGTTTTATGGGTTTCCATAAATTTTAATAAAAGTTAAATTGACATTTAATAACGTAGTATTTTCGATTTTTAGGCATTAGGAATCAAAATATCGTACGAAACGCATACGAATAATTGGCGATCTAAAGCAATTGTATTATAATTATTTAAATTGAGTTTATCAGAATATAATATTAGTTCTAGAATAGTACTTTTAAATAAGATAATAGATCAAAATTCTAGAACTCATTTTGCACTGCTAAACTCATTATGTACCAAAGGTATAACTTTAATCGTATTTTAACGCTGTCATTTAATGGCTATATACAAAAATAATTTGAATAATTCAAGTGATATAACTTTTGTACCGTTGTATATAGGTTCTATAAATTATGTGCTCCCAAATAATTGTGCACCGGATATGCACGCCAGTCAAACAAATTAGTCACTGCAAACTGCGCACGACGTCTACGGCTATGTAAATTGTATGCCGCGCCCGATTTCCCATGAGATTAAAAATAATATTTTACTAACCGTTTAGTGCTGTTAAAAGCTTTTCATTTGACTTTTCTTCGTACACTCTCCATACAGACGACGATATTATTTTATGGTAACATGGATTATACGTTCGGCGTTAGTGTATCATAATTTTATAATGTTGCCCGAAACCTACAGATTTAAAACTCATTAAGAGGGACAGAGGTTACTGCATCAGCGTGGTTTTTCATAATATCGTGGATAAACATTTATTTCTTATTAATTATAAACAAATGTTATTATTTAAAGGGCGTATTTTCAATTTTCAGACTGAATCGATAACGGCTCCTGTATAGTAGCGCAGAGAAGATGGGCGTTAAACATTGGAATCATATTTTTAGGTAATTATTATCTTTTTCCTAAAATATTTTATGGAATCGAGTAAATTATGAACCAATTTCGTTGTTATATTATATAAAAGCTATCTATATGAAACAAATTATTTTGAAAATCCCATTTATAACGATTGTTTGTTATTAGAAATTAAAAATAATGTTTGTTCAACCCTTACGCGCATCTAAAGGGATAAAAACGTTAAAATGGTTATATGGGGGTGATTAAAAAAAACATTTCACAAATCAACATACCGCAAATTAAAAATAATGACATTGAATTATCCAAAATGTATTCATCTATATTATGCATACGTAAATAAAAGTATTACATAATATTTACATAATATAATATAATAACGCCGCTGTCCAGTACCCTCGACATTGAATAATATTAATGTAATATAATTGTAATAATAATTCAGCTATCATCGTTCACCATAATATGGATAGTAGATCAGTGATGAAAACTATCTAAATAATAAAAATACTAAATAAACGTTTATCATTGTTAAATTATTATAAAGTTTTTATTTGACTGATTAATTCTAAATATTTTGAAAAAAAAATTAAATTATTAATTGTTTTTACTCTTTGAACTAAAATGAAGAACATATTATGAAGTAATTTTTTTTAAATTATCCTAATAAATTTAAAGATTTTTATGAATTGTTTGTAAAATTGTATAACTTTTTTTTTATTATTTATTATTATATGTAGGTAGGTACTATTTTATTATAATCTTCGCCATTCGGAATCATAATTCATCGTATACAACTATTTATCATTGAATTTAAATTTAACGCATTTATATTATAAACTATACAGTGACCCAATCAAAATGACAAGGTACCTCACATCTACTAAACAGCAGTGTGGCTACCTAATTGCTTACTTTTTTATTTTTATTTTGTTTAATTTTTAAATTTTTATTATTGTTTTTTCATTTTAATTTAATTTAAATACCACAAAAACTTTTACAGAATACTACTATACATATCATTTTTAAATATAAATATGTTAACAAGCCATAAATACAATAATATCAGGAGCCAAAATGTTCATAAATATATTTTATTTAACTTGATACTTTTTAATAAATGCATAACAAAAAAAAAAATTTAATTTCTAATAATATTAAGTACATTTTAATTTTATAAAAAAGATGTGAACCGCAAGTTGGCCATCTCTAGCATATACAAATATATAATCATACACAGCACAAATAGTTGGTGTACCAACAATTCTTATTCATATGTTACGATTAGGTTAGATTAGGTTAGGTTATGAGGTTAGGTTATTGCAATAAACTAATATTTTAAATTATTTAACTACAAATACAATTATGATAATATTATCAACATTAAGACAAATATGCAGATAATTAAATTTATTATTATTAAAATAATTACAATGAGTCAAAGTCGATAAGCTATTATATAGCTATCTATTCATTTTTAGATGAAATAATTTTGACACTGTAGGAAATAGTTTTGAGCATCTAAGTATCATGACAATCATGTGTATTTGAAATTCAAAGGAAAAAAATGAAGAGTAGTTTCATATTACTTGTTAAAGTTTGTATAGTTTTGTTACTTTTCTATTATTATTTCATAAAAATACGTAAGTAACGCTGTCAATATGTACTAAATTGATAGTTGAGATATTGTACCTTTCTCTTAAAAGTCAGTAGTTAAATCAAATACAATACCCAATTTATTATACGGGCAAAGTATATTGTGTACTTTGACGGGGCATCGTATTATCCTGTCTGGGAAAAATAGTATTTCAACGAGTTTTCCAAGAAGACTGGACAAAGTATACAAGTATACATAAGTATAGGTACCAGTCAATGTATCGCTATTTGTGCGATAACCTAATATTGTCCATATAACATAATATTATATTCTATATAAGAATATACCTAATATAGAATATATAGAATTATATTTTATAATCAATTTGATATTTTTACTCGACAGAAGAAAATTCATATTGTATAATGACATTGTGTGATATAATTTTTAACCACCAAAAATATCTAAAATAACTGTTCCCGTGTTTTTTTTTTATTTTTTTTTTTATATTAATGCGTTTTAAGCCGTTTGTGGTGATTATACTGATTAGTAAGAAAAACAAAGAAAACGTTCGTCGTCAGCAGTTATTTACAGTTTATCGTTGACTTATTCCCAATACAGTGACCGTTTCACTATTATATAGTATTATCCAATACCGCAATATGGAATGTGATTATATAAATCATCCACTATTCCACTATACACACCTATTCGATATAATAATACGTCGCAATGTCACAATATACCCAAGTGCGGCCTGAAAAAAATTTTAAACCAAAAATGTTTCACATTCATTTCTAAGTTTTTCAATCGTTTTATAACAATACCTATTGACAGTGGTGTTATTGTGTGCCGTGTGGGGTACAAAAGTATTATTTTTGTAATTTCTAGTACCTAGTAAGCTATTCATTTTGTTTTCACTAATGAAATAATTTTGATTGCTATTTTATATTCAAAAATTCATTTTATAATTTAAAATTAATTAATTTAATTTTTAATTTTTTTAATTTTTTTATATTTTAATTTAATTTTTTAATTTATTTTTTTTCATTTTATAATGCTAAAAAGTGTGTTTTATCATTTTAAAAATTATTTATGATAAAATTGTTAGTCCCCCCTTACCACCACAACTAAAAAAATATAAATTTCTGACAATGTTGGAACCCATTAATCAATGTGTATTCCTTCGTTATCGACTAATATAAGACGTATAGCCGAAGTGATTGGACCTGTCACTTCAGCTTCGTACCCACCTCGTAGATCAAAAACGCAGTAGTTCCGTTATAGTTCCGTTTACCGTTAAAATCTGTCATCAGATTTGGCTTGGCCGAGTTGGTGTGAGTCAGCCTCGCTTCCAGTTTGTCAATCCTACCTCCACTTTTTCGTTCTTTAATAATGTCCTTCAATGACACAATTTGAGAACGGTTTCTGTACCGGTAAAATGATTACCTGAATGATAACTAAAAAAAAAGTTTATCAAAAGCCGAAAATGTGCTTGGGTGACAAAACGTTTTGTCGACGAGTTGGCCAGTAGTAACAAACATCGTTTGTATTGGAATTTGTTATGTATCGTACTCGAGTATTTGAATTAGAATAAAAAATACTGACTTTTTCTAATAAAATAGCTCTAGAAATAAAAACAAAATAAAAATCTTAATTTAATTAAATTTTCAAAAAAAAAAAAAATATAAAATAGATTTTTTTTACCAAATCATTTATAACTTATATACTTACAATTTCAGAATAAATTATTTTCGGTCTTAATCTATGATTTTATTAACTTGCATTTAATACTCATATTACTTTTTGTTTTTATTAAATACTTAAAACCATAATTTTATAATAATTATTGCGTTATGTCTAGTTTCTAAGCAATATAATTGTATACTATTATATGTTGTAAAAATATTTTAACAAGTGATATAAGAGATTATTTTGGTTTAAAATGTTACTTTTTGAATTTATTGTAGTTAATTGAAAATACTACATTTAAATTGTGAGTTAAAAATGTTTATCTATAAACAATAATGAATAAAATAATAATCTTACGATAATGACTATCAGATCAAGAAAGATTTAAATTCCAATATATATTACAACTAAGTAGGTACAACGTTTTGATTTTAAACACTAAAACACTACATAAAATAATTTAATATTTTGAGTTCTATATAGGTTTCAAACGCTATCTTGTGATAGGATGTTAAAAAAATTTCCAAAAATATCAAAATGTGTGTAAGCTTATTAAAATATAGTAAAAGTAATAAAAAAAAATATACAGACATATGAATTCGATATTATCATGTACTAATATAATAGTGGTGATGTGAATTGTTTTATAGTATTGAAACTAATTGATAATTATTGGTAATTATTAGGACAGTAGATTAAATACACATAGTGTTTTAGGCACTTTTAGCAATTGGTTCTTCACTCTATGTGTAATATGATAAATTGTTAAAACCTACATCTCTCACTTAGAATAGATTTTTTCATTTAAATGTATAATAATATTACACCATAATCACGGGCCAGAGTTGCGAAGCGAGACGAATCGGGCGTTTTTAGACTTTAGTACATATTTGTAATTCAGTGAAATATTAGTTAATATTTTTTTTCAACTGTATGGTGTCCTTTTATTTATGAAACAAATAACATTAAAGCACTGAGATTACAATAAAATAACATATATTCAATCATCACAAAACAATAGTTGTCCCCCTCGACAATTCACTAACCCTCATCCTTTACAAATACAATTTTTTCTTTACATAGGTACCTTTTTTTTTGTATTATATTACAAATAATAGTCTACATCAGATTAGAAAATACAATTATAACTTATAAGCAACATTTGATAATACTCAGCTATTTATTAAAAAATATAGGGCTGTACTATTATTGTTCCAAAATGAAATACAACCGAATACCTACCACGTATTGTAATACTAAAACCTAAAACGAAATTCATTGGTGTAAATCCCACAAATTATACTATAAAACAATAGTGAATACAACTTTAGATAAGTTTCATCATTTAAACATTCTATACAATATTATTTTTTATTTTGCTGGTGCATGATAATTTTTTAGCGCATAATTTAAGTAAAAGTCCGTAGTATTCCTTCAAAAAAAAAAAACTTACGAACAGTAGGATTCCGTTTATGAATCCGGAAAATAGCATACTCTATATTATATGATCGTGCAGGATTTATATAGAAATGAATGAAAATTGTATTATATATTTTATTAATTATTGTATAGGAACTGCAGTTTTAAAGCATTTTTTAACAGATTTTATTTGGCGCAACCTAGTGGTGTAAAAAACGGTTATAATATATTTTACGGTAACCTAACCTAACTCGTTATATCGTAATTAAAAAATATATATTTTTTGAAAATTTTATTTATTTTTATTGAAAATAAAATAATAATATTAGTAATTGTGAAAAGTTATAGTTAAAATAAAATAAATAAAATAGATAGAGGAAAAATCATGCTATATTTTTTATTTTTTGTATAAATATCTATTTTCAACATTTTAACTTCAAACGTTAAACCCTTAAGTAAAAAAGCTTAACAATTCAATACAATAAAGTTCTTTGTGAGATTTTCTTATATCAGTTACAAAAAAACTGAAAGTACAATAGTACATAATCGCAATTTTTATACTACACGAATTAATTTTAAAATAGCGTTTTTAGAGTAAATCAATGTACAAAAAAAAAAAAAACATTTATTATTTGAAACAATTTTTATTTTAACTTATATTAGTGATATTATAAACATATATTTTAAAGTAAATTTATAATGAGTTATACTATCTGTGGTAACATACATAATATTTTATTATTATGTAAGAATACCAAATAGTAATAATATATATATTGTATATTAAAATAAACGAGAACGATAACAAACTTTCAGATTAATTCGCGCAGCAAAACATGCGTCTAATAAATTTATTAATCCCCCCTCCTACCTAAATTACAAATTATATTAATCCAATTTGCTACCAGAAGCCACTCTCAAAGTTCAAAACCTAACTATTTTAATGACCCAAAAATTGGTGTTGGGTACAAAAAACAGAAAAAATAATACATCATAGTAAAATCAATACATTTATCACTTTGATCAAAATCTAAAATAATTACCCTCTCTGTGTGACTATTGGTTTGAATATAATATTAATTTAATAAAAATCGATTTAAATAATGTTATCGTAAGCACTAGCTAACCTCTGTTAAGTATCGTTATATTAAATATTTTTGAACTTAACAAAAATCCAAACGATCGCTCTTATTTGAATAGAATAATAAATAAAAATAAGAATAATTCACAATGAAAAAAAAAATGAATTTTTTAAACTCCGTATATCGTAAATTGTGTTTAAATCAAAAAACCATTCATAATAAAACTTAATTGCTGCAAATCACAAATAAAATTATAATTGTAAAAAATTTTAAATTTGGATGATATTATGTATATTTTATAACCATACATTATTTCAGTTTTTAATTAAAATGTGATTATTGTATGTTATTCTTATTGAAGTGTTATAAACAATACTATACTAAGCGTATTAAGTAACATGGTAAAGGTCAAGTTAACACCATAAAATTTGAGTATTACCCCTCCAAGTTACGTTTTTAATTTACAGGACACAATCAATACAATAATTGTAAATGATTGAAAGTTAGGGATTTAAATTGATTTATTGAATGCACTGACTAATTTACTAGTCTTTGTGTAACAATTACCAAGTGTCAAGTATGAATATCATTAATATCGTGTGTACCTCAAACGCTAATAGTTATATTCGACAATAATTCAATAACATTATTGATGCAATTGCAAGTGAGTGAAAGTCAATTAGATTAATTTGTGCTGCTATCAATAATAATAATAGTAAAAATAAAAAAAATGTCGTCTCCAAAACACTCATTACTTGGAAAATCAACTAAAAGAGCTGCGAGGTCTCTAAAGAAATTTCGAACATCAAGAATAAACGAGTGATGACAAACAAGCAGTGAAAAAGATCGTTTACCACGAATTGCTTAGTTAGATGAATCGAAATTGCAAGAAAAACACTATACAGCAAGAGTCCGTTTACGAATTGCTCGACCTCGACGAACAATTTATGTTGATTTGAGCTTTGTGCATTTCAGTGTATGATTTCAATTACGATTACAGTCGGCATACGCGTCCAAATCTAATTATCGGAAAAATAAATAACGTATATAAGCATTGGGATGCTCAAAAGTTTAAAAACGAAGCACCAAGAATATATTCTGTTAAAATAGCAAAATTAAGATAGAGGTTTTGAATCCACCCCCAGAACCACTATATTGTTATTGTTTTCAAGTTTTTAACATGGCACGAGTCCAACCACTTCAAAAAAACACTTCTCTAAAACATTTAAATAAAATACATTTATTCATATTAAAAATTTAAAATATTATAGTGACGAGTAGCGGGGAGAAACGCGTAGCAACGCATGTAGTGTACAGCGATTTAAAATAAAATATTTAACATTTTTATAATTAAAATAAACTTTATTTTGCCTAGGCAACGCTGGGTGACTTAGTATATTATAATATAATAAAATCTAGCAATACTAAAGCATTGCCGGGTAAGCTAGTAAATTATAAATACTAATATAAATATATTTTATTTTAAGCCACTTATGAATACACAAATTTAGTAGAGAATATAAGAGAATTATTCACTGTACAAAATAATAATGATAATATATGAGTATTACAGTCAGCTATTCCAAAAATCCGAGGTTACCTTACCTAGTTGTGTCTATGGTTTTAAAAACAAACAAATTAGAACACGAAAATTCTTCGCCACGGTCATAATCTAAAGACTAAAATATATAATTAAGTAAAAGTAGAAGTATAATTAGAAAAGTAAATAATTGTATTTAAAAATAATAATTAAATGTAAATACACTTGACTAAGTTATACATTTAGGATGCTCAATGTAAGGTTCTACTGTCAACTTCCATTACAAAGTGTACCTATTTAGTTTTAAAATATTTTAGTTTAGTCAAAATGTTCATTTAATTATAACTTTTGATATAAAAATAATTTATTATACTGTTCATTTTTTTTATTATTATTAAATTCGTGTTGAGTTTGAATAATATAATATATTTTTTTAACTTTAAATAAGTGTTTCTTTAAATGTTACATAAAAAAATGTTTTTCTTAAAACAACGCATAGGATCTTAGATAATTATGTATTCTGTACAGCGCAAACATAACTAAAAATGTATTTGAATTATTTACAGAAGGTACCTATGCAAAAACTCAAAATAAATTTTTATTTAACATAATTTAAAATAATTGATCAAATTAAAATCATCACGTTGGTCTACACTATTTAACATTTTATAATTACTTATGTAAATATATTTCAATTAATTTTTAAAATGTATTCATGACATTTGTGAATATTTGAATAATAGTAGTTTATTAAAAATTTAAAATCATAAAATTATTTATATAGGTTAATTTGAATTTTATTTTCCCGTATAAAATATATTGTCTGTTACCTAAATTATAATGATAATTTTAAATATAAATTTAGTATAATATATAGGTGAAATTTTCTGTTGTTTCAAATATCTGTGAGTTGATAGTCATGTAGGTACTCTATTATTAAATAGTCACGCTTTTATATTACACAAAGATCCGAGATTCATTTTAACTAGCTTCATTATTTCTTGCGTCAATTTTAAATATTTGAAAACAATTTTTATATAGATAGTTTAAATATTTATAACAATACATTTTTATATGAAAAAAAATAACTTTTTTATAGTTTTTTATCACAGTTGGGTTTTTTAAGTTAATCCAAATTGTTCATAACGATAACCTACATGTTTTAATTAATAATCAAAAGTAACTTAATACTATTCAAGCATCTGTTACAGTTATCCGATGTTTATACTTACATAATTTATATAAAAACATAAGATTTTACTTAAAAAATTAGCGTAACCATAGTTGAATAATACAAAACAGATTGATTGACTTTTAAATATTACTTGCAGATTTTTAAAAGGTATAATCAAACGTATTATATTTATGTATATATTGTATATACAAATATATAGGTAGTTATAACGTCATTCGACTATTCACATAATGAAAGAACTCCGAACGGTTTTTTTTTTTTTTTTATTTACTTTATGAAACTTTTGTTTATCATGCTGTAGCGATATTGAAACAATCGTACCCACTTGAAATACGTGTTGAGTACCTGTGTGAGCACTATGTACGACGTACGCGTATATGTATGACAGTATAGAACAGTGGTGACCAATGTGGTTATATATATTCTTATACCCAATATATTATAATAAAAGAATATCATATGCTATAAAATCGTATGCCTAATAATATTTTGAGGACCATCTGAAATCACTTTAGATGAATATATAGCTGCCAATTTTCGAGTAGAACCATGTAGAGCACTAGTGCGTTATTGATCAATGATCATTGATTTCATAACAAACACGCGTGACAAAAAGTAGCGTAGATGATTCCGTATCGCCTTGATAGCTGCCAACAGTGGGTCATTTCCCCTCTCGCCCATATTACAACACCGTGATATTGTATATTTATATATTATTATATAGCAATTAGGTGGTTGGGACAACGGAGCGATAAATTATCTTTTATTAACGATGATGCGGGGTTGGGGTTCGGAGGCGGTATAGTAGCCAAATAATAGTATCTAATAATAATAATACGAACATTATATAGTATCTGTTATTATTTATTATTATAAATCATAATGAAAGAATTATCTGTCAAATTTAAAATCAATAACACTCCATCGATGTTGCGTATTATTTAGTACGAGTATACCGCTATTTCAAGAGTATTACATATAGGTGATCGTAGAACATTGCCGTTGTGCTTACAGGTAATTAAGCCGTTTTTATGAAAACACTCATACTAAATCATATCCCTTATTAGCCAATCCAATTCATACTTAATAATATGTTCAATTAACGAATAAATAAAGATAGGTATATAATTCAAAAAAAAATTTTGATATTATATCTATTATAAAGCGATATTCATTAATTTTCTATTCGTTTCATCATTTTATATAACATATTGTTATTAACTAATAATTTTTATAGTATACCAGGTACTTGATGTCTGAGGGTTGATTAAAAATAAATTGAACTTAATATATCATAATACTATACATTTGACTTCACAGTTCACACAATCGAGAACGTGATATTAAAACCTTTATGTGAAAATCGGGACCCTGCTCCTAAAATGCACAGTATAGGTACTTATCTACTACTCGTGCCACTTAGCTGCAGAACTGCAATATTTTATTAATGCAATTTATTTAACAGTATTAAACTAGGGTCTATTGTGCAATATTTTTGAAATCAACAATACGTTTTTATTTTTGACCTTGCAACCTATCTCATCATGGAAATAAAACCATTTTATTTTATTATAATATTATAATATTATATTCAATATAAAAGTAAAATGCAATATTTCATTGATATAAATATTATGTTTAGTTCTAATGATCTGTCATTTATATGATTTACATAACGGTATAACTTCTAAAGTTATTACCATATTATTTAGTTTACAATAGGTATAATAATATTTATGATGAAGAAAACCCAATTATTAATTAAAGCATTAAAGCTGGTAGTGATTATGTAAATTTGTTTGCTTATTTAAATGTAAGATTTAATTGAAAAAAAAAGTTAATCCCCCATCTCCCCCTAAAATTTGATAATATCTCCATCTATAATATAGGTCATAGGTATCTCGTCTATGTATACAAAGACCTACACACACATTACATCTTGGCTTTAAAAAAATATCTAACTACAGCGTAGAGTGGTCCAAACATTCCGCTTTAATGTGTGGATGGCGAGAGGTTATAGACATCATCACTGTCAACAGTGGAAAACGTTTCTCAATAATTCTTCTTAGAACAAAGGCGTGTTTATGCCAACTTAATACTTATACGATAATGTGTACACGAGCATAATATTTATACGCGATATGCGTTAACATCATTGTATATTTTTGTACTTCTTAGTTAAAGGCCGTTTATATTTATGTGCACTTACCAGTTAATATATTATATAATATTTCTTCGCGATTTATGCTTTAAATAACTATTAGCTTTACATGCGTTTAAAATAATTTGGAATGTGCACGAATAGAACGTAAAAAAGATGTGTATACCTACATTTGTATTATACTATATTGTCTGTACTAATAACTTTTAATTATTATTCTAATATTCATATCATTCTACGTATTACGTATTTTACTACCTACTTAAGTAAGTAAAGCAATTGAAAAACCAAGTGAACCAATCGGATAGTAGGTATAGGTACAGTGTACACCGTTAAAAACTTTTAACGACAAGAATAAAACTTATTTTTAAATTATTAACTAAATGTGAATAAACAATTTCACCACTATTTCGTACACGTCAAATAACAGTTTATGTATTTCAATACCATAGGATTCGGTAGTTTATTTTAAAAATATTTTTAAACTTGAAGTAGGTACCTACTTATACCTACGAGTATTATAGTTATCTGTATTTTACAACAGTTTTTTCTTAAATTAAAAATATTATGGCTTCAAACTACATAATAACAACTGAAATAAAACTAATACATATGTTAAATAGGTACATGTCTTATAATATTATTCCAATAGTGTTATCATGATTTATCTGAATGCTGCTTCAAAAACAAGCAAAAAAAAATTACTCAATCCATAACTATGATAACTCTGTAGGAACAACATATTAGGTATACTATTATAGTATCTGTTTGTTACACTCAGTCCTTATCAATATTACACTATTTAAATAAAAAAAAATAATAGAATGAGATATAATTATATAAATATTTGTCAGTTGTATTAACAAAAAAGTTTTACTATCTAATTATGTTTATGTATATTTTTTAAAACATATCGTTAATTTATACATTATAATCAATACCGTTATATTATAATATTGAAGAATTTAGGTATACTTGAGGTCTTATAACTACAAATGAGTTCTTATAACATATTACATTTTGATATTATAATTTATAAATTGTATGGGTATAATATTTAATTAAATATTATATAATATTGTGCATTTTTCAATTCATTGGTGTATACTATGTTTATATAATATATAGTACTATAATAGTAATGTACATGTACCATATTTGTTTAAAATAATAGAATTCAAATTTTTTTATGATTTTATAATGAGAAACTGATTAATAATATAAAATTTATATTGGATAATTATAAAACACGATCTTATACGATTTAAAGAAGTTAATAGTAATCGTGTAAAAACGTATGAATACTAAATTTAAATAAATATTTACCTTCATACTAATTTTGTTCATTATTATTTTTAACACTAATTTAAGCAATATTAAACCAAATAAAATTAAACTCTAATCAATGTGAACAAAATAAATAGATTTATAAAAAAAAGGTTAGTTTTTTTTTAAATGAGCTATAATATACAACCAAGGGCAGAAATAATTGAATTAAACATCTGAACAAAAATATAATAATAATTAAACATGAATTTAGTTCTTAAGAACACAAGATGGTAAAATTATTACATTTTAGAAACATCATTGATTTTAATCATCATAATAATATTTGTCTTACACAAATATATAATAGGAAAGTACAAAATTATGAAAGTAATTTCATCTATTTGAAGTAATATAAATTTACAATTTGATTCTAAATTTCTAACTACTTATCAGTAAATTATGAAACTGGAAACTTACTTTTGGCGTATATGATAATTGAAATATGATTAACTAAAAAATGCAATCACTTTTATTTTTATTTTAGTGGAGAAATATACTTAAGCATTTTGCATTAATTGTCGGATTATGTAAATTTTTAAAAGTCGTTAAGTTGACTCATCGTATGTGAGTACAACTTAAATCTTATTTTAATATTAAAGACAAAACAAGTAGTCTGATAATTACTTTATATTATGTTTATATTTTTATGCTAGAAAAAGACAAATTCTATAAACGTTTCATAATATACCTATATTTATATTAACTTCAGTATTAATAGTAAAAACCTAAGTAAAAAATACTTTACTGAAGCAGAGTATGTTTATATTTAGATTTAAGATACATCCGAATACTCGCAAGATTTAAAAATAGATCAGCATACTTCTATTTTAATATAGAAATTAACTCAGATCAACAAAATATTATTAACCAACAGAGTAATCAGCTCTTTAGAACAGGTTTACAAAAACTATAATACAAATTATTAAATTTACATTTATTTTATACCATCGATTTGTTAATTTTTCAAAAACAGTATTAATTTTCAACGATTAAGATCCTACATATTTTTAATTAGTCCATAGTATAATAAGTGGATAATTCTTTTCAATAATAAATAAAGAATTTTCCTTAAGACTAAATAAGATACTAATGAAATTTTTTCATACGATAACTTTCCATCTTTCAAATACAATATTTTTGTTAAGTTTATTAACTATTATTTTATTGAATTAGGTAGTAAATCTATATATTGCATAGAGTGTAGATGTACAAAGATCAAATTTAATGAAAAAAACATCAATCAATATTTAATCAAACTTTTTTAATTTTTAAGTAGGTAAATAGGTAGGTACTTATAAATATAAATTATTTATGTGTAAGCATATATTAGTTTTAAGTTTAGTTTCAACAGATTTTGAAATATATATTATTTACTGATTGCCTTCTCGGCACCCTTATATATCTATAAATAAATTATGAGAATTTTTCTTTAAAAAAAAAGTTGTCAAGTTCACAACTTTGGTGATAAAACATTCTTAAGCAACTTTTAAGATAAATAAAAGTTAACATAACTTATCTCCTGCTAGATAAAATGATTTACACAAATCTTTAACTATTTTATAATAATTAATGAATAAATCTTAAAAAAAGCTGAAGTTTTCAAATGAGTAGGATAATATACAAGAAATGTATAGGAGCTGATTTTAATTATTTGGAATATTTAATATTAGTAAATGGTTTAAACTAAATATTTTTAAACGATTTTGATACTTTTAAGTTTGCCTGTGTATGTAGGTCCATTATTTTTATGATGTTCGAGTTGTTGAAATAATTATGAGATATTATTCAAAGGAAAATTTCTTAGAAGTCAGAATATATAATAATCTAACGATGGATAAGTAAGCCGCTTTGATCGTAATATACATATGTATATCAACAACAATATAATGTAAAAGGTTTTAAAATTCTTTAATCTATCACTATATGTCTATACACACCATTCAAATTAAACTTAAACACTGGTGAATTATAATTCATGATCACAGTTTGAAAATTTAACACCGTTTAAAATAGTCATGAATAATTTATTATTGATAGAATAAAATAAGTCTAGTTGTTTGAATATATAATATGAATAAAAGCAGACACCATTATACACTTGAACAACATTGTTTAAATTGTAAGATCAATGCTTAGTAACCAGTTCTTAATATTAACTATTTCTGCATAAATAAATTATCGATGCAAAAAGCCATAAACATTACAAATTCAATAGAAAAAAATAGAGAAAAACTCAATGATGCGCGATAAACAAAATCAAATGTTACAACCCTTACTACTATATTACGAATAATTAATATATTAGCTGGCACTTATTACGAATAAGACGTATTATATTTAATGGAAAAATTCGAATCAAATTAATTCGATATATTTAATATATGAATACAACTTAAATTATAAAAGCTGTATGCCTGTATATTTTATCATTTGGCTTAATCATTTATATCCATCCTGCAAACATATATATAAATATATTATATATTATTTTTTAAGAAGTGGTGTATTTACATAAAATTAAATTTAGAAAAATTAAAATTGTTCATGTGGTTTGAAAAAAAATGTATTTCCATTGCAAAAACTATAAACATCTATTGTTGCTATTGTCAACTACATAGTTTTGAAATAAATTTAATGCTGTCGGAATCAAATTGCACAGTCTTAATTCAGTCTTTTGTATTGGGATGTTACAAAAAATACACAGAACTTTTTCTTTTTCAAAGCATCAAAATAAAAGTCATGCAGAATATTACATCCGCGGATTACATAATTTGAAAGCCATAATAGGCTGCATAATAATTGGTCAAATCCATTATTCAGTTAAAATAAAACTATCTATACCTTTGAACTTTTAATGTTTAGTAAGAAAGATAAAAAAAAAAATGGTATAATCATGAATTCTTTGTTTGAGTTTTTTGTAAATAAAAATATATGTAGACAATTTACATTGACCGGGACAATCGTATGGACAGGTTAGCACTTAGCATAGACGTGCGCGTACCTTTGTAGCAGGGTGGTCAATCTAATTATGATAAAAATACTTTAAGTCTTCAAACAAAAAACAATCAAAGTGTTGCATAATTTAATTTACTCACTGATAATTAGTTCATCATCGACTATTTAACGTAAAAATCATTTGGTATTTATAAAATAAAAACATTTTTTTTTTCTAAATATAATAAGAAATACATTACTAATCAACAGATTTAATTATTAATCATAAATCAACTTTTACAATTTGTAATATTAATAAATTGTTTAATGACGTTACGAACATTTTTATAATTGAATACAAATATTTCAGTTTATAATTCTATTCTTCTTTCGATTGAAGTTAAAGTTTTAAACTGCTCAATCATCTTATCGACATTAACGTAATGATGTTGTAACTTGTAGTCCAATAAATTCTTGATCGATGAACGTTATCAAGAGTCTATCCAAACATTTTTGCTTCATTGTAACTGCGTGACTTTATTTTGAGTTTTGAAAACATATTTTACAAGTAGAACTTGTAAAAGAAATAGTAACAAGTGCTATTAAATATTAATTTAAATACTTTAAAAGAATTAAAAACTATTCCTTATTATAAACTATAAAGTTCAATCAACCGTTTTATCAATTTTTCAACACTTGATTTTCATAAATTAGCAGTATATTTTAGTAGGTCAACTTTTACTCTTAATACCTACTTAGCTGTTCAGATCAAATGTGTCTGTTAATATGTTGATATCATCACTACTAATTTGAAGGTTTATTAATAACATATCTACACTTTTTATTATATGAATTGTTTCTCGATAGAACCTGATACTCAAATCAAAAATCATTATACTGTTTAATGTAGTATAAATTGTATACTAAACTTATCGATTCCATCGTTTTTGGTAATGTCGTGTGTAACTTGAGCAATTTATTTTTGTAGGAATTCTGGGAACATATATTTTTAATCATATTAGTTTCTCTTTAAAATGAGTGATTTTTTTAAGCATCAATGAGTTGTATATGAGTTAACAAATTTATAGTAGATGATCGTAACCATATTTACTGTATTTTAATGTTAAATAAAGAATTGGGTTAAGTAGTTATAAATCAAATATTATTTCAACATTTTTCACATAATAAAATACCGAAACTCTTGCTTAATACAATCATACGTGATACGTTGGTTTGATAAAACGATTTGGTAATTTAATTAATTGTAGTTAAAAGGGATGAGTAGATAGTTAACTTTTATAAAACTAACTGCATAAGAACACCATGTCTATCTGGTACCAGTTAAAATGAATTACACATTTTTAAGCTTTACATTTGTTATATAATTAACTATCTTTTGTCCAAAGTGTCGTTGTTGATTATTTTATTTTATATTCAGTCAAGCCACTGCCTGTCAAATTAAATAGATATATTTTCGGTTTATTGTTCTTAGAATATACAGATCGATAAATTTCTCAAGTGAAAAATTTAAAAAAAAAATTTCTTTTAAAAAACTATCTGACGCACATAATTACCTTTGAAAAAAAGTATATATCAACTGAATGTATCCAAAACAATCAAATATAAATTTATTATTCTTCCGAATGGAATTAACAGGAACTACATTTAGGAAATATACATAGAAATTCACAAAATATAATTTTAGATTTTTTTCCTTTACTTTAGACCTTACACCTTCAGTAGTTACTAGTTACTACCGGATATACCTATAGTTGAAGCTCCATTACGCTTTTATTACACACCTCATCATTCATCAGTTCTTATCATAAATAATTCATCAATTTTATTTTTCAAGACATTTAATTAATTATTTCCATCGAGTATCAATGCTATTTTTAACCTTTTAAGGTTTCATGAAATAAAAAATAAAACAATCGTAAACCTTCGTTCATGTAAAGCTACGTACATTTATGATCTAAGTCATAATATTCACAATGTATATAACAATACAATTCTATGGTATTAACTACCTCTCACTGTGTTCACGGTATCTAAACAGGTTAAGTAAGGTTAATTATAATACAAAAAAGACAATCATTGTACATTTTATATTTAAGTTAAAAATTAAAACTACTTAAAATTACTTGTTTCAAAAATAACTACCTATATAAAACCACATGCAAAAAAATGAAAGTTAATTGGAAGAGTTCAAATAATATTATAATAGGTATATAAAGATCTTTTGATGCTGTAATCTAGACTTCCAACATAATTATAAAATTTGTATTATCCACTCACTTTGCTAAATATTTCAAATATAACTGAATATAAATGTTAAATGTACATATACCTTCAATATAGCTGGTTTTAATTTTTTTGCAATTACTGAATATGTATGAAATTAAAATTAAAATGTATTTACTGCAGTATTTGAGCTTACAAGGTTAGTTAAATATATAATAAATCTACAGAGAATTTCTTGGAAAAATCATAGAAATTCAAAATTCTAGGGATCTACTGGTATTACTCGCTGTACTCAAATAGATTATACTAAATTCTAAACGAAGCGATGAGCCGATGGATGTATTGATTTGATGATAATGTGTTTTTTTTTATCTGAAATTCTGAAATAATTTTTTCTAGTAGACAAATTTTCTAACCAGCAACTTCAATAGAGAGTTTTTATAGAAAATTGGATGTAATTTATTGGTGAGAGTCGAGAGGTCAAAGTAAACAATTCTCAGCACTTTTTATAACAATCAAGAAAAACTAAAAAAAAATTACAAACGTTTTTTTAAATTGTATTATTCTAAGTAATTGTTTGGTTAATGAAAGTTAAACAGTCTTCATTCAGAATCATATTCATTAATGAATTCAAATTTAAAATACCCGTTAGTGACAAGTGACTTCGTAATGACAAGTGTATAGGTACACTTAACTGCTATGCTTTATGGTATAACGGTAACGAATTTCTTCATTTTTAAATTAAACAATTTATACCTATAATAGTACAATGCCTACAGAATATTGCTTTTATATTTACTAATAATACTTACTAATCGTATCATAATAAAATTCATAATATATTTATATTTATTAATTTAGTTTATTAGTTTTTTGAAAATATTTAATTAGGTAAGTAATTGTTCATTTTACTGAATACTATATAAATGTACCTACCAATAAAAATATTATTTGGATAAATAAAATATTGGTATAATAAAAGTACTATTCAATTATTTTTATACAACTAGTAGCTCTTATATATCTATCGATACTGACTATTAGCTACGACTAATGTAAATAATGATAGATTATCTTAGTTTTAAATTACAAAGTACCTACTGTTAGAATACGCCAACTTACAATTTTAAAAGAGAGTTTATTTTTTCAATTTCTGACTACTTAAGCTATCAATCTTACGTTCAATCATTTTTATGATTATAGTATACTCACTTAAGTGTTTTACTCCTACTTTAAAATGATGCACGATACCAACCTATATATTAAGTGTTTAAATAATTTAAATATTTTGTTTGACAATAAATAGGAGATTTTTTTCGAATTACACATAATTATTAGTGTAATGTACATATAATATGACTGATTATTATTTATAGTTTATATTTATTAAAAATCAAAATACTATTTTAATATATTTAATAACCACGACTAGTTGTAAACAAGTACAATATTGTACATAACTAATATACTTTCTGAATAATATTTTAATTTATATAATTAATTAATATTATATAGTTATATCTTCTTAACGTCGGTTGACAATGCTGTTAGTGTAGTTAATTCCCAGAGCGATAACAAAAATTAAAGAAAGTTACCTATGTTTAATTAAAATTTTGGTATAGTATCAAATAAGAATTGTTTTCATATTCTGTTTTATTTACTTTTATTGCCATTAATATCTATTGAAATATTTCAAATATTTAAATATTGTTGTTATCAGTTTATGACTTTTATGTACCTACCTAATCTATACCTACTGATGGTTCTTAAATCTTCATCAAAGATTATAATTTATGTATGTTTTTATTTTATCATCAGTATCGTAGGTAATATTATAATTTTGAGATTCACATATGCAAATGTATTTTTGAAAGTCCTTTGCTCGTCGGTATAGAGCCTTTAGTTGAAAATTAGCTACATCACCCCTTCCTGAAAATGAAAATATACTTTCCGATATCAAACATTTCTAATTCTTTATTTTTTACGCTTAAGCTGAATAAATGTAGATAATACAATTACGTATAGTATAATAACATGACCTGATAATTCAATGTTTAAAAATTGAAGGAAAACAAGCTTAAAAAGAAGAAAAGTGAATAATCGCATCTCTGCTATACATTAGACACCTCATCATTAAGTAAATCTGTAATGACGTAATGTATATGTCAAATTTGAAAACCATTGTATATGAACCTATGAACGAATCTTTAAAAAAATTGAAAATACCAAATGTTTATAAATAACTTAATGAGAATATTTTTTCATTAAACTATGATGATGCATAGAAAATATTATGCCTACAGGGTACTGCAGATGTCAAATACATTTTAATTTATATATTTACGAGCTGAGAATTAAAGATAAAGTAGTTTGATTGAAACAAATTGTATTTTATTCAATACACCGATGTATTTAACTGTTATTAATAAAATATTAATTTTTAAAAACGACAAAAGTAACCATCATACTAAACATATCATATTATAAATTTTCCATGACTAACTAAAATTGTTCATCATAGCTGAGATATGTGCAGCTGTGAACATTTTGTAAATAACATAGTGTGCCATGTTTTAAAAAAGGTTGAAAACCACTGTCCTATGTTGTCGGCTGTCTGTTTACGAATCCTAATGTCAATAAATGCCGAAAGCCAGTAAATCGTAATGGTAATATCGTATTGATTCACGGGCTACGTAACCATGATGATAAGTGATTACTGATAATGAAAAATGAACTTTAGTCCAGCAACAAACCAGTTTATTTTATCACTTCAGTGCATGGACAATGGACATGACTACAGCAGCTATAGAACACTTTAAATTTGTCAGAACCTATACTGACTACTACAACTTACTGTACTCTGTATAAATTAAATGAACACTCGGTGAACATTTTAAATAGCTTCGGTTATTCCTTTTTGTACTACAACAAACAAAGAAAAACGTTATTACTTATTTTTTACGCATGAATATACAATTTCGTAAGCATTTTAAACTTCAGACGTCCATAAAACATATTTGTGAAATCACACTCAACTTTTTTTCCACATACAGCAATTTTCTACCCGGTTTTACAAGCTTACGACTGACAAAAAATAAAATAAATTGTAGGATTTGTTGAAATTGTTTCATATTATGACATTAGTATAATTATAGACTATAGTACACGCAATGCATATTTAAATTGTATTAATATGTATGTATAAAAAACTATATACGCCTATTTACGTACTTTATATTAAATAGGTGCTCGCGATTATTATATCATAGTTTATAGGATACCAACTTTGATAATATTGGTTCTATTTCATATGTATAGGTATTGGGTAAACATAAATGTTTTTAAGAAAATTGTTTAAAAAGACACATATATTGGCTAGGTATATTTTATAGAGAGCAATCGTGTTGTTCACGATTATATCATATCGATGCATGTTTTTCGTGTAAAAAGGTAAAACTAATGCAAACGTGTTTCAGTCTCTGTTACACGGCCGTCAAATTGCAAATTGGTTAATGTAATGTTTGTGTTAAATTTAAATTCAAATAACTTTAGCGGAGACAGTGATCACTGATCAGTTAGCTTTAAATATATAGTTAGCAACAAGCCAACAAATATATTTCATGATATTTTTATTGATATAATTGCTATTATATTAAAGTATAATATATTTTACTATTTGTATTACAGTATAATATTGATTTAATTTTTCCCGAAACTATTAAATTATTATAATAATAATATTATTATTTATCATATATTTATAATTTATATATTATTGTTATTAACTTTTAAATCAATATACCACACTTAAGCACTTTACGATAAAGTCTTTATCGGTAAACAATGTGAATAGGTTCATGGTATAAAACTATAAATATGTACCTTATATAAGATTAATTTACATATTTTTAAAATATAATTGTGTTGAAAATCTTATAATAAGTATATGTAAAAGTTTTGTATCGCACAAATAATGATTTTAAATTTTAAGAAAATAATTATAATTGTTAATATAAAATAATATCAAATTAGAACTTCTAATATCTATAAAAAATAACTGTCTTTGTATAGGTACACTATACTTTTTAGATTTTTTGGTTCCAGTATAAATTACTTATGAGAAACATATTGATATTACCGGATATTACCTATATGGTAATATATATTTTCAAACTTAAGCAATAAAATTTGAAGATTTAATACATTTTTTACTTCTTTTACTTTTTTACTTATGCACTTAGTTCGTAAATAATTATGATTTTGACAAAGTTTGTCATAATTTTTACTTTTTTCGAATGCATATTAATAAAAACCTATGCATTGATGTGAGCTCTTGTGTTAATTTTCAAAGCGATTTCACAGAGCAAAAATATTTTTATTGAGAAAAAAAAAACTAAAAGTTTTAATAATTTTAAATGTCTATAAATAGCTCAAAAAAGAGTCAAAATATTTTGAGATTTTCTTATTTCATTTTCAAAAAACGGGTTAACTATATTGACTAACGGTTCAATAACTTTAGCATCCACGTAAATGTTTACCACACATTTTCACCTCTATAACGTTATATAAGTAGGTTTAATGAATCTAGTCACCATACCATATTATAGTGTAGAGTAACATTTCAACCCCACATCCCACGCGTCTTCGATTACGAATAACTACTCTACCGATATAAGTTTTCGGGAAGACCGTTTCTAACGTCGTGGAAAATCGAAACAAATATTTGCCCAGCAGTCGCTGATTGCAAACTCTGTATCTCGTAATTCGTGTAAATATAATCGATATAATATTAATATTTATATGGTGTAAGCCAGCAAGGCAGAGTCGGTGACTATATATAGTAATATTATTATTATATATTAACTTAAAATAAACTATAGACGACAGTGTTGCAATCGTCATGGACGAAACTCCGTCCGTGTCGTATCGCTCGTTGGTTCCATGACGACGCGCGCGATCTTCCGCGTTCGACGATCGCGGGGAGGCGGCGGCGGCGGCGGACGAACAGCCGCGGGCCCGCAAATCGCTCAGCAGCAGCAGCAGCAGATGAGACGCGCCGCGCACACGCACACGCGATCGGCGCCCGCACACACCACCGCACAAACGAGTCTACCACCGACCGCCCCCGCCGAGCGCGTCTTGATGGAGTGCTAACGGCGTGTGTGGGTGTTGCGCACTTTATTTTGGCGAAATACTGTGCGTGCGTGCGTCTTATCTGCTCTATAGCTGTTTTAGCGACCTACGCGCACTACATTACAACAACGACGATTATTTGTTGTCGTCGGTAATAATATGTTAAAATAATAACAATAATAATAAGTCAGCGTCTCGTCGTCCGGAGTGTTTATATCACTCGAAATAATAATAATAATAATTACTGTGTATTATTATTATTATTAAACGCTGAACGTTCATTATCACTTATCAGCGATAACGCGCGCGGTACGGCAGAGTGCGACCACTGCGACCAGCGCACAAATACCGATTGTCCGTCGTCAATAACCGCAACAACAACTGTTGTGTTCGTTTTACCACCACTAAAAACCGTCGTCGTCGTCGTCGTTCGTATCAGAGATCGCTTCCGCGCCTACTGCCTAGTCCTAGTGCGACTGTGGTAGTGGTGGTGGTGGTGGTTCGAGTCAGCCGCGGCCGACGGACAGATAGACTCGCGGACTACGACAGTCCGTCGCCGACGTGCATCGCGTGTCTGAGTGTGCTCTATTCGCGAGTGTGTTACTCTTCGGCCGCCGTCCGTTCTGCGCCCTTGTCGTGTGATATTAATTCGTATTATTATGTGCCGTTTCAAAGTGTTCGACGCCATACAGACGACACAGTGAACGACGCACACACACACCATGAAAACCGTTTTGTTGTACGTTTGCGCGGCGCTGGCCGTGTCCGGCGTCCGGTCGCTGTCCGTGTACACCGACGACGACGACGACGTCCGTAATACGCGCGTACCGCAGCCGTTCGCCGAACGCGTCGACGATCGCGGTCCGTCGTCCTCCAGGACCAGACGAGAGGTCTCGACCGCGCCGTCACCGCCGTCCATCCTGCCCGGCGTTTCCGACGGAAACTTGACGTCCAAAGTGAGTGTTTTGCGACTTGCCAATCGTTTGCTTATTGGGTACCTCCTTATTGCCGCCTCGTCGTTAGAGTTCGTACGAACAACGGTGTGTAGCTGTAGTTGTGAACGTTCATAGTACAGCAACACGTTCGCCTGGACGTGAACTAAGACGTTTTATACGAATCGATTTGGATAGGCGGTTTTCGCGTAGATGATACGGACTTGAGATAGAGAAATTTGTATACGAAATTTGCTCGTCTAAATCGGGGTAGGTAGGTAGGTACCTAATAAGGTTTGATGTGTAATGGGTATGGAACAGGTTTAGAATGAATACAGTAAACATGTTTTGTGCTAAACGTTCGAACCGAATTATCACTTATCAGTTGAGTAGCTTGAATTACTTGGCCTTAAATTCAAACTCTAATTTTATCCACCTACTAGGTCCGAGATAAAATAAAACAAGGAAGAAAACTATTTCATGAGTTTAATTAAAACTACTTGTATTGTAGGTAGAACAAAATGTATAGTTTATAAATTATAATATTGGTTTGGATTTTTGATACTTTTCAGATAACGTGCACCTTTATGTTATAAGACTATAGATAAGATTCATATAATATTATAATTATATAAGACAGGTTAAAATGTTTTCTCCTCGATCACTATTTATTGTATGCAATATATATTTTAAATCATAACAAACAATAATTATTTTATCTTTTTATGTCTTTAATTTTGTTGTTATTGATTAATTTCCTCTTTCATAAGTGTCTATACTTAACTGAATATTTATTTAGATATTAATGTATGCATTTTGTAATTATCCGGCGAAGTAATTTATGCAAGCATAGATTTAAATGACTAAATCTGACTACCTAACCCTAACCTACCTGATCGTTATAATGTATAACATTAATAGTACCTTGGTATATACCTAATTACCCATATCTACTTAGCACCTATATTAATATGTGTAACTGATTATTAATGTTTTGTTTGATGAAATAATTTATGTTTATAACTTATTATTCAAAATTATATGTTATAACACCACGTTCTCTTTATTCTCTCGGGGAAGTCACAAGGAATTAGTAGGGATACATTTTTGGATAGTTATCTCAAATTATAAAAGAAATTTAGTAGGTACTTCCAAAAAAGATGTACCGAGTATAGCATATTATACAGCGTATTTGTTTTATATTTGATTAGTTATAACTAGACAACTAATAATAATATTAGTATTGGTCTGTTATCACTTCATTACAGAATATAAAAATGTTATCACCCCTCTAAGCAAGATCAGTGTGATTAAAAGGCTTGATCAATAAATCTATCATTTAGGTAGTACATTAAATTATTATTTTTCCTTAATTAAAAATATAGTAAAATGTCCCTACTATAAATTACAGAATAAATTATATTATTAAATTGGAAGTCTATACTTAGGTACCTATATCTGTTAAGAGGATGTTAGTACAATATTTGATTTTTTTATCTCAAAACACACACTTTCAACAGAAAATATATTCAACGTATAAAGTTATTTTATAATTTATGAGTATTTAATGTTAGAGTGAATTCACCTGTTACAAAAATTATAAAGAATAAGTATTTTTGAGGGTTTGATTCAACAGTTTTTAATTTTATTATTAATTTACATTAAAAATTGAAAATAAATTTCTAAATTCAAATGAATATTAACTAGTTTTAAAACAATATTTAAATAAATCAATATAATATATTTATAAAATAATTTGGCATGAATTTGTTTTGTCTTCTGTTGTGTGTAGGCCAGAGAAGGTAAACAAATAGTGCGTTGACCTCCTCTGAAAGTGTAATTGGTACTAGAAGTACCTATAATTTTATAATGAATAATATCTATTAATAGTAAAATATATACAATATATTATAATGAATCTATGTTAAAATTTAAAGTATATAATATTAAAAATATAAATGAATACTGGCTATTGGCAGTTAGTAGACCAGTCGGTTATACGAGTACCAAAATCAGTACGTACCTACTATAATATCCTCGATAATATCTAAAGAAAGTAATGAAATGGTTATTGTTTTAATTTATAAATAGTGGCGTAATACTTGTTTAATTATTGATTACCTATTTAATTAGTACCTACCTATTATATAATTTTTATATTTTCAAAAATATAAACCTATCTTTATCTATAGGTACTCCGATAGGTACTTATATTTTTATTGTTAAATACCTTGTTTAATACTTTCTACATTTTTTCTTGTTTTACTTTATTTAAAATAGGTAAACTGAATTTTCTATTTAAAATTAAGAAATTAGTACAATATCTACTTATAAAACAATAAAATACCAAATATCTTTTATAATATACTCATATGCTTATAATACCCATGCTTTCACTTGATAATAGCACCAAATCTTAAAAATATAACAATGCATTACTTATCTGGGTACCCAATTATATCAGCTATTGTATAATGAATATTATTATTATTAAGCAATAGTTCTTCTTAAATTATCAAAAATTCAATGAATATCTACAGTTTTATAACGTGTAAGTGTAAATTATTCTGAAAGTATGTTTATTGTTCTTTAATATACTTTACATACATAAGTAGTTCTTTTTTAATAATTATCTATGAAAGCAGGTATTTATTAATTTTAAAAGCTTTGTTAGAAGGTTAAATGCCTATTCATCTGTTTAATAGCTTAATGAACTTATTTAATAATATAATGTAAATGCACACACACACACACACACATATATATATATATAACATTGTTAAATAAATAAATAAAAAGTCTCTTTTAACCATGGTTTTCATTTATCTCTGTTACCCCCTTTCCACCATTACTTTGGATAATTAATGTTCTACTGTATTAAAATATCACAACTTCAATGTAAATATGCATGATTTGTCCATAGAATAAACAAACCAAATTTAGTAAATATATATCAATACTAATCGAGATACTAATGAAAAAGTTAATGTATTGTCTTTTAAATTTTTAAGAAACTAAAATTAAATAGTAGATTATTTCTTTTTACTGGTTATCTATTTGGTAAACTTATAAGTAATAACACAAAATATTTAATTTACCTAATTAAAAATAATTTAAATGTTTTAGGTCTTCAATCAAATTTGATTTGCATTAAGAATGATTAGGTTAACATAACTGTAAAGAAATTCTCTTAAAGTTATAGTACCTAAAATTAATTAGGTGTAAAACTTTTGGGTACTTGTTCATTGTGACTACCACATATTATGGGTTATAGCTACGCTGTGTCCCACTCTTATCTTGCATTTTGCAAGTAAATTATACTTTTAATCTGGCTTTTAATTCTATTAGAGATAATTAGGGGCTAGCATTGCCACTTGCTCGGACATTCAAAATGAAAATATCCCTCGATATGCTATGCAAAACCACCTAAAGTAGGTCACAGGGTTAAAAAAAAACAATGTCCATAGCCCATAATTTTGTTAACAACACTATCAATAAATACATTGACATTAGCTTTGGGTAGTTTTGTATTATTATAAACCTATTAAAAAAAAGAGGTGCTTTGCACGCCATGCGTTTGACATCAAAATAGTCGCAATAACGCATAAGTACCAACTTTTGTTTATTGTTTTTTTTTTTTTTTAAATATATAAGATTTAGATACCCATTTTTAATTCATAGAATTTCTATAGGTGTATACAACTATATTTAATTTATTATATTATGGATAGGTACCTAGTAGATAATGATTGTTAATTTTTATAATTAAATATAATTAGGTAGATCTTAGATTTCTGAAATAAATATTTTAAAAACTTTATTACAATTAAAAACAGTATGTACTAGAATAAGTAGGTATTAACATTTTTTTTAAATATTTGGAAATAGTATTTATAAACTAAATACCTAGGTAAGTTGGTATCTAATAAGAGCGAGAATAAGAGTTATTTTTTATTAAATCGAGTGCAAAAAGAAACTAATACCTAATATATTAGGTAATTTATTTAAAATTAGATTGCTGATTAATTATAATTTAACTTTTTCAGGTTTTTCATTTAAATGAAACTCGGCAACAATTGATGGTACACTGGGTTGGTGAAAACTCAAATGTTATCATATGTTTGGCTCGTGAAGGATATCCTTCTTCATCTGTATACATATCATATGATTATGGAGATACCTATCTTAATAAGACGGAATCATTTAAAATAGATGCTACTAAAAATCTATATGCATCTATTGACAAATTTTATATACATCCTGCCTTTAAAACACATGTAATTTTTTATTGTTGAATTATGGTTTTATGTTTATTAATTATTTGTTTTCCATTGTTTTGTATTTTCTAGTGTGTATATACAGATGTAGTAAACCGTAAAATATTCACGACAACTGATCATAGTAAAACTATTAAATCAATTTCACTGCCATTTGTGCCCAGTGAAGTGACTTATAAGCCTGATGAACCACTTGTGTTTATTGTTCATGACAAAGTTAACCCTACAAAACAAGTATGTACAATTTATACTTAAATACTAGGTATCATATTATTTATACTATTTTAAGGTCATATTGTAATCGACACTCATATTTTATCATTGCCATGTTGTTTGTTAACTTTTTTTAGTACTATTATAATTTTAAATAACGTTGGTCAGCATTTATGTAGGATGTTAGTAGGGTACCCATATCTATATTTCTCATTTCCTGTCCTTCAAATTGAATTGATTGTGGAGAAATTTATTAGAACATGACCGGATGTTTTAATATTTATGTTTTTATCGGGGACAGGAACCTTTTAGTTTTTTCAGTTCTTTGATTTTGATTCTGGGACTTAATACTTATTTGTATTTTTATATTACTTCAGATTTTTGGTATGGTTTTTTTTTTTATTATTGAGCTAAGACTGGTGTTTTTGTAAGTGCATTTGTTACCTGTTTTCAAAAGAAATACAAATGTATAACTTACTCTCACTAACCTACTAGGACTAGATTAATAAGTGATGACCAATGAGGCTGGAATAAGTCTTCTATAGTTTATAATTAATTACATTTAATAAAAATGAATCAATTATTAACTTTGAATTTTTGTATTTCAGATTTTAATATCAAATTAATAGGTATTGTTTAATATGATTAATTTTATAATCTTATTTTTAAATATGAATTATAAAAATGCTTAGAAAAATTGATTTATTGTTTTGAAATTACTTATATTCTTCTACTAGAATGTAAATAATAATATTGATAAAATTAGAGTATTATGAAAAAGGATAATTATTAAAACTCAATTGATCAAATTTTATATTTATTTTTGTCTATTCTATATAATTTATAATCAACGAAATTACTTATAAATAATTGTTCCAATCAACAGTTATGGAGTGTTAAAATGTTAATTCATCTTTGTAAAATATCTTTTGACTTCAAAAAAATGAATTTTATTTATTTTTTTAAAAGTTAGGCTAGAATTATAAAAACATATACTTTCTCAAAAATCTTAAATTTCTCGCAATTAGGAATGTTTATTGCCACAAAACTTAAGACCTGAAACTCAGGTTCATATTGTTATCAAACCAAAAGTAGAGCACTTAAAAAGTGCATCACTATATTATATGCAAAAAGCATATTGAAATATCTTAATTTTAAACATGACAGATTATAGTTTAGACAAGCCATAATGTAATACTGGTTGATGATTTAAAATTTATCTGAATACTAATTATACTTTGAAAAACAAGTCAATTAACCTAAAATAAATATAAATAATTTATTTGAATGTACCTATATTAGGAGGTATTAATTGGTTGTACAAATATGAAGTATCAAAAAAAAAAAAAAAAAATTAAGTACAATTGAAGTTTTTAATATTTTCTAAAATTTAAAACAATATGAATAATATTTAATTTAATATTATTCACAATAAATTATGTATATGTAATATCACTGTATGTATACAAAAGTACACAAAATTTATGCAGTAAAAAAAATATGATTGAATGACTATTTAATATGATGAATTCCAGTTCTTATTTGTTTCTTTATGTTTATAGTTATGGATAACTCATGATTTTGGTATTACTTGGACAACCCTTGAAGAACGCGTTAAATCATATTTCTGGATTCCAACAAAATGGGATTTGTATAAAAGTGGACATTCATTGGTTATACAACGTGAAGAATCAGCAACAACATCCACTGTAATTGCTGTTTCAGAAAATATCAATTCTGGTCAAAATAATTTATTTACTTTAGCTGTAAATGTATTACAATTGAAAGCAAGAGATGACTATATGTTTGTAACTGTACAACTTTCAAAGGTATTATTTAATAATTTTATTAATTTATAAACATTTATCTATTTTATATATTCTCAATTGTATTCAATACAATAATGCAATTTTTATTTTATTTTTTTTAGAATAATTTAGATTTATTGGTTAGCTACAAAGGAGGAAATTTTGTTCGAACTCGGTTTGACACTGAACTCGACAGACGTGATTATCATATTGCAGATATCACTGCTAATAGAATAATGGTTGCTGTTGCTCATACTCGTACTTTGTCTAACTTATACATATCTGATGTAATACAGTCTTCTAATGAAGACACGGTATCATTCAGTTTATCTCTTGAAAGAGTGGTTGCATATTTCCCTAACATTACATGGACAGAATCTTTAATTAGGTACTATACTATTTTTGTAGTTATTATAAAATTACAATAAATCTAATTCTAATATTTTCATAAACCTTTAATACCTAATTAACATTAAAATTTTTCTTCGTCTCATATAAGTAGTTACCCTAACTTTAGCTCTGAATACTTCTCACTTGCTATCTCTAACCACTGCATTTATAGCTGATAATATTTATCTTACTGATATTTTATTTGAAAAGCCTTACCTATTTTGTAAACGTTGTTTTTCATGTCTCTTTAAAAAAATTTTTTTTTTATTTTAATATTTAATATTTAAGAGATTATGTCTCTTATAATTAACTAATAATATTATGTTTCAGTGATTTGTGGGCTGAACCTTTTGCTGATATACACAAAGTTAAAGGCCTCCAAGGAATCTATATTGTTTCACAGATTTCTGCTTCAATGCCGACAGGAAGTGTGGACATAGGTCCAGAGCATATTGTGACTCTGATCAGTTTTGATTGGGGGTTTGATTGGCGGTTGCTAAATGTTACACGATCTTTTTCTCATTGTGAAAAGGTTATAATATACATTTGATATATCATTTGATGTTTCATGATTTATATTGACTTTTTTCTTTTATTGCAGTCGGATAACTGTTCTTTACATCTTACTCAAATGTTTGCTCATGTGTATCCTGTCACTAGAACTCATACGTTTATCTTATCATCAAAGTCTGCTCCTGGAATTATTATGGCTACTGGAGTAGTTGGTAAATCATTAAAGGGTAGTCCTGGAGTTTTTGTCAGTAGAGATGCTGGACTCACGTGGCGACAAGTATTAAAAGAAATGCATTTTTATAACATTGGTGATCATGGAGGCATTTTGGTTGCTGTCCGATACTACAAAGGTGAAAAAGAAGAAACCAGTCAAATTCTTTATTCAACCGATGAAGGAGAAACATGGCTTGAGAAAAATTTCACTAATAGTCAAATAAAAGTTTATGAGTTGATGACTGAACCTGGGGAAAATACTACTGTTTTTACTATGTTTGGCTCAGTTATGGAAAAACATGAGTGGTTAATAGTTAAAATTGATCTAAAGAATGCATTTTGTAAGTATTATACTGTTTTTATTAATTAACAAATAATAGAGAAATACATCTAGTAGTTATGACTTTAATTAATACATATTTTAATTTTATTATTGTGCAATTATAAAATAGTAAAATAAATATTTGTCAGTTGTAGTTAAATAACTTGATCTTAATTATTTATTAAAACCAAATACATTTTTGTAGCTTATAACTGTACAAAAAAGGATTATAAATTTTGGTCACCTACCACTTCGAAAGATCATTTAAAAACATCATGTGTTCTTGGTCAGACACAAATATTTCAAAGAAGAGCACCTAAAGCAAATTGTTACAATGGAATGGATTATGATCGACCATCTCAGACCTTGACATGTGATTGTGATATTGAAGATTATACATGGTAAACATAGTTTATTTTTTATGTGATTAAGTGTTGAACAATTTATAAATAATTTGTTGTAAAAATTACTTTTTAAAACTATCATTGTGATCGAAATATTTATATTTATTTTTCAGTGATCATGGATTTACATGGTTTTCAAATTCTAAACAATGCATTAGAAATAAAACAAGTAGCTTTGATCCTTATTTAATTCCGTCGTTTTGTAAACCTGGTTTAATGTATAATCGTACAAAAGGTTATCGTTTAATACCAGGAGATAAGTGTAAATATGGACGTTCATTAGAATTCATGCCTCAAGAAGTTCCATGTCCATTTGAGTATGTGTTTTAATATAAATATTAAAAATAACTTTTATAATACTGATTTTATTTTTTTAGGGAAAAGTCAGAATTTATTTTAGTTGCTCAAAAAGAGCGTATTCTTAGATTTAGTGGTAATTTACCATATGAAGTATTACCTGTGCGTAAACTTGAAAATGTCATTGCTGTAGAATTTGATGTGGAAAATAATTGTGTTTTTTGGGCTGATATTGTTACTGATACTATTGGGGTATAATAAATTATTCAATATTTATGTTATTATATTTCTTTTCATTTGTTACTCATGTTTAAATTAATGATTTTTAAATTTTTTTTTTTTTTTAGCGACAATGTTTATCTGATGGCAAACATGGACCAGAAATTTTGGTGAATTCTGGTCTTAGTAGTGTTGAGGGAATGGCATATGATTGGGTATCTAAACATCTTTATTTTGTCGATGGTGCATTGGCTAAAATAGAAGTTATACGAACTAATACTAAAATTCCTGGACACATGCGTAAGACTATACTTGGTCCTACCCATCTAAAAAAACCTCGAGGGTTAGCAGTTCATCCTAGACTCGGGTATGTATATTATTTTAACTTCATGTTAACACATACATTATAAAAATTCTTTTTAGTTATTTGTTTTGGACCGATTGGGCTGTTGGTGAAGCCAAAGTAGCAAGAGCTAATTTAGATGGATCTGATGTGAAGACATTAATTAGTAATGATTCTATTGAATGGCCAAATGGATTAGCTGTGGATTATATAGCTGAACGATTATATTGGGCAGATGCACGCCATGATTATATAGCTTCTTGTGATCTACATGGAAATAACATTAAAAAAGTTTTAAAAAATGATGTAAGCATTACAATTAATTAATTAATTTGTTAAATTAATGTTAATAAAACTTGTACACAATGCATTATATATTTTTAATTTTAGGAAAAAGTTTCTCATCCATTTGCTGTAGCTATTCTTAAAGATTGGATCTATTGGGATGATTGGAAACAAAATTCTATATTTATGTCAGATAAAGATCATGGTGCTAAAATACAAACAGTTGCTTCACATTTGCCAGGATTAATGGATTTAAAAGTATGATTGTATAAGATAATGTATATGTATAATATATTACTTAACATGTTATATTATTATATTTTATTTTATTGAATATGTTTAGGTATTTTCTCATATGTCACAAATTGATACGAATGCGTGTTCAAATAATAGTAATAAATGCTCTCATTTTTGTTTTGGTTTACCAAATCAAATGTTTTCTTGTCAATGTCCCGATAATATGAATAAATCTGATGGTAGTTGTCTTTGTCCTGGTCTTAAGGAACCATTCTCCAATGGAACTTGTCCATCAGGTAAATCAATTATTGTTTTAGTATTAATTTTTTATCAATATTTTTATTTATTTATATTTATATTATGACTATTATGAGTCATAAATTGTTTTTAATTTGATTTATTGGTACTTATCTATTATAACTATCACTAATTGCCAGTATATGGTTTTTATCCACTTTTTACTATAATATACCTATATTTTTGCTATAATAAGTATTAAATAAGATAGGTTAGTCTTAAAAAGTTCTATAGAAAAATTATTTTATGTAAAACACTTACCATTATTGGCAATTCATAATATTAGTACTGATTTATTTTCAATTTTTTATATTATAATACGCATTTATATATTTTTTTAATAGCTGGTCAAACTTGTTCAGTTGATTATTTCCAATGTGCTAATGGTAACTGTGTGCCTAAATATTGGCAATGTGATGGGGATAATGATTGTGGAGATAATTCGGATGAAGTAAGATTATTCTTTATACCTAACTAATTTCAAATTATGTTAATTCTGCTTAAATTATGATAACTTACCAAGTGTGAAGTGTGTCAAATATTAGAAATAAAAAAATAAAAATTTGATAACCAAAATTTTAATAATATTAATAATATTTTTTTTATTGGACGTAAAAACATTAGCTATTAGGCCATTAGTTGTTAGTATACATTTGTTTTCATATGGTTTAAATTTAATTTAAGCTTAGATCAGGTTATATAAATTGATTTCCTTCAAGAAGTTAATGATGTTGTTTGATTGAAATAAAAATGTATTGTTATGTTATCTATCGTTCAAAATCAAACATGAGTTTTCGAAATAATGAGCGTCTTTTATTTCAAAAACTATTAATGAATTTAATGAATTACTCACTGTAGCTAGTGTAGCTAGATTGTTATCTGTATTATTAAGACTAATATTAAATAAATAAATAATTAATTAATAATTATAGATTATTTGTAATTTGTTTATAAAAGTTATAAAATACGACTCCATATAATATTATCATAAAATCATCTCCTAAAAACTATATAAGTTATGAAATAAAGAGTTATATATTGTTCAGTCCATTAGTCCGTATTTTAAGTATTTTAGCTGTGTACATTTTTTCTAATATAATAATTTGTTAATAATAAACTAAGTAGGTAACTTAAACTATTTAATTAATAGTAATATATTAATATATTATATAATAAGTAAATAGGTAAATTATTAGTAAAAATATTTTAATTTAAAATACAGGTTGTAAATTTGATTAATTCTGTTAATTATTATTGTTATTATTTTTTTTTTGTTAAATATATTTACAATCTTAACAATCTAATATAAAGATCTTACAATTGTATTTATTGATTATAGCTATTTATACAAACTTAACTAATGTTTAGGTCAAGTGTACCAAAGTTTCGTGTGGTCCAAATTCATTCCAATGTGATAATGGAAAGTGCATTCCATCATATTGGACCTGTGATTTTGATCCTGATTGTGAGGATAGTTCAGATGAAATAAATTGCAGTAAATATATTTTTGCATTTTTAAATTTAATTAAGATAGTTAATTTTATTTTATTTTTAACCTAGCTAATTAAAAAGCATTATATATCTAATTAGTTAACTAGTTTTAAGCCACATACGGTTTTTCAAGTACACAACTTTCTTTACCTAAACATAATTTATTAAATCTAAAGAATTTCTTTAACTTTAAAACTATATTATATTGAAATTTTCAGAGTATTCAAATTGTTCTGTTGGACAATTTCGTTGTAAGAATGGCCGATGTATTTCAATGCACTGGCGCTGTGATTTAGAAGACGATTGTCATGATGGGTCTGATGAAGTTGACTGTTTAAATATTTCCAACAATTCTTCATCAACTTGTCCACGTTAGTATATTAGTATATAACACATTATTATTAAATTTTGATTTGTATGTACTAATATAAACTCAAAAACATATTAATGAATTAAAAAACCTTGAAATAGAAACCTATAAACATTAAACACTTCCTTTTTTATAAAAAGAAAATTAGTTTTTTTTAAATTTAAAGACAATTAAAAAAAAAAAAAATCAGAGTTTATGTAGATTTAAATTATCTTTCTTTTTATAGATTGGTCTAATGTAATTACTTAGTGAACAATACAATTATATAATATATTATACTCATTAAAAAAATAACAATGTACTACACATGATTACATGATATATACTTTTGATTAGAATTCAATTAGTAAGTTAAATTGTATTGGCTTAAATCTAAATTGAATAATATATTTATACAATTATATTCATGTTCAAAGCAGCTTCTTTTTGAAGTATTAAAACCCAAGTTTCTAGGTTTCTTATCAAATAAATAAAATATAGGAAACTTTTATTTAGTTTCTTTAATTAAACAAAAAATCAAATAATAAAGAATTAACATAATTAATAAACAATTTAATTATATATAAATACATTATTACATTATATATAAACATATTTACTAAGAATTTATCTAAAGTTCAACTGTATTAATCGAGAATTTGTAATTAGACAATTATAATTTATAACTAACAATTTTTAATTAAATAAAAGTAAATATTCAGTCTAAAAATGAAAGAACACTTGCGTGATAAAAATATGCATTAATATGTACTATTCTTTTTCGGTATTTACATCAAACAGAATACTATAAAAAAAAATATGAAAATGTATACAAATTCTGACTAATTTATAACCAAGCAATACTAAATGGCAAATATTCAAATATTTAATGTATTTTCTTGTCTTGTAGCAAGTAGTTTCCATTGTCCTGGTACTGCAAGTACTTGCATTCCAGCCAAATGGCAATGTGATGGTGAAAAAGATTGCCCTGAAGGTATAGATGAACTTAACTGTGAAGTAGCAACCTGTGAATCTTGGCAATTTGAGGTTTGTATTATTTACAAGTATTTTATATGATATACTTTGTCTATAGTTTTAACATTTCCACAATCTGTTTAATTATAGTGTGCCAACAAGAAATGTATATTTGCATCTTGGAAATGTGATGGAGATGATGACTGTAATGATGGATTTAAGAGTGATGAGGTTAACTGTACAACTACAAATAGGACTTATCCGGTTGAACCAACTACTCCATCTATACCATTTATCACTAATGTTAATAATAATATTTTAATTAAGTATTTTATGTTTATGTTATTAAGTTATTTTATTTCTAATTGTTTAGGGTACATGTAGTGAATGGTTATACCGATGTAATAATGGAAAATGTATTCCTTATTGGTGGAAATGTGATAATGTAATGGATTGTGAAGATGGTTCAGATGAAGAGCAATGTGGAACTTTAACTCCTGCAATTGCTAAAACAAACATTTCAATTGTAACTCCTAAAAATATGTGTCCTCAGCATTATTTCCAATGCAACTCTGGTTTGTTTGTTGTTGTTTTTTTTTTCTTAAAAGTAGTATTACACTGATACAATATTTGTTTAATGTACAAATGATAATTTTTGACTTAGGTTTATGTATTGAAGACTCATGGGTATGTGATGAAATTTTTGATTGTGATACGGGTGAAGATGAAACTAACTGTAAAAACAACAATTTTGTGGGACGTTGTAAAAACCATGTTTTGGAATTTAAATGCCGTATATCTGGATCATGTATTAGTATTGATAAAGTTTGTGATGGTACCCCACAATGTCCAGATGCTAGTGATGAAATGTTTTGTACCAATAATAATCAAAGTAATTGTACTATCAATAATAAAAAAAGTAAATCTATCCATTTTCTAAAAAAAAAAATTATTATTTAGCTCCTGGAACACCAAGTTGTGGAGTGGGTCTATTCCCATGTGATGGTAGCAGATGTATACCAGCATCAAAACGATGTAATCAGCATAAAGATTGCTATGATGGTACTGATGAAGAGTATTGTGATACAATAAATAATACTTTAAGTATACAAGTAAGTATCAATATTTACTTAATTGAAGTTATTTTCTATTTAGCCATATCATTATAGCAATGTTAATTTAAAAACTGTTGGCGTTTATCTTCTTTTATTTTAATTTTAAATACATCTTATTTCTGTATTTGCATTTAAGGTTATTACCCGCTATGCTTTGTTACCTTTTTTTTTTATCATTATTATTTTATATTAAGTTTGTAGTCTTTACTTAGTTATATTAAATTTTTTTACATTTTTCTTGTAGGTGTCTTTAATGTTTATTGATGAACATGAAACAACTTCAAATTCTCTGTCTTTATATTGGGCATCACCAAAAAATTTGAGTTTGGAATATTTACCTTCCATCAGTGAATCACGTATGCCAGAAACATCGGTTAATAAGACATGGGTGTCCGTAACTAATTATAAGTTTACGTCACTCAAGCCATATACTGCATACAATATGACTGTATTTGTCCGTCAAAAAGATGCACCTAGTACTATCTACCCACCTGCTTTTTTCATACTGGCATCAACTGCTGAAGGCGGTATGTTTAAATTAATTATTTAAAATGCAATTTGAAATTATAATTTTTAATTTAATTTTATAGTTCCAAGTGCTCCTCTGAATGTAATAGTTAAACAAGTAAATGCGGAAGAAGTTTTAGTTACTTGGACTAGACCAGAAAATCCAGCTGGTCGCATTTTGTCTTACAATGTTTATGTTGAGCCACCTCACCCAGCTATGGTTTTGTCTGTTGAAGCTGATTATAACAATATTACACAATCATACCCTGTTCGATCATCGTTATATCGTAGAAAAATTGAATATAGTTTTTGGGTATGCTTTGTTTTTGATAAAAAGGAATAGTAGCAATCACATTTCATATGAAAAATACAATTTTTTTTGTTGAACGTTTTTAAATTAGAGAGAACATTTGCTGGTGTGATGTTCTTAAAATGGTTTTAAACTTTTTTTTTTAGTGAGGAAATTATACTGCAATGTGACTATAAATCAAAATGCTAAATTTGTGTGTATTTCTGATAAAATAAAGCTTAAAAAACATCACACTTAACAGTGATTTTATCAAAGTCACTTTTTAATGCTAAATTTGTGTGTATTTCTGATAAAATAAAGCTTTAAAAACATCACACTTAACAGTGATTTTATCAAAGTCACTTTTTAGTTTATTACTTTGACAGATTTGAATATAGTAGTTTTAAAGGTTGATTTTGCTTATTTTTTTTCAATTAATCAAACTAAATTATTAAAAATGTTATTTAATTAGTAAAATATCATTTTAAAGACCAGTATAATATAAATCAAATATTAAATTTATAGTTTTGACCACTGAAATTTGTTCATATGAAAGGTTTATTATTATTCCTCGTAATATACTTGTTAAAAGTTCGCCATTCTTACATGTGTTGTTTCAGTCATAAAAACTTGGGTGAAAACTAAATATGGGAATACAGAGTGATTCTTTTATCTAATACTTATTATTTCAAAATGTATTAATGTTTTTGAAAATATTTTTTTTTACATACTTTCCAGTCAAAATATATACATGAATATAATATATATATTTATTGTTTTAATTTTTTAACTTTGAACTTTTTTGATTATTGTCAACATACATTTTTAAATTCATATTTTGAAGCAGATGAAATTGTATTACATTTATGGATTATTAAGATACATAAAAATCTGAATTCCAATGAATACCTAACTCATGAGTCAGAAGTATTAATAATTTAAGAAAATAGACTATCATTTTACTAAATCCATTCTGTTCATCTAGATTTTAAATAGTTATATTTCTATAACCAACTAAAATGTATACATAGATAATATTCTTACATTAAAGTTTGACAATTTGTCAATTTACTCTTATATTAAAGTAAACAATAAAAAAATTGATTCTGCTGAACATAAACTTAGTATGTTGTATGTGTTTAAGATTGAAACAACATATGTATGTTTGGTGTCCTCTTTAATACTATTAACTTGCATATCAATCTAGGTTACTGCCAAGCTATCAGAGTCTGAATCTGAACATTCTGCTGTAAAAAGGTTCCATTTTGATGAAGATTCTCTTGTAGATGTTGATTTAAAATTAAATATTACTGCAAGAACCGAAAATAGTATCACTATATCTTGGGATAGTGTTGAACATGCAGATGGTTTTAGTATTATTTCTTCAGCACCAATTAAAGAAGGGCCGTATCCAAATTCTATTCAGTCATTTAATGTATCTAATAACAATAATGCATTAAAGTTTACAAGTTAGTACTATTAAATTTTATGAACAAATTTAAATTTTTTGTTAACTTTATTGCATTAATTTTTAGTTACCAAACTGTCACCTGGTGTAACATACACAATAAATGTAATACCATTTAATGCGCGATATATTGGTATGAAATATACAATTGTAACAAAAACTGATGGTAAGAATATTGAAATTCCTGTTTATTAATTAAATTTAAACAAATATTTTTAATTTATTATTTATTTAGGTCAACCATTACCGCCCGTGACTAATATAACTGGCTCTTTAGTCAATATAAAAGATAAGAAAGAGTCAACAATTAGAGTACAATGGAATGCACCTAAACAGTATGGAAAAACTAAATGGCTCTATGGAGTTTATTATGGCACAAACGTTAATGATCTTCTAAATGGTATGCTAATGCATAAGATCTATAATATCTATTTAAATAATAATATACACACAATTTTTTTTAGGTCCAAAGTATAATACTTCAGCAACCATAGCCATTCTAATCAACATTGAATCTTGCACATCACTTATGATTGATGTTGGTGTGATTGGTCCCAATGGTATTGGGCCATTATCTAAGAGACCCTTTAATATTATAACTCCATTTGATCCAACTGTTCCACCTAAAGATATAAGAATTGAACAGCTTCAGCATTCAAGTGATCCAACGATTCTTATAAGTTGGAAAGCATCTTGTCACCCAGTTCAACAATCTTACAAAGTAAAAACCTTAAAAATGATATCTTAAAATGTTGTTTATTTTAATTAAAATTACAATGTACAATTGGTTTTTTAAGGTAAGTATTTTGGAATCCAACAAAAATAAAAATTTTGAAATTATTGTTCCAAATGTGTCCGACACCGAAGCGTCATTGCATTTTTCTGTTAACTATGGTGGAAATTACTTTATTCGTATCTCTACTATGACACCAAATGCTGTCCCATCACCATTGATTAATTACCGTGCTCCAGAATTGCCTTCCCCACACCAGGTCAAGGTATTTAGCATGCCTGATGGTCATTATGAAATATATTGGCATAAACCCAATATAACTCATCTACTTAAGCCATCGTGAGTACATAAATACATATTGATATATAAACATAAATCAATATAAATATACTTAATCTTCTAGGATGGTTCATTATTTGGTGCATATGTCTGAGGGTAGTGAATTGAATGTCACAACTGCCAAGACCTATCGAGCTGAAGATAGTCCATTTATTATCATTGATCCACCAACAAGTAACAAATTGTCAGTGGCTGTTCAACTGGCAACAAATGTAGGTTATGTATCTAAAATGTCCGAAGTATTCTCATTTATACCTCAAAGTGGTTAGTATGATACTTAAAACTAACTTTATATTTTAAACATCAAATCAATATTATGATTATTATTTCAGTTGATAGTCAATCTTCAGAAGTGGTCGTTGTTGGTGTCAATACCGGATGGATGTCTATGATTTTGGTATTAATAGTTATAGGATTATCTGCAGGTCTAACATACTTTGTTGTTAGACATCGAAACCTGCAAAATAGTTTTGTGCAATTTGCCAATAGTCGATATGATACACGATCAGGATCAGCTACTTTTACTGGAGTTGATAGTCTTGGTTAGTAGTTGATAATTGATTTTTATTCTTATTTTTCCATTACTTATCAGCTTATACTTTTTATTAATGACTTGATTATAATAGTCTTACATCATTTTAATTTATAATTTTTTAATTGAATTTGATCATTTGTTTATGCTCTCATAGGTTTAGGAGTGTTTAAAGGTATTCAATTTAATACAAAAATACTATATATTTTTGTACGCAAAATCATTTGATAGCTTGAATTTATCGTATTATTAATTTTTCAGATGATGAGCCAGCAGTTCAAGGCTTTTCAGATGACGAGCCACTAGTCATTACTTAACAATTATCAACTGATCGTTCCGTCATCTGTGATAAAGCGTAACCATTTATCTCAATCCAAGTGACATATTATTTATATTTATTAGAATTTAACATAGAAGTCAACTTCTTTATAATATTATTTACCTTTAATTCTAATGTTGTAACTGTTTATTTTTTACTTTAAAATATGTTATTTTATCCCTTATTTTATACTTTTAATTTAATTATTTTTTTCTAAACTGTTTGCCTTTTATTTTACTTAATAATTTATGAGCAAACATGTACAATTATATCCTATTGCCAAAATAGTTGTGACCCATCTCAAGTGATGTCGAAGTGGAAAAATAAATTATAGATTGAAATATCAAATATTCATTGTGCCATGGGAAATCGCAACTCCTCTACTTAACTAAATAGTGAAATTCCTCCACCATGAAATTGCTATACTTAAGCCGCTGAGAAGGCGCTACTCTTTCGCGCAAACAAATAGGTGGGCATAGCGGAAATGGTGTTGGCGGCCAGTATTTTGAAGGGTTTAGTGGTGGGAATGCGTGAGAACAGACTAATTTTAGTCGTCACCCAGAAGCGCTCTTTCAGTGGCCTGATTATACTATGAAATTGGTGTTGGGCTATGAGTGGACTATTAGTTAACTGCTGGATTGCAGTCTCTCGTGGTGCGTAGTATTTATCTAATATTTAAAAAGTCCGAAATGTTTTCTTTGAAGTCTAATTTTGGTTTAACAAAAACTTAAAAATACAAATCGATATAACAAAAGTTCTTAATCTTCTGATGAATGGGTTTTGGCGTCACTGCCCTTCTTTCTAGCTATCTGTAAAAATCGAAAACATTAAATAAAATAATTGATAATATTATGTTTAAAATACAATTAATATAATTTCAATACAATATGTGGTATCAATAAATTTTATCTTGAAAATAACTATGTCAATAATCCATTTTGTTACCATACACATGTTGTAAATATAATTTTAAAAACAATTGTTATTATTTGATTTGAAATGACTTCTGAAATTCTTTAAAGCCTCTGCTAAATGACTGAATTTTATGTATTTATATTCAGTTGTTAAAGTAGTGTAATCTGTATATTCTCATTTAATTGTTTTATATTGAGTTCGAAAAATTAATTTCAATATTTTAAATAATTATTAACAAAAATTACAAATATTAGCTTCCAACTAGAATATACTTTCGATGAATGCAGAATTTTTATCATAACAATTATAAAAATTTAATCAAATCTCTTGTATATTATTTCCTAGTGAATGGATATTGTTATTTTAATTTAATTTTTTATAGTATTACAATAATCTCCCTTTTCATTTGAATAATTATTTTGTGCTCAAATATATTTTAAATATATTTAATTAATGCCTAAGTAGTAGATATTTAAAATAAGATTAGTGGCATATTGTATATCTAGATTTTATTCATAATTGCATAATATTAGTCAGAGCCATACAAATATTGTAATGAGAAACTGCCCAATTTCTACTTATAGTATTGTATTTACCTAATTGTTTTTGTTTTTTTTTTTATATATATATAATACAAAGATACAAACTTTATATAATATTTATAGCAATAAATAATTTATCTATATCTTGTTAGCTGATACTGCGAGTAAATTTACCTAATATATTTTAACATGATTTATTTATAAAATGTCCATGTGCTTTGTAATTAGTTTCACAGTTGAGAAAAAAACAAATTTACTGTTATTTATGGGTTATTGTATCAGTGAAATTTAATTAAATATTGTATATCTACTTAAATTAAATCAATTTTTCTTTGATTTGGTTGTTCATCAAATATCAATCTACTTATTTTTTATGATTTTTTTCAAGACCTTTACACTTGTGCTGTTTATAATAAATTAATGACTCATTAAATAAACATTATTTTTTACTTAGTAGTTTAAAAATCACAATTCTGAACTCCACTCTTTAAGAGAAAACATTTGGTAGAAATTTGGACAAAAATTTTGTGCATCAAACCTAAGTCAATAAGACTAGCATTATCCAAGCAAGTAGTAAAAATTCTAACCAAATATGGTCAATACTTTTATTTTGTAATGAATCATACTGTTATTTATTTTTTTTTAGAGAATCATTAAAAATATTTTATATAACACATAAAATCTGATAAAAAATTATTCAGTTTATTATCGAGCAATTAATTTTTTTCATTTTATCATATCAAATATTATATAAGTCTATGTGTTTGTGCCCTGTGTATAGTTTTTAGATAATAACTAATAAGTATGCAGTTATGATCCATCGCTGTATCAACAAAAATGTGCTGTTAATTTAAACTGCAGCTATTTATTGTTCTATGTGGTTTTAATTTTACTATTAAATTTATTATTGGGCAAATATTTGGTTGAATATAATTGTAGTAGCTACCAAAGTTAGAAATACAATAAACCTAATGTAACATTTTTTTTTCTTATCATTTTAGTAAAGTTGTGAATAATTTTAAATACAATGTATTCATAATATAGGTTGTGAAAAATAAATGATCAAAATATAATTGTCTGATTAATGGAACTTTAATATTATTAACTTGAAGTTTTTTCTGTAATATTTTAAGTTACCTATTGTTTAAACGTTGAATAATATTGTACTACTATTGGTGATTTTTTTTTAATTACATTTAAAATACAAAAATAATTGGTTCATTTTCAGCCTATCCGTTTTTTTTTTATTATTGTAAAATATACATTTTTCTGGGAAAATGGTTGATAAATGTCTAACACATAAAACATATTTTTCATGACCTATATCAAAACAAAATAAATGAAAAAATGTATAACTTTGTATACTAAGCTATAATTTTTCTACTACCTACCTAATATAATATATTATATTATTTTTTCTATCTACATATTATATATTATTATTATTATTATTTTAAAACACGATTAGTATATTTTACTGTTTAGACCCCCACCATGTCTATTCAAACAAATTAATCATGCATATTATTATTGTTACTTTTATTATTATTTATTTTATTACATATATACATGCATTAATATAATATTATTATTGTCTTTCAGTTTGTATTATGACTGATTAAATTATAATTTAAGAAGTGTGTTTAGTTCAAACCTTTAAATATTATTATGCTTTTGTTTATTATTATCATATTTCTTTTTAATATTTAAGGTTAATGTATCCCGAATAATGTAATATTAGATTAAAGTGTTTGGTTGTTGATGTATGAAATTCAAAATACTATATAATCGTATGTTTCTTTAGTAATTCATGGTTTTTTTTTTTTTTTTACTTACCAAAACCTTTATTAAGTATATTAATGAAAAAAAATAAAATTTCTTAAATAAGTAAGAAATAGAAGTAAATTAAACATTTTGAAAAATATTCTTTCTATTATTTCAGTAATAATCAATTTTAAATTTAGAACCAAGTGTTATAGTCTATAGATCAATTTAGTTAAAAAAAAATGTGGTCAACCTAAGTTGTATAGGTACTATTAATAAGTGTTACCATTTAAAAAATTCCTCTTATTGTGCATAATATGTAGGCTAAAAGTGTTAGCAATTTGAAAAATATCTCAAAATCTATATTTCAATAGATACTTACTAGATTTTCTCAAAAACTCATTTCAAAGAAAGGTCAACCGACTGAATTAATAAATGTTCCCTGCAATCATGATCATACTGTATTTATTTATCAGTTTATAACTATCCATAAATGGGAAAATTATGTTTTAATAATTATGTTATCCTCCCGAAAATGAAAACATTTTTTTTTTACCATAAAAAAATCATATAAACTTCTGTGTATAAATTTATTATTGATTGATCTAGTACAAATTTTAATAATTCACAACATAACATTTATAATTTATTTATTTATTAGTTATAAATTAATCACTTTTAATTACATTAATTCATTTTATTAGATTTGGTATATAACAATTCATATATAAGTACCAATAATTGTTATGTTTTAAAATGTTTACAAGTAATATTATACCACAGAAGGACATAATATATTATGTGTAATTTAGTTAATAATAAGTTTAATATTCATGAATATTAAGTATAATAAAATTAATATAGTTCATTTGCATTCTTTTTCGTTTCGCTGTACTGAAAAATTGCTTAATATTTGGGAAACAGCGTATATTAAGCTAATGCTAAATAAGGGAAATCAAATTCTGCCTTCGTAATATTTGTAAGAACTAAGAACGTTTATTATGTTTCATTTTTAATTTAAATATACATAAAACAATAATGGCTTTTATATATTGTAGAATTTTATAAGAATATAAAATTCACTGTCCTCACATTAACCGATAATATTTTAGGTAGGCATACGTTGTAGTCATCACAGAAAATATATGTATATGGCTATGCTTGATCTCTGAACAGGTTGTATCTAAATTCTATGGATTATTTGCTGCAAGTTTTTTAATAATAGGGTAGAATTGCGGAAGAGTATTATACACTACCTACCTAAGTATCCACTGCAAAGTAAGAATTACCATAAGAAAAATTTTACAAAAATCTATTCAATATTTGTTTTAGATGTCATAATTAAAGGCAAGGTGATGTATTCGCGGATACCGATATAAGGACACCACCATGTCACGAATAAAATAAAATAATTATTTTTAATACATTTATCACGTTCAAAGACATACCTTTTACAGTTAGTAAGATCAAGTTCATAATTAAACAATATTATTTGTTATCCTACAGGTTTCAGTTGAAATTACAAAGGTGTTAATTTAAATCGATCTCACTTAACAATAAGTTTAGATAAGTTTTGATCGGACCACACTTGTATGGCCGTTGCAAATAAAAACCGGAACACTATAATTATATTGGTACGTAGACTATTTATATTAAGAACGGTGTGAGGATGCTGCAAATGTGCACCCGCATTATTTGGAACTGCGATTCTAACTTTAGGAATTCCATTAATTACATAGATGAATTTCAGTCCATTTTTCCTTCGTTTAATATTACAATGTACCTAGCCAGTATTGCAGCTTTAATATTATACCTGAAAGAAAATAATATATAATATCATATAGTCGAAAGGTATACCGAGCGTGTATGAGTGAGGGGGGAAGAGTGAATGCTGTCCATAATAAACTATCATGTGCTGTGTCAAAAACATTTTGTGTTCTTAAACAAGCGATCCGAGATAATGGAATTCGATTCTGCTGCCAATGACGTTTTGGCTTACTCGGCGCGGTGACCATTAATCCAAAATATTGAAAAGAACAATGCACTGAAATCAATGCATTTATATTACGTCGACTAACACAATACGTAGGTACACATATATTGTTATCGTCATCTGGTCATAATAATAATAATAATAATAATAATACATAAAGCAGTGCGTAGGTTTTTATTAGGTGATGCGCATACCTATCCGGTAAGTACAGACGTATTACTGTACATTTTTCGAATTGATCTTTTGCAAATGATAAAAAATAAAATAAAAAATACACTATTCACCTAGGTATATGGGTATGCAAATTTATTCACGTAATCCACCGCACACTGCATAGACGTAATCGTTAGGTAACCATGGTTTAAAATTTGAGCTAGAAATATAAATCAACAACTATTAACGTATAATTACTCTATCATGCTGACGACGTTAGGAAATATTTAGGGCTAAAACCTCCCCTCCTAATTTACATCTATCACATGTCACCTTTCGACCTATATACCGACGTCGACTATTATCAATAAAATTACCACCGATTATCATAACAGACGCCTACTGCCTAAGATTGGTTTTGTATTATGTATATATAACTTAGAAGAATTTAAGACGTATAGGTATAGATTATATAATTTAAATCAGTTACTATATTGCACTTGATTAACCGTAAGTAGTAAAGACGGACATCTACTAGATAAATATATAACAAGTATACCTATTTTTAATTTTAATTTTTAACTAAGTCTTAAATAATTGGTTGATTTTCTAATTAATTCAATAACTCGATAGTTTAATTGATTGTTGAAATAACTCGGTTTTTTTTAATCGACTTAAAAATAATCCATCGAGTTTAAATTAAATTATTGTTTGTTTGAATGGTTTTTTATCTGCCTACATAAATCGCATTCACCAATGTATATACTGTAGATATATGTATAGACAGGTACCAACACGTTTTTAAATACAAATAATTATTAATGCTATAGATAAGCACTAAGCTTTTTTGTGTTTCTTGATATAATAATATTATATCATATATATATTGACTCAAAATAATCTTTAAGTGATCACACGGGCGCTAATTAAAAAAAAGAAATAAACTTTTTAAACTGACTTTGAAATTGGCGAGATAAAATTATTACTTGTTAACTATACTAACTTTAAACTGAACTTAATGTTGTGTTTACTTAACTTCACTTAAATTGAGTTAGTTTTTTTTTTCATTTTTGAACAATATATTAATTAGTAAACAGTAAGTAATGAGTACTTATCGCTGTATCAGTCGCTATTCAGTAGGTACCTATAGCGCTACCAGTCACCAGAATATTTCAAGGGAAGAGGTCCATACTTTGTCTTATATACCTACCGCCGAACGTTGAGAAATGTTTCTCATTGTGAATTGTCTCAATTTTTGTTATCATAACAATAAACAAACACGAAATCGTTATTTACTGTTGATATTTTATCCATGCAAGTTGTATTCTAGATTATAAATAAATAGGTACTTTAATTAATAAATTATAGGTATTTGGATTCAAGTTTAACACAGACATTACAGTGACATATACTTGACATCACGAGCTGTATATGCACATCTTGGTAGGTTTTTTTTTCGTGTCAGGGTCTATCTTAGTAGGTAGTAGGTACACTTAAAATATACTGAACAGCAACGGCAGAATAATAGTTTCCCGAATTTCGGGTTTTGTTGTTAGTTTTAACGATCTCAAGACTCGTGAACTTTAACAACAATTTATTGTACTCGCAATACAAATAATATAAATAATTGAATAGAAAATAAAGTTTTTTGCGTACACAAACTACCTGTATTATAATAAGTAGTTAATTAGACAACCGACCAATCGAAAAAAACCGTCCATCTATATATAGCCAGGTATTCTAATATCAAAATTCGAAAGTGTATTTTTTTAGTTTGATACTCAACATAGTGTCTTAATGATAATAAGAAAGTGAGCATAGAGCCCTCTGTTGCAGTATAATGCATACTATTGTAATTTGTAATATCCTTTTTCGGAAATAAATATTAAATTTTCGTTAACATGTTAATTTTGTTAATTTAATTTTAATTTTTTAATTTGTAGTGATATTAACAAGTTATTCCAAGCATTAAGTACAACTTGAAACTTTTAACTGTACAGTTTAGGTAATCCCGAAATTTCTTATTACCTATATCTACCGCCCAGCTACCTATTATATTGGTTAATAGATACATGTTATATAATTCTATTTTATTTTTCAGACGAATTTACGAAGTATGACTGCTAAAATATTTACCTATACCTACATATTAGTATTGGATTGAAATTTCTGAATTTAATATCTTGACAAAATTCAAAATCATGTTTGTTCAAAATCATATTTGATTATTCAGTTATTTGGTTCGATAATAATATTATTGTAAACAATCAAAACGATATTATTTTATGTCGTCTAAAAGTTAATATGTTTTTAAGTTTTTAATTTAAATAAAATTATAAACTTTTGAATGTTATATATAGGTATGTACAAAATTAAATACAAAAACATTTTGAAACAAACGCTCATGTTAGTTGCAGTAATTTAGAGATATAGTTATTTTGTTTAGGTATACCAAATCAACAAATAAAAAAGTCCTACATTGTCCAACAAGTTCAAGTTGAATTTGTTATGAGGCTTTTGGAAAGTTGTGACAACTTTGAAGTGCTAACTTTACGCACTTCATAAAGTTTATTATATTATAGAAAGTAAAAGTTAAAATATTATACATTGTCTTTATTTAGTTTGCAATATTTATAAAATAATATATAATATTGTTAAAAATAATAATGTTGAATAACCATGCATAAAATTACATCACGTTCAAATATAATTATGATTTTTCAGCTAATCTGTATTTCAATCATAAATTGCAGAGAACATGGAAAATAGGTTCAATAATTGATATTTCCTAATGGCGTAGACGGTATATATAATGGGGTAAGAAAATGTTAATTTAAAATTCATGTTGAACATATTTCAATATTGGTAATACGATTTGTTTACTTATTAGCTACACTCAATAATATTTATTAATAAAAATTTAAAAATTTGTTTTTAAAAAACATCAAAGAATACTGCCAGAGTCGTGTCATGTAATTCAGGGCTCCGGGGCAAAATTTTATTTGAGGTTACAACAGGTAGCATATTAAGTGCAAATAAAGACGCCCCCTTACTTTTATAAAATTAAGGCGCCCGGGGGCAATTGCCCCCTTTCCCCCCCCTCTTAACACGGCTCTGAATACTACACGTCATATATATAATAACTAGTAAGACTATAGAAGACATTTTTTTAAGTTAGACAGATAAATAAGCCACAAGATTAAATTAGATAATATAATAATAAAAAATAAATTTAAATATATATTATAAGATAATAAAAGCATGTAACGTTATTTTAGTTGTAGTATGATACTTTTTAAGCTTAGATAATAAAGTAGGTAATAAGTATACTGTTTACATGTTATTAAATTAGAATACGTAAATATTGCAAGAAAACGAAATTTGACTAAAAAATAATTTATACATTTTTACGGTTTTAAATAGGGTCACGGTTATTTGTTTCAGAATTACAACAAAATGTAAAAATCTTTTATTTTTTTTATCAAAAACTGAGATTAAATAGAAAAATACTTTTTTATCTGGTGTTTCACCAGTGACTAGCCACCAATCTCAATATATCAAAATTTACAGAATTCTTACATAAATTAAATATTGTATTTATACAGAGGTATTTTCAACAGATACGTTAACGATAATAAGTAATAAGAAATATCGAAAATAATATATTATTTTCTAAACCCACAAAAAATATTATTTTTATTATGTATGATAGATGATATATTTACCATTTATCGTTATTAGAAAGAACAACGATATTAATAAACCAATTTTCAAAGAAATGAGCGAGTAATAATGAAAAATACTTCAGTTTCAGCAGAAGTGTTTGATAAGATCGACATGGTAGCAAAAAGAAAATCGCTGCCATAATGAAAAAACTTCTTTGATACAATTTGAAGAGAAGCCATTGACCTATTTAAATTAGTTTCGATAAATATCGTGCAATAATAATAATAATAATAATAATGATAATAAGACGAATATCACTAAATGTTATAAAAACAATTGTGATTTTTGGCTGTAAAAAAAATGAAAAAAATCGAATTTGCAAATTTGTTACACACAAAAACACAAAAAACACAGTAATTCTTTATTTTATTATTTTATTTTTTTACTTTAATAATATCAATGTATTTTTATACCTATATAGTATACATATATATATAGAACAGATATATGCATGATTAGTATACTTATGTGATATACGAGAAAAAAGACATGCATTTTAAGTTGTGATTAGGATGCACAAATGACACTATATTGGCTCGGTATTCATAATGTAAAAAGAAAATTACCTCAATCAAATTATCTCGGATTACTTATTCTTTTGAGCTTATGGCTAGAAATTACAGGGAGGCAAAGGGTGTGAAATAGTTTTTATGAATGGTTGTGATTTTTATCCCAAAAAAATCTAGAGGAAACCGTTTATAAAATAGTGCAGTTCTTTAGACTTTTTTCAATAAATTGATTTGACGCTAAGCAGGCCTTTGTGAAGGATCAAGACGATCGGGTTATATGGATTGTGATTTTGTCAACCTTGGGTATTTTGGTGAATTTACACTTTTGTTGGATTGTTTAGCTTACCATCATAGTTTTGATCGGTATGTCTGAACACAATTTTGGAGCTTTTCCTGCACCTATTTTAGTTAGTTTTAAATTTTAATAAAGTTTAGATTTTAAGCTTGAAAATTTATTTTCCATCGAATAGTTTTTAAGGGCGTGAGAATGCTAGTGTTATAAGAATTTACATTTTTGATATTGTAAGATTATTCAAGGTAAAATGTCTTAGCAACGTTAAAAGACCTACATATTTAACGGGACCGAGAGAAGGGATAGGCAAATTATTTGCGGTAATATTTGTATCCTTGCGGAGTGAATGTTGTATAATGCTGGATTTGTGGTGGTTTAATATTTGATTCGGAATTTAGCGTTTATAATCATAGACTGTATAGATTTGAATGAGATTGTAAATTAGCTGTTGCAATTAATGGATCTCCATGACGTATCCATTAATAAGATAACTTTGTCATCTACATAATTGGCTGTATTTGTGTTGTTGGCTGTTTTGAGGCATAACATTTTGTATTCCTTGTACGTTTGTACGGAATACGGGAAGGAATACTCTATGATTACACTACCTACCCGATTTTATTTTGTGAGTTATGAGCTTTTAATTTACACCATATGATATACGCATAACTTTCTAAAAAATTTGACTATCGTACAAAATCAACATACGAACACGCTGAATGCTGATAATGCGAAGACGGCAGCATTAGTACCTACGGCGAATGACCGCGTCGCAGCTACGGCGGAACCCAGCACTGTGAGTCACCTACACCCGCGGATGGGAAGACCGACCGGCGGTCTAGGTCAACGGACACGGGAAGCAGATCCAAGACCACCCCCGCCCGCCGATGGCCACACTTGTACCGAGTCCGAGTACAACCGTCAATCTACCACCAACACTGTCTACACCGATCTACCTCAACGCACGCCAACGCCGGAAATCAGCAGCGGATGAGGAAACTCCGGGACAAGATGAGGTCTACGTCAGTTTGCAGGATGTAAAAACGACTCGAGAAAGTAAAGGTCCAAACAGGCTGTGTTTGCAAACTTTAATATGCAAGAAAATTTTGTTAAGAAATCCTTAGTTTTCGAGAAGCGTACCTGTGACGGCGTGACGCGTATTGGTCTTCGGGAACCAATTAATAAGGTACCTATTATAAAGGTCGGTGTATGGCATTTAATGTGCTATTTTTCATTCTTATTACCTACCTACGTCTACATCACGTTGAATTCATTATTATCGGTTATTATTCGTCATGAAAATATATACATTTTTAATTATTTACGTTTACATATATTTTCAATTATTTACAGAAAACAGAGTCCAGGTAAAATAATAATGCATGACGCTTATTTTAATATGATTATGTGTGCAAAATATAATATTGTATATTATACTCAGGTACATTACCGTCATAATTGTTTCGTCATGATCGTATTCATATAATATTAATAATAATTATTAATTTTGTTTGCAAACTCCAAGTGTTTATATTAAGGCGGTTGGAAGCAGCGTATTTATTTCACGTTTTAGACCTAAAAGCCTGACAAGATTACGCATACTTAAAATCATCATATTTCAATTCTGTAAAAAGATTTGAGTTAATCAACCTATTTTCTAGGTTAATGTGGAAATCGATTTTTGATACTTGTTTAAAAATTGCCTTTAAATCTTATTTGAGTTTCTCAATTTTTTTTTAATTTTTAGATTTATTTTAGTGTCTTTTTTAATAATGTTAAGCAGTTATTTTAAAATCGACTTCCACAATAACCTAGGAAAAAGGTTGATCAACTCAAATCTTTTTACAGAATTGAAATCCGATCATTTGAAGTTAACGTATTTTTGTCAGTCTAAATTGATTAAAATTAGTTTGTTCGTCGAGACAAAATATTTTATTTCATCAATTGCAATGACTTGTGCATGCGCGTGCGAACCATTAATTGTTTCGCGGAAACATATAATGCCGGCGCGGCGCGCAATGCTAGACGCCAGTGAACTGATAATATTATATAGATCCCTATATAGACTTATTAATTATTATGAATTCAAATAAATATTGTATTATATTTATAATTTGGTATATTTACTGTAATGAGTTTTTACACATACTGCACGATTATGTCACAGTTATCAATGGATTGAGTCGACACTTAGTACTTACTACTTGTAGGTGCCACATCTAAAGTTTCAGTGCAGTATTACTTGTATAAGTATCAGTGCTTTAAATATTGGTGTTTTTTTTAATTGTTTTAATTATTCCAAGTTATCATAGAAAATGAATAACAAAGATTTTAGATACGGAACGAAAAAACGTCGGTATTTAAGCAAAACGATTAAATCTAAAAAGCAGAAGTTAAAAAATTTTATTAAAAAAAAAGAAACCCCAATTGTTGATCATCAGGTAAGTACCTTAATAATTAGGTAGGTACCTACCTATATTTTAATTGGATTAACTTTCATGAACAAATTAAGTATTATAAGATATTTTATCAGGTTTCAGATTTAGGTACACCGGTTGCTGTTGATGATGAAATTATTAGTACCGGTAGCAATTCCTTACAAAAGTATGTATTATAATTTATAAATTAAAATAAGTTTTAAAAAATGACGAATAATTTACATTATATTTGTATAACAGAGATGATAATCAAACTCAGATTGAGACTGAAAGAGAAAACATAAATTCTAATACCATTGAAAAATCGTCCAATAGTGTAATACCTGACGAGTAAGTGTTGGAGTAATTTTATAAAATTTAAAATTTAAATTAAAATAATAATTTACAATTTTTAAAGGGTGAAATGTAGTGGTCGACGTTTAGTTGATATAATTTTTTTATTTGATGCCATTAAAAATATTGACCACCGCCCATTTGACTGCACTTTCAAAAACTTAATTTTGGTAAAAGAAATTAGAAATGGCTTTTTTTCTGAATTCTTTTTTACATGTAGTTTTTGTAATAAACAAGAAGTAATCACAAATACTACTCTAATTACGACGTATTGACTATTGTTATTGTATAATTAAATAAAGTTAAGTGACTAAAACCGGTTTTGTAAATTGTAATGTTTATCGCAACGTTGTACAATATGCGGGTAGTAGTGGTAGCGTGCTGGACACTCACACAAATGTTCATTTACTACTCACACAACAGCAGTACGCGATTTTACCTGTTAAACTAAATGCCTATCGTTTACTCCTTAGAATCGGAGCACTTCCTACCCCCTTAAATAACTATTATAATAATATAATAATATTATGACTATCGATTTGTATTTGACTATTTTTAAATTATCGGGTTTTTCCCCGTCCCAGATAACGGGACGCTACATAACAATGTAATAATTTAGTGTCGTTTAAGACGTCTTAATCCTTCTAATACGTCATGACAACCATTTCAATCGTGTACAAATTAAAATAATCATTTACGCTTTAGAAACGTGTGATTAAGTCTCATAGGTTGTAAAAGTCATAGTTTTATATAAGTGCATAATTATGAAAATTATAATTTTTTTTTTTACTTAAAAGCCCAATGTTATTGAAAACTCATTTTGTAATATTAAACTTTCTTGTTAACTCTTATTTTAGAAATGTTTTACTGGTTTTGTTATATTGATTTGTTATTTGTTTCAAAAAAAAAAAAAAAAATGCAATGAATATTTATTATAACTATTTATTGGACATTTCGTTTAAAGTTTGTAAAAATTTAAGAAAAATAAAATACAAAAAACTTTTGGTTTGTGTTCACTAAGAAGTTTAACTATACTATTTGTAGCGTGAACATAAATTGTACATTTTTGGAAATGGTACAATGTACCGTAAGCGTGGTTAATAGTTAATTTTGACTATTTTTCAATAGGTACTTATTAAATTGAAAATAAATGAAATTCGCTGATATGATGGGAGTTTATCTACCTATTGCTATATTATTTTAAAATTAATCTCTGAAAACATAGAAGAAAAATTAAGTGTATTATACCTTGACAATTATTGTAGTTCTAGGTAGTAGGTACATCACATAGTAAGTCGTTTTAAACGTACAGTGTGGCTTAAATCACATATATTTTATGAAAATACAAATAAATTTATCTCATTATTTAACTAAATGGACACGAGACAATATTATTTTTGACTTATCTGTATTACATAACATAATGATGTATATTATTAACTATTTTAAGTTAAATTTCAAAACTAAACCGATACTTTTTTTTTCAAAATATATTATATTAAAAAAATTACTTACCTATTTCCATACAACCCGTATGGAAATGGAAATCACTGACATTATTTAGTACTAAATAACCTGCATAAAGTACAATCTATACCCAAATCGCTATAGACGTTAGTAGTGAGCACGAAATGATCGGTTGTTTATTTTACCCGAAAAATGTTCGCAGACAAAAACAGGCGTCATTAATTTAAGACTATAGAGTGTATTGCTCGCTTGGATCAGAATTCGAAAGTACCTACTTACCTAATAAATTATATGAAAAAAAAAACTTCAAATATCGTTGTGAGATATTTACATTATAGGTAGGTAACCTATTTATAGTATACCTATATAGTTATAAATTACTGGCAGGGTAGTCATACATAATACACTGTCATTTAACATTAACAACGAATTTGGATATGGTAACCTCGTTTAACTGGATTTTTCATAATAAAAAAATATTTTATTACTAATAATATAATGATTGCATAATATAATATAATATACCTGACTTTGTTAAGATGCCGCCACAGTAAAAGTGAAACACCATATCCACATGTGTTATCTCCATCTAATAATACAAGTATGTAACATGGAAAATTTACGCTCAGCAAATCACGTTTAGCTCCGTTGGTTTGAAAATAAGAATGTATCGATCTAAGAAAGTTTGTATGTTAGTTTTTTACGATTGTTCAATATTTTATCAAGTCGATAGCTGATTTTGTAAACTGCATTCAAGTGTGGTTTGTGATAGGATTCAATGCTTTGACAGCGGTTTCTAATGACAGCATCTACTGCAGCCTGCTAGATACTGCTAATACGATTTGTTGGTTTGTGTAACTTATATTTTAATAGTATGATTTTTTAATTTTTCCAATATTTTTATTTTTTACATTACAGTTTACCATTAAGGGATGCGTTGAAGTGGTCGAACATAATATGATTATTGAATATTAGGGGGGGAGTTCGCAGAGAAGTCAAGTGCTTATTCTGACTACCCCACGCGCACGCTTATTGCAATTTAAAATATCCGGCTTAAATATATATTTTAACGGTTTAAAACTCATATGTGGTTTTCTGTTCGATTTAAATGTTAACAATATTATATAGAAAATTATTAATCATTTTAATGTCTCGATGTTCAGTACGAAATTCAATATTATAACTATTCGTTCAATACTTATATGTGCCATTTTACATGTGCTTACAATGTTTACTGTGGCTAAGAAATAATTTTATCTGTATATATAGTTATTACCATAGACATATAATATTATAGGTTATTACAGTTGTTTATCTTATCTGTACGATTTGTGATTTGCATTAGTGTACATTTTATGTTATTTTTACGTAGTTTAATAACAATTTAAGACTCGAGTGGTTTCTTAAAAACGCATCATCATCATATTCACTTTAAAAGTTGAAGAAGACATTATACTATCGTAGATGCCTAAATGAATTCGATCAGTCGTACACAAAAAAATGTCTTGTGTCGATGATTATTAAATGTTAAGTATTTTACAACATTTTATATAATTATAAATTGTTTACCATTAAATACATCTAAAATATCGATCATGGATCCTAACAATTCAAAAACCGTACCAAGAGAAAACACTCCACCACCGCCGTACGACGAAGGTCCAGGAATTTATCCAGCAGGTTTTGTTTACTCTAATGATTACACAACGCAACATCAAAATTTTGCACCCGAGTGTATAATAGAATCAAGTACGTATTTTACGAATTTCTTAAATGTAAATAACGATGAAAATCGATTAGAAAGTAAATTAAAAAAGTATTATATTATTACAAAATATAGGCTAAACAATAATGTTGGAAATAATTTTTAATTTTCAAAATATGATTACATTTTTTTTTTGCATGCAAATCAATATTAAAAACGGCAAGTAGCTATGAGATATTTTATTTAAAATAAAACGGTTTTTAGTATGACGATTTTTCTTTTAATAAAAGTTGTAACTCATAATAAATATAATAATCTAAACTTTAAAGTTTGGAGTTTTTGATAAAATAAGTGGGCACCTCCTTTCATCCAACCAACATGTCACAAATTTATGCCAAAATCATTTCTACTCTATTGTAGTATACGATTTACATAATTTATGTATATGAGATTTTAATAATAAATAAACAATAAATGACGAGTTGTGTCCATTATATAATTTAATAATTAAACAAAATAATAAAAACTGCAGTTATTACGTAGTCAAGCTTGTATTTTACACAAGTACCTAATTATAATGCAATGAAGATTCCAAAATAATTTTATTTTTCTGTCGAATAAAACAGCTATGACAATAATGATAATAAAAATATTGTGTGTGTATTATTTCTAGCTTTGGGTCCAATGCCAGTTCATATGTTTTGTCCGACGTGCCATAATTATATAATTACCGAAACCGATGAATCGCCGTCAAACGAAGCGTATTTATGTTGCATGCTAATATTTATCGTAGGGTATGTATATAATATGTATAATAATATATTAAAACACAATATGATTTAATTCGTTTGTTTTAATGCCAGTCGTTTTATAGTGATATTATACAATTTTTTTTGTACCACCGTTTGGCATATCCTATACTATGATTAAATAATAATAATATATATATATTTTATATTCATTCAATAAACCCGTTTGTAACAGAATTTATTGTTTAAAATTAATATTGTGTTGTCATTTACGGAACACGCGGGTGGGCACTTACGATATGTTTCCGTAATAAAAATCTTTGAGCTGACCGACATTTTGAGTGTTCTTTAGAGTTATTTGTTCAGTCCTGTTGCTTATGAATAACGATGCGTTGTATGCTTCTTGTACGAGATTATTGCTATATTGATGACTTTTGACTTTGTATAAGTACGGTTAGGTTGGTTGAAGTTTTTCGTTATTAAATATGATTGTAGCGAGTGTATTCAATTTGGCGAATCTGGTTATAATATTATGCATTAGGTATCTACTTGTCTGTGTGAAGATTGAACTTTTGAAAAATATCTATGTGAAGAATATTACGTATCTACAAGTCATTATTTTGAGTTTGTTATTTTAATGTTTTCAACCTGTCCAATATATTTAGGTATTAACGATCACTTTTCAAAACATATTAAATTGTAAATTACCTATACGACATTTCACTTAATTTTAAATAAATAGGTATAGAGAAAAATGCTACAAAATAATTTTTTTTTTCGATTAAAGAACATTCTAATTTGATGATTTTAATTATTTACACGCCTATAGTGATTATTTGTACAAATATTCATTATTTATACACTGTTCGTATTATAAAATATTCGTATTTACATATTTTTTATTTTCAATGATTTCCTAAGCTTTCTAATATCAAAATTGTTTTATAATAGTGATGATATGTGATATTATTAGTTTTTAAATATACATTTATAAACATTTATTTATTTAATTCACCAGACATACGTTTTAATTTAGTGATGTTTTTATGTGCTTGGATAAAATTACTAGTTATGTTCAAGCTAATTAACATTAAGTTATTTTAATATATCAAGAATTCTATAATAAAAAAGCTTATAATTATGTCTGATTAAAAATGTACTTAAGTATCTTATATCTTATGTAGTTGTGTATACGTATTAAACTTAATGTATTCTTTGTTTAGAATTAAGATTTTAATACTTTATGATAAGAGGGATCAAAAAAATAGAATTAAACAAGTCATATTAGAACTTAAAAGTTTTATTTGATCTGAGTATAATCTCACATAAGTATAAAATAATAGACAAAAAAAAAAAAAAAAAATTGAAAAAACTAAAATGCAAATAAAGCTTTATTAAATATATTTGACGGAATTCAATTGTCGTCAAAACAGAATAATATTTAATGTATTTATTGGTGCTTTGAAGAAGTTTTAGTTTTTGAAAAGACCAATAGATGAGATATTTGTTTTGTGATATTGTGTTTTTGTTGGTGTCTGTAAATATGCTTCATACTGTGTACGGTATACAATTAAGTTTTATTATGTCTTAAAGAAACAAGTTCAATGTGTCTGTTTATCTTTGCAAATTTTAAGGTTGAGTATGGATTTTAAACTCGGCTGTCATACACTGTCCTATAGAGGTACCGAGTAAAATGTCGCGCAGTAGGTATAATAATTAAAGATATTTTGTAACTTTAAAAACATAATATGTGTTAAAGAGGTCGGTTTTGATTTTAGGATTAGTTATATTGCACACATCACGATCAGAACCCAACAAAAAGAGTAATAAACAATGTCGTTTTAACCTTTGATAGGTATTTATATATCATGTATGTGGTGGTTCTGTTTATTTATAAAACAAAAGGATGTAAAATATCTTGCTACGACATTGATGATTAATTTGTTGTCAGATTTCTATGCATTTCGATACTACATACTATTGTTGTCATATCTATAAATAACAGATAAATGGGCTAAACCTGGAGCCAGGAAGCTAAGAAAAAAAATTGAGATATGGAGACCATTTTAAATAGATCAATCATATAAATATGTCCGACTGCAGTTAAGAGGCTAGAGTGGGCTGACAGAGTATGGTCGGAAAAGGATAAGCTAATACACAAGGTATCAAACAATAAACCCATCAGGAGGAGACCAAAAGGTAGGCCTCTTCAACGATGGCTTGATTGAGTTAACTTATGTACTTAGAAAGGTTAGAGCGACGAGAATATCGAAGATGAGGATGATTGGACATTTTGGAGAGACTCGGTGAAAGTGGTATATCCTTTGTGGCCTGTAAGTAAAAGGAAAAAAAAATGTTTTTTTTATACAGAAAGGTTAAGGTCAAAACTTACTTTATTTATTATCGATTATTAAACATAGTACTGAACGTGAAAAGTCACTATTCATTAATATTATTAATAGTAAACACCGAACTATTGCATAATGATCTGTGAGATCCCATCAATTTAATACACGTAAACCACAAATAAAATAGTCGTGAATCACCGCCTTGTAAACTTTTACAATTTTCACGCATAATACCTAATTTGTTTTTTTATGATATTTAATATTTATAAATCATTTAATAGGTAGGTATCTAATATCTGTTTTAGAAATAAATATACATGAATATAATATTTTATATTATTAAATTAATATAATTCTAACTGAAAAATGAAGAAGTTAGTTTGCGTTGAGGCGATGGTCCCTTAGCGTCCGTTAGATTTATTTTTAATTTTACTCACATAGTCATAATATAAATATTATATTATATTTGGTAAAAATTTAATTTTGATGAAATAAGAGACTTGTTGAATTATAATACATTGATGATTGATCGCTACGATGGTTATTATAAATATTATTTGTCTGTTTATATATAATTGATAATGTATATGTACTAAATTTAATTTAAAACTTTCAACTTTTTAATTATTTTATTTATATATTTTAGGTGTACTTTATGTTCGTGTCTACCGTTCTTCATGAAATCTTTTCAAAAAGTTGACCACAAATGTCCGCAGTGTACGTCTTACATAGGAACGTATAAACCATAAACATTACGATACACGCCACTTTATGTATAAATTATGCTTGCATACAATTATTTAAAACGTATGGACGATTTTTTGATTTTATTTCAAATTTTAAATGTATATAATTCTTTAAATGTAAAATAAGAAGTAGCTTATGGCATTTGAATTAGAGATGTTTAAATTTTAAAAATTATTATTAATAGGTATGTGGTTATAATTATTATAAAATGTAATAACATTCAATGGTTAATTATACTAATAATTTAATCAGTAAATCATCAAATTTGTCTCCATGGAATATTTATAATTTATATAAGATTTTTTATAAAAGATTAAAAGAGTAAGTACACAATTGTTATATTTTATTATTTTGTTGGAAATAAATTAATTAAATACATTAATAAAAGACAGCATTTTTTAAAGATAATAATATATAGATGCATAACAGGAACGTGCCCAGCACTTTGTTTGTTTTTAACCTAACCTTTGGTGGGGGGTGGGGGGGTGATGCTTTTAATTTTTTAAAGTTATAATATACAATTTACAATCATAAAGTAAATTTGGGAGTAGTTAAACATAAAAAAACCATCACTAGACACCGCCTGATAATAATATAATAGGTTTATAATAATTTTATTAATCAATTGTTTACCTAAATTAAAATTTATTATTTATAGTTTTAAAAATGATATACTTTACAGAAATTTGTTTAGTTATATTAGTCACCGAATTATTAATGCCGTTCAATATTCTAGGTGATCCACAGTCATTCAAAACGCAATTGATGCCGTGAATTGTTAATTGAATAAAATTCAACTTCCTATACTGCCTGAAGTTCCGTCGACGAATGGACTCTTCAACAAGTCACCAATCATATATCCCTATTGCATTTCACTTAAATTTTTGTGAATCCAATATAGATTGCGTAATATAATAATAAATGTTTAAGAAAAAATATTTTATGGTATAATATTAGAGTTTTAGCACACTGAAGACTTTCTTCCTTTTAATTCGTATTTTTATTTTTGAATTTTATTAAAATATTGTAGTTAATTTCTTGTACTATTTTTTCGAAAAAGAAGTGTTAAAAAAATACATAATCAAATTTAAAAGAACATTTATAATGTTACTGAAAAAAAAAAAATTGAAAACCACTAATCATACAGTCATATCTAAAAATTTGTTACGACTTATAGGAATTGAATCTCGTTTGGTTAATGCTGTAGTATTTTGGTTTTTTAGTTTGATTTTCGTCATGATGCGTTTCTGAAACAATAATGAAAAAGGTATATTTATTATATAACCTGTATAGAACAACTTTGTATTTCAATGTATTTCAGCGTCTTTATAAAAGTATAAATTTCACATTATTTTTAAAAAAAAACTTCATTATCATTAATGTATTCGTATGTTTAATTCAAAAGGTATCGTAATATTATTTTATTGTATTATGCATCATATAATAATAACTATTATTTTGTATTTTGGAATCTATCAACATCGATGAAATTTTTTCGTGATAGATATACCTACCTACTTATTTTTTAGTTTTACTATCTATTTCTTTATACGATACAAGTCACGTAGATTAATATCTTATTAAGTATTTTACAATATAAAATATTGTTTATAATGGTAGGATTTTGACCGGTAGAAAAACGTTGAATTATAATTCGTTAATAGGTATATATTATTTATAAATATATACAATATACATATAAACATATTTTTTTTTAAATTAATTTTTCTTTAAATTTTATAAAAATAATATTACAGGTTTCTATTTAAAAATCAAAAGTTTAAACTTTATTTTGTTGATCGATGAATATAATTAAATAAAAAATGTCTTGCTATAAAAGTTTAATAGTAAAAAAAGAACTACTATTTTACTAACTTCACTAACTTCACTGATATTTGCTTAATTGATACTTAAACTACCATAATACCTATTATATCATATTTTTGTGAATGTAATTTCGTCTACGAAGTCGTAAAAAAAAAAAACAAAACAAAACAATACATTTGGTTTTTAAATAGGTATAATTAAAAATTATTACCAGTTCATAATATTTATTTTTGAATTCGTTCAAGTCTTTTTTCGTTCTCTCCAGTTCAAACATGCACTCTTTTGTTGTCTGTTGACTGATAATTAATTCTCCGGATAAGCTCTAAATACATTTATTTAATGTAAAAAATAATTAAACCATAATTGAACCACATCACTTAAACCGACTTTACCCTCATTTTGTCGTCTTTTTTCAATAGAGTTCTCTTGATATCGTTCATTTCTTTGAAGATATCTCTGCCTGGCAGCTTAATGAATTCATCTTTTAGTTTTTCATACCTAGTCTGCAGCTCTTGGACTTGCAAATCCTTGTCGAATACCCTGGTGCATTGTTCGAGTAACCGTTTTTGAAGGATTTTCACTTTGGCAGTCATCTCGTAAGCCGGCGGATCAGTGTTCTGGGCGATAACAGTGCAGTATAATATTAATGTTTATTGTCACAACTGAAATTATTTAACATTATTATACGGCGTGGCGTGGTGCCACGGGGATCTCGGCACACTATTTATGACAGATGACAATTATGTTGAACTGCTGCAAATATTATACGTTTCCGAGCGGACCGCTGGCACGAGAGTTTTAGAATAATGTTTTGTCACTCTAGCCATAGCAGTGTTATGATGACGAGTGCAATCGTAACCGGGGTATAGGTATAATATTGAAGTCGTGTTTATTTTTTAAACGTAACGATATTGTCACAAACGGATTTACAATAAATTATAATATGTTAAATAAACACTGTTTATATTATTTACAGTATAATAATAAATCAACATCCCGCTTTATTCAACCGTCATCTGTCGGGAGATCACCCGTGCGAGCTGGAACAGTATTATTGCAACCCATTTAATTCTCACCGTCACGAAGATACCTATGTTAACAGTCGTTTAATATCATTCCGCCGTCGGTTTACAAATTTTGAGAAAGTATCACACGACGGGTTACGTTCTCCGGGTAAACGTATTATAGGTATCGACTAGCACGTTGTCGTGTATGAAGCTAACCTATAACCTACAGTAGCGGCGGTGGGGATTTTTTTTGTTTTTAATACGACTTATCAAGATACGAAGGGCTTACCCTACACGCCCTGCATTAATTAATCGCTTGTATTTATAACTTTTTTTTTTTTTTACTTTTTTAACCCTTTTTGTTTGACAATTTTTATATATTATTAGTACACTAATAATAATAATAATAATAATACAAAATAAAATAATTCGCAATTATCAAAACGGTTGAGAGAAGGGGGATGATCCGCACGTCATAATAGTTTAAAAAACGCCACTGCCACGTTATCATTATAATAATTATTATATTATTACTTTTAATATTCTCCATCGGTGTACGTTTGTGGGTTTGATTAATATGTCTTCTAGAGCTCGACATTTCAAACGTTCTCTGTTAAGTTTTTGTTCATATTTAAGCACTTCGCCTCTTATGTCATTTATTTCCGATAGGTTTTTCATCAACAAGTTTTTCTGAACGCTAAAATGCAATAGGTACAACAACAAGTGTTATATTAATATTGTGTCTTATTATCGTAGATAATTAATTTTTTACACACCTTAGAATGAAAATACTGTGTGAAAAATAATATTATGTGTACCTAGTGACTAGAAGATACTTGCTGTATATTGTTATAATAATTTTATTTGTGAAGATTTATTATTATTATGAAGTAATAAATTTATATTTATTACTTAATAATTAATCAGTTAAGAATGTAAAAATAATATTAATAATAATAATCGTTTTAAAATCTTTTTAATGAAAATCTTTAACGTTCTAAGAAATGCCAAAAGATCTGTTAAATTTTCATTTGATTGATGAGCCTACATAGATTGATGTCAAAATCACGAAACACATTATATATACATAAATAATAATAATATATTAACTACTTCACCGCCATCATAATATTATAATCTGAAAGTGTAAGAAGAAAACATACCATCATAATCATAATATAATGATTGTACACCACGTTAAACACTCGAGTAAGATTTTAATCCCAATTTAAACCCACGAATTTATTGACAATTTATAATATTATGTCTATAATAAAGTCTTTTTCTTAATATACAAGCGCATAATTAGTGTAAATCTGAAATTGGTAGTTTGAATTATTTTATTTACCTATTATAATTAAATAAACTATTTTTATATAGAGTTCATATTTTTTTAATTTCGTCGAAGGAGTTTATTGGAAAACGTATTTTCCAAAAAGAAATATACAAACATAAAACAAAAATACTTAAACTGATTTATTGGCCCATTGCCGATTAAAATCCAAGACTGCTTTTATCAAAGTAACAATTTAATTAATCGATGTTATTTCAATTGTTTAGCACATTTTTTTAAAATTTAGTTCTTGTCAACTATGATTATTATGGAAGTTGCAATGTTTTAATACATTTAACCGAGAAAAAATATTTTATATCCTGTAGTTTTTTTTTTGTTTTTTATAATTCGTTAATCAATTAGGTAATACTTTATTAATAAATTGAAAATAACGCATCATAAAAATTATAAAAATAAATCCAAGTAAATAATAAGAAAAAAATAAGAAAATAGAAACTAAAAGTTTAAAAATAACCAAACAGTTATTGAATTTTAGGGATAGGTAGATTATATAATCCGTCTTATTAAAACTTTAAAGAAAAATAATTTTATTATTACTATATATTTTTTATTTATCGGCAGTTGCAGGGCCATGGATTGGAAAGTATTATTAGTATAAAATACAATGTATATAAATGTTGTACTTATTGATAAAATTAATTTATTTTATTTTTAATAACTGATGTGATGCGATTATTTTTTGTTGTTTTAGATTTGATTTACATTTATGTAATTATATTAGCATATTTTTTATGTTTATGTATATGTACAAATGTACAATAATCAATTAAATTATTTATCCATTTTCATTCTTAATTTCATGTAGGTACCTAATATCTCTTATAGACAGCTATTGAATCATAAATATATTTGGACTTATAATAATGAACAACAAAATCGATAAATAAATTACACCTACAACAGATAAGAAAATCACTACACCAGACCTACTAGTAAACAAACATCATCAACTTCAAAAGAAACAAAATCAAACAATTTAATTTAAGTTAAGTATACATTATAAATAATAAAATACAACTGTATAAATAAGACTTTTAACCTATTGCCACAGTTGACGATGAAATTTAAATCAATAAAAAAAATAAAATAATAAATAATTATCAAAAAATATTATAATAGGTAGGTACTATAACAATATTGTCTATGGTAGGTATAGATATAGTATTTGACGATTTACAGTTTATTGTAAGCATAAATTAAAATTGTTAAAACTCAACATGCTGCGTGCATTAATACGATTTATTAAATATTTGTACTGTGACAACATTTATAATGTTATCATATTTATATTCTTTTAATGAAACTTGTACATATTATATCCTATTTAATAACCGTATAATTTATTTTGACACTTTAAACAGTTATAAAGCTGGCGTTAATTCGTGGCATATTGATGTGTTCTAATTAAATACATATATTTTAATCGGATAATAAATACAATTACCTCAGACTTTTTACTTCCGATTTGAGTAATCTAATATCGTCCATCCTTTTATTATATTCTACTTCTCCCTTGCCTAATGTTGTTCTTAATATGTCATTAGCATCTTTTTGCTTCAATAGCTCCTCATTGCGTTTGTTTATTTGATTTATGAGTTTGTTTTTGTCTTTGTTTCCCTATGTACAATTTAAGCTTTTACAACGAGAAAATGTTTTATCAAAGTTAATGCATCGAAAAAAAAATGTGCTTATTTATAATTTCAGTGAGTTTCTGTCATTGGAGCCAAAAAAAAAAAAAAAAATAATAATAAAAAAATAAAATAAAATTTTTTACCCACTTCATCATTTTGTTTCTGAAGTTTTTCTATATTTTTTTGCAATAATTTCAATGTCATTATCATTGACTTTTCGTCTTCATTTTTCTTCTTTAGTAAATTTGACATTTCTTCCACTTTGGTCTCGTACTCATCGATTTCTTGTTGACGTTTCTGAAGTTCCTTCTCAGTTTGTTTTAATACTGTGTGACAAGTTATCGAGGATTTAGTGAATACAGTTTAGTGTACTTGTGGACCACCGTAGATTTACCTGTATCGTTTTTCATCAATTGCATTTCTTTGTACGCGACGTATTCTTTTTGTTGTTCGAGTTGTTGTGAAATCATTTTTATTTTATCTTTTATCTCTTCTGTTTCATCCTAAAGTCAAAACAAATTATTATTAATAAATTAATGTGCCATTTAAGAAAGTATTATGGCGAAACAAACCTTAGATTCAGCAAGATTCTTAGAAAACAGATTTCTTTCAGTTTTTATAGTGTGTAGATCATGATCTTGTTCTTTAAATTTATCACTCCAATTATTTACTTCTTTTTTTAACTCTTGTACTTCCACTTCTTTATGATTTAATGTTACCGAATCTTCGTTAATTTTTTGTTTTAAGGTTATTATTTCTTGGTGTAACCTGCATCATGGAAGTATTTTATGAAATCAATAATATTATAATAAAAAAAATATTAATAATTACTTTTCCTTATTATTTTTCATTGTAATTATATCTTGATTTAATTTATCAATATATTTTTGTGCGCTTCTAAATTCTTGTTCTAAAGCCCGAAATGCTGATTCTTTTATATTCATTTTTTCTATATATGCGGTTATTTGTTCTGTATAAAAAAACGAATTCGTTACAGTAAAATCAGTACATTTGTATCGAATAGTTATTTACCATTAACTTTAGTCATATTTTTTTCTAATAACTTTTTTTCTCTTTCTGTTAATTCCAATATTTTTTTGAGTTTTACATTATCTTCTTGCGATGTATTTAAACTTCGTTCTAAAATAGTTACGCTATTTTCAGAATTTTTTTTTTCCTTGGAAATTTTGTCGACCTCCTCCATGACTTCTTGTCGTTTTCTGACTGATGCTTCATGAGTCGCAATTAAACGTGTTAGTTCGGATTGAACTCTTAATAATTCATTTTCTTGATACTAATGTTGATTGAAAACGATAAAATAAATAAATAATTTAGCCAAATTATAATACGTGTATTATTAGATTAATGGCGATATTAACATACATTTATTTTATCTTGAAGTATATTTATTTCTTTAACGCTGTCAGCCCTAAGTTCAGTTTTAATTTTTAATTCTCTAGTTAATTTCTTTATTTGTTTGTCGTACGACGTATTTTTTGTGTTTAAATTGTTATTTGCAATCTAAAAACGAAATTAATACATAATGTATAAATAATGAAAACTGCTTTTTATTTTAGATTACTTTTAAGTCTTTTAATGTTTCGTTAAGTTTTTCTATATTGGATTCAGCCTTTTTGAAATTGTTTTTAGTGATACCAAGTTCGGTTTTTATTTTTTCCATTTGATCGTGATCGGTTTTTATGCGGTCCTCTAATTTTTCCTTTGTTTTTATTTCTTTCACTAGATTGTTACTTTGAGCCTTAAAAGTAATATAGGAAATAATTAATGACTTACCAATTAATGCGGATATACACTGTTTACGACCACTTACAGCTAAATCGGCTTCGAGATCTCTGACATTATACTCGGCCCCGTCTAACTCTTTTTTTAACGATTCACAGAGATTATTTAGACGTTTGTTCTCCACATCCATTCTAGCCAGTTCTCGTTTTGTTCTTGTCAACTCTAATTGGCTAGTATCGCCTTGACCCATAGAAGAAAACCTGACCGAATTCATAATAGAAATATATGCAAAAGAAAAAAATACGCCGGTAAAAATCAGACTTACAAGCTTTCCTCTTCCATTTGTTTAGTTTTCGAATCCAGTTCGGTTTTTAAGGTCTTTATTTGTGCTAATAAATTATCGTTGGATTCTTGAATTATTTGTTCTCGGAGATTGGAAGCGTCTAACATACGATGCGCAGAGTTTAATTCCTACAAAAGTATGAAATGTTTATTGGTTATAATCTAATTATACACAATAGTTTGTGTATTGTAAAAAAATGTTATTTTAACCTCTTTTAGTTTTTCCACTGTGTTTTGCTCCGATAAAATAGACTGTTTGATTTCTGGCATTAATTGCCTGTAATTGTCCATTATACGTGTTAAAGATTTTTTTTCCTCTATGCATTTTACAGATTCCTCGCCGAGTTTCCGAACAGCCGCCCACAGATGAGCGAGCGCTTCTGTGAGAGGCGGATCCGTAACAAATTCAATAGCCTTAAATAACCATTGAACAATTATTAATTTTTTAACGTTAAATTAAAAATCAATTTGATGTGAATATATAAATCATATACTTACATGTTTGTATTCCGATTCGGGTTTCTTAGAATCGTTGATTTCCATTGTACGTATATCTTACGAATGAGCTACTATGTCGGCGGAAAAAGCTCATTCCAAGACTCTTCGAAGTAGTCAAGGTTACGCGCTACGTTGGATTGATCGAATATTTTAAAAAGTTTTGAGTCTATTTCTTTACTTCAGTTTTAAATGACATTAAACTGAACTGGAAAACATGTATAATAACTTTTAAACATCGATACTTTTGTACTGGCAATTTTATGTAATGTAAATTCTGAATTTTGGAATATTAGAGAAAATCATATATAATATAATCTATTAAATTAATATTTGCTATAAAATTGAATACGTCTGGAATAGCACAGTGGCAGTGAATAATCTATGACTTTCCGAAAAAAAGATTTTTTTTATTTACAGAAATGTTAAAACACGACAAATAAATGTTTTTGATTACACCATATATGAATATACTTGTATGCTCGGCAAATTTTTTATCTCGATTTAAAACGCGAATATTATATATATACGCTAAAAACACTAAAGAAAAATATACAAGTTCAAATTACCAGTTACAAAACTACGTTTGATCTGATTGAGAAATTGATATATTTCAGTATTGATACAAATTGGATGTTTAAATTTTATAACAGAGATTTTATGACTTAAAAATATAAAATCAATATATATTACCTATATATAAATATATACACAAACGCATTTCCGTTATCTAATTTTGAAATAGTATTGTTTATAAATTATTAATACGAATCATATTTAAGGAGTAAATCAAATAACATATTTAATATATTGTTTAAAGCTCTTGGAACTTTGGTGCAATTTTAGATTTTGTAACTGGCGTTTCTGCTTCCGTAAAAAGCAACTTTTCTGTATTTCTTAATATGCTTTTCCGCCAACACTGATAACACTTAATTTATTTTTTCATTATCGTATAATATTCTAATTTTAAAACGAAAATAAACATATTATGTTTTAAATAATTTATTATGCACGTATTTTTAAATTGAATTTTTTGAAAATTATAATAAGACGAGGATTAAGAAAAATGATATTAATTAAGAATTAAGATTGACTTGGATAAGAAAAATATCCTTACAAATATTACAGTACGATAAAAAAAATATGTGTAAATTGGGCCAAATATTCATAACACATTATTATATAATATATTATGGATTAAGTGCGATTGTCGCGCGCTATGATTGATCTGGTGCCACTTAAGTATTGGTTATCTGGAAAGATTTTAGTGTTTCCAATAGCACAAATAAATGTGTTTAAAATTTAATTTATTTCTTAATATAAGAATAACAATTATTTTTGATATTATATATACAGGATACGAACTTGATTATTTTAATTATCATTAAACGTCTTCAGGTGAGTTGTGTTAAAAATTCAATAAAATATACTAAAAATATTATAAAAATAATGACGAATGCTGACATTTTTTAAAAATCATACTTAGATCACCTAGGATTTGGATTATAGGAAAACATTAAAAATAATGAATGAATAGTATATTACATATTTGAAAACTATCTACTGAACCAATTATTATTTCAAATTGTAGATAGGTACTTATTGATTGAGGATCAGTTAAAGTGGTGGCTTCGATTTTAGATTCCTATAGACAGTTATAAAGGATGGTCACAGTACTTACATATATATTTCGATTTAGCTTACGAAAATCAAATATCTTTTCCTTTATATATATATATATATATATATGGTTGCCATATGTATATAGAAATAAAAGCAACTTTTTATAATCTATATAATATTGTTATATGAAATATAAATGAATGTATGTTTGTAGTATATATACTCAAAATTACACCACAGATTTTGACGAAAATTTCAAATTGTGTTTAGAGATATCAGAAAAGTTTAGAAAGTATAGTGAATCACGTTCAAAAATACACCAAGTTCTATTTACAATTTTACAATCCACCACAAGCGAATAGTCTATCTCTGTCGAATTAGTTCACAAAGTAATGTACACCAACATCGATTTGCTCGTAAACTGAGGTAAATAAAATCAGAGACATGCCAATATAGAATTGTATATTATTAATGTTTATTTTTTCATAGGCGAAGTCAAGTTGCAATAATATACACCAAGTAGATTATAAAAACAAATTACAACAACACTAATATTTCCAGATATCTCTAAAAAGCCACAAATAAATGCATAGGTACACGAATAATAACAGAGTAAGAAATCAAACCAAAATACTATTAATGTGGAATACTTATTTTAATGTGTATAATTATTTTAGGCGTGCAGTTTAATAAGCATATTGTTTATTTTATATGTTTACTTTAATTATTATTTTTATAATTTATAATGGACCATAATCATTGATTAAACAAATTAATTAAATTTAATATCTTTTAAGATCCTGGTTTTTTTTTCTTTAAAAATTATAATTAAATCACATTGTTTGATATTTTATCGTCTTTATAAATAAGCATATTTTATGTCATTTTTCGTTCAACAGTTATCGATTCAATATTATAAATATTAAATATCGAAAATGTGTATTGTTGTTGAGTTTTTCTCAGAGATATAGTAATATATGCGATATTCAATTGAAAGTACCTTACATCATATTATATTTATATTTTACGAAATATATTCCGGAAGAATCGGCGGCAAGATATCAAAATATATTCGTTCAAGACTTTTTATCAGTAATTTTATGGAAGAAATTTTATAAAATTTTATATTTTATTTATGAAATGAAGATAAAAAAAAAGAAAACACATTTTTGAGCAAATATATTCAAGGCACTAGAAGGTAATTGTTTTATAACATTATGACTAGACGGTAATAATACATTACGTTGGAATTTTGAATATCATTATCATTATTTAATATTCTATTATGTATAAATAAGTAAACTTGACAGATTGCCAGGTGGCGTTCGTTGAGCTGTTTTAATGAAAATCTTGAAAACCCAATTCAAAATTGAAACAATCAATAGTTCGTATTATAATGTGTAGGATACAGTGGGTGCAGCAGTTGAAAAAAAATAAATTGATTTCAATAGAAAGCAATACTACATTTGTACACATTAATTTTTCATCAAATAAAACCACATATACGAAAAATGCGCCTCGCGTATTGCTAATCTGTTTAGGAGACACGGAAAATCCATCACGAGAGTACTGTGCCCTAAAGACATGCGTTGAAATATTCGAAAGCAATATGTACAGAGTATACGCGTCTTTACGCTTGTCGTACACCGACAGACGAGATAAATATTATTTTTATTAAACATATTTTTGTGTGTTTTTCTTTGCAGGATACGCGATGAAAAACACGGTGTGCACCGTTTGATACGAACGTCGGAAATAATCGGATATGCTTTTGGGGTACCGCAAAGGTATGCGGAAAATTCCGCTGTATTCCATAATCACCAATGATTTCGAATGCACTTCATCTGCAGAATCGCTGGTTTAGGCGTCGTTGCTTCTGCCCTGTTCCTTTAAAAACCAATTCCGTCGTTTGTAACCACGTTGAAAAAATGTAGAGTGTATTAAATAGTTAGGTGTTGTAAATAATAATTAAACCTTTCGAAAAATTGACATCGAAATAATTTCAACAACACGAGCAAGTATAATAATTATTCGAGTTAAAAAAACAACAACTTTTTAATAACATACGCTATGCATATATTGTTGCGTAAGACACTCGCGTGGTACCGTTAATGCTATTAGAAGCCTATATTATCGATTCGAAACTTAAACCATGTGTAGGTTTTGTACGCGTTCAACTTTGTGTTGTATTTGAATATATAACTTAATTTAACTACAAGAGACGGCGTCATAATAATATGCGAATCTTTCCGTACGCCGAATTTCAAAAGCTCCGTTTATAATAACATAATATTAGAGTCAATTGATGTAGTAGCGAACTGAAATCAAATGCCTGTGATACATAAAAAACTATAATGATCGTTAAATCGTAAAGCGATAACAGTAGATTTATAATTTTAAATCACTCGGTTTTATAAAAAACTAATGTTTTCAAACGTAAAATTTGAAATAAAAACACTTAGCTTGCGGGATAAAACGAGTCGATTTCTCCTATAAACATCGTCGCGTAATATATCGTACGATATTTACGGTGCGTTATTTATCATTTGGGTAAAATAATAAGTACATAGTGAGTGACGTCAGCATAGAAGCGGGAGCTCCAGCTAGGGTACATATATAGCTGTGGTACACCCATTGAAATCGTACCTCTTTAAAAACAAGTAATTTTTCTTATACCTACACAGTCAAAATAGATGTATTTAAAATATTTTACTATCGAGATGTATGAAGTAATCACAAGCACTACCGCAGCCAACCGGAATCACAACGTTCAAAATGCAGGCTCTACCACTATTTATGATATAGGTACGTACTATTTATGCAATATATAAATAAAACAAAATTAAACATAACGCTCGAAAAGGGTTTGTTAGATCGTTCAAAGCACAATATTTATAAGTCGTTTCTTCTCGACTGTGTGTTGTAGAAACAAAACGAAACGGACGTTTCAGATTTATTGATCACCGCCCTATATACATTCGTGTATAATATATAGTTATTTGTAAAAACAACACGCTGGCCTGGGTCGGTCATCTTCGATGATATACACTCGAAATAAACAAACAGACGGTATATACGACGCATCACTATGCCTACCCCACTCGATAATAACGAGACGGACATGTATTTTATAGACGTGTAATAATAATAATAATAATATTATGCATAATGTGTGGATTGATAATATGATATTTGTAAATTTATACATTCATCATACGCACATCGCTCACGGTTTACTCAAGAGTCAAGACACATACACACGTTCGAGGTTATAATATATTATTATATTTACTTATGTTAATGGGTGTTATATATATCTATAGTGATATTTGCGTGTGTGAGTGTTTTGTTTATCATGCAACGTGGAAATGCGTTTGATTCTCCCCGAAATATACGTTTTCATTTCACGCGTGACATGATAAAAATCTTTAGGTTAGGACGTATCTATATATAATGATTATTTAGTTAAAACATGCATCGGGCGAGCGATTATTATTCATTCGCGAGAACGCAGCAAAAACAGTATCTAATAATAATCGATAAATAATATTTGATTAGCCAGTCGGCGGCGGGTGTTATGTTTTGAACATGTGTGCGTGGACAAGCTCGATAAGACTTATATATATTATTATTTTCCGACCAAGATCCGGTATTTCACTTACGATTTAATATACATCGAAGATTGCAAATTGCCATTGCCGCACAAAACGCAACTCGTAAAAATTCGCATCAAATTCTCGTAGCGTAGTAGCATTACCGCTGCACCTCTAACAAAACACTTATAAATAAATATACGTAAGTAAATAGTGTTCTGCTCGAATATTAATAGGTAAATATACTCGTAAACAGATTTGATTTTTTTTTTTTTTTATAATGTTTTCCCCGTTTAAAATATAGTTAATAATAATATAAATATAATATAATCGATTAATTATACGATTTTTACTCAAATCGTTTGATTTAAAAGCATTGATGTTTTACGTTAAATTCGAATCTCGTATTTTATTGCATCTGTCAATCGTTGGACTCGTTTTTTTTTTTTTTTATTCGGTCAATCATGCGGTTATCGTTACGATGTTTTATCGATACTCAGTATTAAAATTTGTATATTTGAATACAATTCATAAATAATACAAACATTGCGGTATTCTATGAATATTGTTGCATCCAACATCGGTCGTCGCAATTCGTCTGGCTTATAATTCGTTTTATTGTTCTGTGTTGTACTTGGAAATCTAATACTGAAATGTTATTTCGAGTTCGTTTAACATTTCACTGTTGCTCAATTTTCGTGATTTTCTATTTTCACTAGCAGCTACATTAACTGTTGTAGTCAAACTGTAAAAACAGAGAAGAGGCATTATAAATTTACGCGGAAGAGCGTGAAATCAAAATATAATATCTATCGTCTGTTTTTTTACTTAAAGGCTATTTTTTACTACCTATTTCCAATCTTTTCAAGTGTGATGATTTTATATCTAATCATCATTCAAGTGAAAATAAATGCTGGTGAGAATCAATGGTTACAATATGTTTTACCCCAATAATCTTTGCTTTATTTTGACGATGCGTTTTTTTGAAACATTTACTAAAATCAATTTTCCAAACGAGCTAGTAAAATTACTACAATATAAGTACCAAGTACTATTCTCACGTTAATTTCTCAGCTCTTCGACAGTTTGATTATTGTTTATCATAAATTTAATATTTAAAATATTTAATCATAATATAAAATATAGCACATATTTACATACCTATACTTACACCTTATGAAGTTTTTTCGTAGTATAAATTCGTTGAGTTTATAATTGCAATTAATCTGTCAATTACACGATGGAAATCTGTTATAACATTCGTATAAAATATTTAAAAATTACTTGTGTTCAGGTTTTTTTGACATTGTAAAAAACGAAAGGAGGTAGTTATGCGCCTGTCACATAAATACATAATAACTCCACAGTACTTAACTCGTATACGCTTTTCTGTACCTATATAGTAGTCTAATGTTCAGCATAATTTAAAGCCATCACTTTTTTTTTTCTTTTGGGTGTTTCTAAAATTCAGTCACGTTAGAAACAAATTGGATACGAACACAAATACACTGGCCAACTTAATGAGATAGTTTTCTCTATAAGCTTCGTGTTTATTACATAATAAATTATATATTTGTAATATGTTTTTACCGCAGTTTTATTTTTATGTTAGCTAGTTCTATGAAAACGCGATCTAGGCGTTGATTGTCTTATTCGAGTTTATTTCCAAATTGACGTACAACTAATTGAATACAACTTTGTCATCTAATGTAAGTACATTTACTAAAAGTAAAACGTGATTAAGGAAAACCATTACTGTTTAAATTTATTCAATATTGTCTTATCATGGCATTTCGGAAGATACCACTCGAGAATTTAATTAAATTAAAAACAATTTCTTCCATCATTGTACCATTTAAACCATAATATATTATTATGATAATATCCATAAAAAAATATATATTCATTTGTTATCCACCGATTAAATTTGTCGTTTTCCTATTTTAGCAGGGAATTCACAACGAGTTACGTCCTGACGTATTACATAATAGTGCAAATTCAATTACATTAACTGTAATACTACATAAAATATTATATGTCAACGGGGTGAAAAATAATATGGTTTTTGACGTTAAGCCTACTCAATATTTACACTAATATCGTTTTACATTCTAATTACTGATTTGGTTGAAAAAAATTATGAAATTATAAATACGCGTGTAATAAGTACGTTTATAACATGCATGAGTGTATTATGATTTTTGGGTGATGAAAAATCGTCAACAGCGGCTAATTAATTTACTAATTTACTGGACATAAAAAATATACGTCTCGACTGAGTACCTATTCTGTAGGGTGATTTTTATTTTATCAGGAAATACTCATTATTTAAAAAAACATTTTATGTTTATTTATTTTAAATTATTTAAAATCACATCGAAATTATATTTTTGAAAGAAAAAATATATTTTTTTTATCGATTTTGTTGTATCTCAAAAATAATTAACTTTACATACCTCTACTCGAAATCTCAACACATTACTTATAAACAAAACTTAATTTTTACAATATTTTAATTATTTTTTTGACCTATTCATTGATATTTTAATTTTTCATTTATTTTTACTGGAAATATAATATAGTTCTATTAAGTTAATATATTTTATAGTTATATATTAAGTTTTTATAATATCAAGTAAACATAAGCACAATTTTTATTTTGTTTTTATTAATTTGAAGATCAAATATTGATTAAATTTATCAAAATCAGAATGATTATACGCATTATTAAATATTTTTGTATTATATTATTTATAATTCCTTACAAACTTTTAATTCGTTTTGAATTAAAATATTTATAAAATCATTTAAACGGATATAGACAATGTCGTCTTCATAAAATTGGTCGATTGAATCTGATATTAAAAATAACAAAATTAAACGTGAACTAAAATAAACATAAATTCAGTTTTGTAGGCTTAAAAAATGTAAATTTTAACTTCCTTAACGACAAAAAAATAATTAAAAGATAAGATTAATTTAAAAGTAAAAGTATTATAATGTTTATTTTTCTATTGTGTAAACAATTGTGATTTCTTTAAAAAAAAAAAAATGCAAATTAAGATTCTTTGAGAATTCGATAGATATTAAATCAGGCAATAAAGCCACACTAACTAAGGTATTCAAAGTACTCTAAATGTATACCTCGATATCAACCTTAGTTACAATGGTTCTATTAACCTGAGAGTATGTTGATTGTTTCGATTGCTCAGTCAATAAAAATGCATTGTTTATATTATCTAAATTAATTTTTATGAACCCATAGTCTATATTGGTGAATATTCTTAAAAATAAACTTAAGTGTATTTATCATAATACTTGTTTAACCAATGATGGGCATATTATACAGAATCAATAACAATCGTTCTAAAACACGACTTTATGTGATAAATGTCTACTATTTTTTCACATGCATCTGTTACCGTCAGACTCAAATAATGTGACACGCAACATCGTTTATTTCAAACAATAGACGAATTTGTCACTGTTAAGTCTTCAATTTCAGATATCGGTTTTTGTGTCTGTTATTTGAAGAAAGATGTAGATATTTCGATGTATTTTTTATAATGTTATTATCCAGTGTACACAAATACCTAATACACAATTGTTTTGTCTTACAATAAAGTCAGTTGCAGCTGAATATTACTGAAGCAGAGCTAAATAAATTATTGAGATAGGTTAGGTTAGATTTGTGTGTGGTGGTTATAACCTAACCTAGTCCCTTAACTTGTTGTAACATTTTTATCTATGAGAATTTCGATTATTTTTAACATATTTTAATCGTGAAAAAACTCAGTAAGGAAATAATTCCGATTAATATTATCGTTTAAAATATTCACAAATGTTATTGAAAATATAATTCGCTACAATAATAATAAAAAATAGTTCATTTTAGCGTGATTTTTTTTTTTTTTTTTTTAAGAAAAATAAATATTATGCTTTAATTTAAACTTATTTTTCAAGAATTATGCGTATTTGGGTGGGTTATTTTGTAAAGTAGTGTATGTAAAAATAAATAAGTTTTCAATAAAGATACAATAATATACAAATAACTGAAATTTTAGGCACCATAATAATATTCTGAATAATCAAATATTCTTGGAAATATTGACAATCAAATAATATTTTTTATTTTACAAAAAATTAAATAAATAATGCTGGACAATTTTAATTAATAGCTTACAATAAATTAAGTATCGAATAACACAAAGTAAAGAAGGTATTTATCATAATAATAATATAATAAGTTTAAGGAAATAACAGAAGGTAAAATTCCAAAATACTTGTTCAAATAGCTTTCTCGGAAGATTGAAAAAGGTACTTACCTACTTACTGTGTGCGTTGATGTTTAGGGTCAATAAAAGTAAATTTTCTAAATAGATTCACGAGTTAATAAATAGATAATGACGTTTATTTTGAGTATTCAAAGGTTTGTTTGATTTAGGGTATGATAATGACGTCAGTTTAGTATACTTAGCTTGGATGTATGCTTTATATTTACTTGACTACTTCAAACTAACAATACTATATAGAGTATTAAGTGATTTTAGTATGAAGTAAGATGAAAAACATATACAAATATAGTAAATTTAAATATTATTCGATAAACGAATTTTATATTCTTTAAAAATTATAAATATTGATTCGTAGGTGGTATTATAATATTTTATACTTAATTTATGTAGTTGCATTCGGTAATGCATATGGCAAACTTTTTTTCCTTACTCATACGAAACGGCTTTACTTATATCTGAAACTAGTTGGGAAGGAGCCCATTATAATGGCCAAACTTATATATATATATGCGTTTGATAATTACTTGGTTTTTTAAACATAACTTTACTAAATAAATAACCTTAACACAAAATAAAAAGAAAACACAATCAACTATCAATGAAATAAAAATTCAGGATATAAATTGAAAGATTAATACTTGTGCATGCGATGTCATTAATAAAAAAGAATACACAACATTTAGGAATAACTTTTAAACTATTGACCAGCACCTAAAATGGGACTACAAATTTTCGATTTTGCAATGTAATAATAGGACAACTATGGAGCGGTCTAGACATGGCAAGAAATAAAATGATGAAAACACAAAAAGCATGAATAAAATAATATTAAACATGTATGAAACTTATTCCTTAATACTCATACTGTAATACACGACAACAAAATAATATAGAGATCCCTTTACGACTAGAGCTTTAAAAATATCAACTCTATGTTTTTAAGGTTATTAAATATAGAATATAATATAATATATGTCCCAATACACATCATAAATTTGCGATTTATCTTATATTTTATACGAAAATGTTGTTAAAATGTGGTGAAGACACAACACAAAATATTATGTATAAATTAAATTTTGGGAACGATAATAAAATTTGGACATTCCAAACGTATAATAACATAATGCACAAAAATATTTAACTATCCTCGACATATTACATAACTTGCATGCAACACTCGGACCTAAACAGAAACTCGACAATCGATTCATACATTTATTAAGAAAATAAAATAAAACCTTTAATATGATATCTTAACTAAATTAAATTTACAGTGTGTAAAATAAAAACAATAACAATATAATTATTAAAATTAGACTCCTTGATCTTAAAATTATAATCTGAAGAATTAAAATAAAATGACATGTAATTATGGTTCATATTAAATTATGAACTTACTCAATAATAATGCTATAATATAATGTACTGAGGAAATAATGTTATCCTTCCTTCGTGAAAGTTTTTAATCTACTTTGATGAAACTTATTATGTCTAACATTTAATGATAAACGATAATTAATTATCGTAATTTGTTTAAACGATATATTGTAATACCATATCTGCAATAGCATATGAAGGATTAGTAAATGTTTTGCATTAATACCAATAAACTAAACATTAATACTTTTGTGTTTGCCTTCTCGAGCAGTTAATCCCAAATGATCATTTTCTTATAGTAAATTAATGTTGATAATATATAATTCTACATTATAATACTATGTATCTAGATTACATTTATTTCACAATTCACTAATAATTAATCAAGTTTATCGAGTTAATATATGACACCAACAACTGGCGTGTATCAAGTATTCTTTTGGTTATGAAAATTGAGCCCACCAAGAGGTCTGTTGTACGTTTAAGTATATTTCGACAAAATTGCAAAACGTTTATATTTTTATTGAAAACGTAAGCAGAAAAAAAAAGAGATGTATCAACATTTTTCACTACATTTGATTTTCATAAATATTGATATTGTTTTTTTTTAATTTAATTTAACTTTATATTATCCACCACAGGATAATTATCCTACAACTGAATAATTTACGTTGTTTTTCTCGATAAATATTAATTTTATACTTTTTATTTTTATTTTTTGTAATTTTTGAGACTAAATTATAAAATTCAGCACACGTTGACGGAAACTAAAATAAGATCTTTTTGCTATGAATTATGTGTATGCAGAGAATATAATTAGTTGATACATTTATAGAGGTTAGAGGATATGCTGTACATATATATATATATATATTATAATAGTAAAATCATACTTCAACAGCGAAGAAAAGGAGAAATCGACTAATATACACTGACGTCATTGGATCATAAAGGATCTTCATTAACCCAACTACAAATCACGTTTCGTGAGCATTGGTTCGTGTTAATGTTCTATTGTGGAATTTCATTTTCGGTTGACTCTGCTAAACACGTGCAAACTTCAAGGCGTCTTATTATTATAATTTATCAAATTTCGAAAATAGCAAAATATTGAAATGTGTGTACACGTGGGGCACGTGTCTGAATATTCATCGAAGGTCTTGTTATTATTTTCCCTAGGTGGTTTATAGCGTTGTAAATAAATAACGATTGAAAAAAAAAAAGGTGTGACTATGAAAATATATAATATTATTATAAATATACTAAGAGCGAGAGAGTGCAGACATAAAATAAACCGAACAATATGCGTTTTATTTCGTAGTTCAGTAAAGTATTACCGATCAGTTGGCGATGTATTCTAGGTAGAAAAATTGACGTAATTCTACCATTATTATACCACCACAAAACGCAAATAATATACAATTTCTGATTAAACATTTTTACTTTATTTTTGTTTAAGATCAAATTTATCTTAATATATAATTATAAGTACACGTGCACATAAAAACACTTCATAAATAATTAATTAAAAATATACAATCAAGTATTATACAACCTTGAAAAATAGGTTTAGAGGAACATATTTGGTATGCATATAATATTATATCATTAAGTTATTTTGAATTATTTATTTTAATATAATAATATACATGACATTTTTTTATTTATAAATAAACATATTAAATTATAAATAATATCGTATCGGTTTAAATAAAATTTGAAATAATTTGGGTAATTTTAATAACATCGTTTTTTAGTTTCCAAGGCTTAATCTCAATAAATAATTAAAAAAAAAAAATGCTCTTTTACTTAATTAATTTCGTGGCTGCTAGCGGCGACTGATAAAAACCAAATATCTGTTGTCTTCGAATTTCTCACGAACACGATTTTGGTCAACTCAACCTTTCGTCGATATGAAAAAAATCACGAATAACAAATTAAAAAAAAATATGACTGTTATGAAATTAAAAGTTTCTTTTTCGTTGAGTTAAATTTAAAAGAAAAGAAACACCGTTTAAATTCAATCCGTTTGCCGTCGATCGCACGTGGTTTTCGGCGATTTTACATTTTGTTGAATTGCGATGCATAACTCTGAAGAATATCAGACTATTACGTGTAAACATCAAGATTGAACGCATTGTTGCTTCCGTACGATTTGGCGATCAGACGTACTACAACAAGTTGAATCAGGTTCGGTACTTTGATCTGATGTGAAATAAGCGCCAAACACGCGTTTTATCTTCGATCTCGACTGCGGGATGTTGTGTACATTACAATATGTTAATATTTTATATAGTTTCAGTCGAACGTGTTTAAATTTAAAGCTCTGATTTTTTTTCCAGAATAAAATAGTAGACGTTTTTTTATACGTTTTATAGCAAAATAAATACATTATGCACTATTGGATAGTGTTACGCATCGATTGAATATTGTTATTAAAATATAATTGTGCGAGTATTCGATACTATATTTTATTATTATTCTTTAGAATCAAACAAACACTAATTGTCAATTAGTGATTTAAATTAACTAAATATAAAACACCAAATATAACGACACTGTGACGTTATATTTTAATGTGCTGTATGAAAAGTATAAAAACGTCTTAACACTCTTAACTCTTACACAAATAGATGAAATAGTACTTACGAATTGGCGATCTTCAAGATTCAATCGGTTTCGCACGGAATCCAAAACAGTCAAATATAAATAACCGTAGTAAAATGTTTACAGAAAATTGTTGTGTTACAGGAAACCATAATATAATATTATATAACACCAATGTTTTAGCGATACGCAGTAATAAACAATATTATTATTAAACGTAGTTTATCGATAATGAGGGTGACAAATAAAAACAAAACGGTTTGCAAATTATTTGATCAAATATTAAACTATTACACAGCTTGTGTACCTACGCATTAGTATTTGTAAAGCTACAAATACACCCTCTCTTCCGTATCTACCCAAATAGTATGAACGGTGTATGATTTACAACATACTATTTGAATACCTACTTAATAAAAAAAAAACGAATGATTAAACTTTTAAAATATTCACAACTATTAATGTCCTATATAGATTGGGCATTTCAATTTTTTTTTTAGCTACTCGGTAACAATAATTGTAATTTATACATTCGTTTTATACCGATACCAGAGTTGTGCATAGAATACTGTAACAATGGTTGACCTTTTTAAATTTATTTTCGCGAACTTCTTTTGTTGACGATATTATTCATTTCCTTAAACAGAAGAAAAAATAAATGGTTTTAGGTACTTCCGATTCAATTTCTTACGTTACAAACCCTACATATTATTATTTATTGGTATATTGAATGAATAATAAAATTTCTCTTTAATTTCTCTTCTATATATAAACGACTTAAGATTTTATTTTTATTTTAAACGTGTAGGTACAAATCATTAAATTTGGTTTTCGAGTAAAATGTTAAATTATATTCAATGAAACAAATTAACAATCTCTTCTTTTTCAGTGTTATATATAAAAACGAAAATTCTTCCACATTATAGGGAAATGTATTTTCTGTACACAATAGCAATTGATGTGAAAAATACTCATTTTTCTAACGTGACGATTTTGACTAAGTATCTTCGCCTCCGTAAAAGCATTTTCTATTTTAGTGCTTACCTACCTTGTTGGATTGTTAAATATGATATTTTTGTATTTTTTACAAAAGTGACCACATCGGTAAACCGTTGTTTGTAGTTCTGTAATAAGCATTATTTCTTTGCTATTTGTCAAGTTTGACGTAAATAATTATATTTAGATTTTTTATTTTATGAACACCTACATAGTCGATACATTTATAAGTACGTGACATATTTTTATTTAAAAAATAATATATTCGTATTGCATAAGTTTAATATATTATACGCGACTTTACAGCATCGATGTGAGAAAAGTCAACGTGTGAAAATGGAAAAGTAGTTTTAACAAAAGCTGGTTGTACATTGTAATATTTATAACGGGCTATATACTTACGTTCGGAACTACATGTGTACATATTCGACAGAAAAACAAATTTCACTTATCTGAACTTATGGTTAAAACTTTTGCTAACCGAACTTTTGTGTTAAAACACAATATCATTGCAAGCACTATTTTAATATCGACGTCGTTTTTCACCTTTATTTACAGTCGTATTATAATCAGTAAATCGTTGTCTAATACGGTTGTTATACTTGCATAATATAATAATAGCGTACATTACATAATAATACGAGTATTATATCCGACATCAACGTTATGTAATTCTATTTTGTTAATCCGCGACAAGTTCACGTTTGCTTATGACGTGTGCAAACACGTATAATATTAAACGAATAATAAAAACAAACTCGACACGCAGATGGAACCTTTGAAAAAAAACGACGCACCAAACGAATCGGCCGGTGACTATACTCGACGATGACGGTTTTTGACGGAAACGAAATTTGTTGAAAACCACTATAATAGACACGCTGCAGGTCATCGTCAGGTTTCGTGGCTCGAGTAGATCGTGTGACGTTGGATTCGGAATTTTTATATTCCTTAGAAGTGATACGCGTTGGAGGATATAGCTGACAGCCTTGCTATTATACAGTGTGGATTGTATAAGTACACGATTGAACGACGACATCGTGATGGATGATACATTATTATCGTTACATTCGATGTGGGTTTTTGAGCGAAGTCGTTTTTTTTTTTTATATAATGCCAATGTTTGTGCTCGCTAGGTTTTCAAAAAAAAACCTCTATCAAAAAAATGTTTGTAAAAAATGTACATTTTTTTAATTTGATAAAAGTGGTCAGTTAATTTTTTAAATATTATTATGTACTTGATTTTGAATTAAAACTTGTAACTTTTTAACACAAATAATGAAACTGAAATCTTGTTAAATGTTCGAAATTGTGAAAGTTCCATAATGCCGAAATGTTTGAGTCTATTACGTTGAACGTTTTATATTTTAATAATAATTTAACTATACAATACAAAAGGTGTTAACTTTGTGTATTCGTAAGATTATCGAAAATTCTTAAAATAGTGCAAAAATGTTTCTATTGTTTAAAAATATAATACATGTTAGGTTCTCACGAAATTTTTATTTCGTAAGTCGTAAATTATCTTTAAAAAATCAATTGAACAATTTTGAAGATTAAACAATATTGTAGTTTACATTATTTTTTAATCTATAAAAGTATTAACTATGTAATTTTGAGAACTTTTGGATTCATCTATAAACCTGTAAAATATTTTACATTTTTTCATAGTTATAAAATAAAAAAAATAGATGATTGTTTTGTCAATTATCGAGGTTAAAAATAAAAATAATATTTTAATTACAAAGGTCCCCTGTGCTTTTGTCGAAAAAAAGTTATCTATAAATTGGTAATTGGTAATTTTTGTTTCAGGACGAGCTTCTGGTATAAATTCAATAAAATCGAAAAGTTTTTAATGTTTTTAGTTACAGTTTTTTCGCCTGCCGTGTATTGTTAAATCGTATTACTATCGATAAAAAAATAGAATCCAATTACGTAATTAAAATATTAAAATATGAATAATAGTGTACTTAACTTTTTATTTTGTTTAAAACATAATATATATATTTTTTAAATACGGCCCACAACACAACACATAAATTTCATAATTGTTTTAATAAAATTGTCGCAATTTTTCTTTTTAATATGCCTAATAATGTAATATACTTATAACATTATTATATTTATTTTTATATTTCAATCGGTTTCGTTAGAAAAACGAACTAAATAATTTCATCACTCCAAACAATACGGGTGTAATACGTTGAGTGTATTTAATAAGTAATAATCTAGGTACGCATAACTTATAGTCAAAATGTTACTTAACTATTTACCAATAATTAGGTCTGCGACCTAATTCCGTACATTGACTGCCGAATAGAAGCTCTAATTCCACTGAACTCCGTAATACATTAAATTGATTATTCACTGTGACTAATCGTTTAATTGCAGATCGAGTGAATGAGTTGTAAATGTACTGTGGAGTATTATTATCCGCTGTAGCCGAGTTCCTGAAATTTTATAGTATAGGTGTTTGAAGAGCTCGCATATAATATAATACATTATAATATTATAATACATCATAATAGTATATAAAAACGAATAGCTAAGTTATTGTAAAATAAGTATTTGAAAATCATTAATATTTTGATCTCGAAATTGATTGGAATTTCCAATTACGATAACTTATGTTAGTATATCATGTACTGTACATACGAGATTGTTAAGTAAGATAGTTATTCTCGTCTTCATCGTTACGTTATCTGATGTAAATTGCTTCGTGACGACTGAAATAAATAATTTTTATGATTTTTTTTTTTTTTTTTACTTCAAGTTCATATTTTTATAATATTATATACAATATAGTACCTAAGTTGACGAAATGATTGAAACATACCTGCTTAGTATACTTATGCCGATATTGTGTTTTACAAATAACACAAACGTCGCTGCTGTCGTAATAATATTGACAATTATTGTACTTTTGAATTTTAAGTGTCTCGATGATATACGGATCATTTAATACCAGTGCGCAGAGATATGTCGGAGATGGGATTAGTTGGTATAAGAGCCAAGAGGCTTGCATCCCACATAGCGCAAGATTTTTGTAATAATACATTTCACTAATTAAGGTTTGAAAACTTACATGTACATTGCACATATTATATTAGTATGAGGCTTAATGCTCCCCTAAGTACAAATCATAAATACGATCAATACTGCATGTTATATTGTAGGCATATGGCTTTTAGTTTAAGGAGCTAAATTCTAAAAACCATTAACGATGAAACATTGGTACCTATATACTGTTCAATTTTGTTTATTACAGCAATACATAACAATGACCTAATTAATAATTATATACTAGCAAACGTTATTATTATTATTTCATAAATTAAAATGTTCATAATTTTTAACAGGAGTCATCCGACGTCATGTACAAATTATTTTTATACAAAAAATTTGATTCACTTACTGTTTCAATGTTTTCAATTATTTATAACTACGATGTATACAAGTTTAACAGGTTATGACAGTTATAAATAGTCTTCGATAAATGAATAATGAACTAATTAAGTAAATAAATACCTATTTACTTTTAAACCTAAAAACGTACAAAATCATAATATCATATTAATTAAAATTCTTTTTAATATTTGTTAATTGCTCATTAATTTTCTCTATTTTACAATAAGAAATCGTTTAATTATATTGTTAATTTCATCGTTAATTATATATTATTGACGTGCGTAAGTTATAAAGAAACATTCATTAACAGTCGCGAAGTCTAATTTAGTTTTTTTTTTTTTTGATTAAATAATAACCTGATAAAATATGTTTATATTTAAGTTCTATATTTAACTATAATTAAAAATGGAAATTTTTATTTATTCTTTTTTGTACATTGATATTTTGTTTTGACTCATGAAACGAAATATTTTGACGATTATCGAACGAATGTCCCTGAAGATATTACGAAAACTTCTAGGTTTTAAACATTTTTCATCTAAGTAGCTTGTGTTAATCGCTTGAATGTTAAAACGAAAAAAATTTATAAGAAGTCATTTTTCGATCTTTCGTATACTGTATAAAAAAAAATATACATAAAAGTAAATTTTAGTAAACATTTTTAAATAAATGTTGTTGTGAAATTTGTAGTGACCATATTACATTTTAGACTAAAATGTATCTTTTATCTTTGAAATTGTACTGTTTTTCATTGAATTTCTTGTATTATATTATACATTTATTTCAATATAATTTTATTATAGCCCATTTTGAATTTTAATTTAATTATAACTATATTGTAATTGATTGTTTATGTGGGGAGAAATGTGATTACATGTCGTTTTTATAATTTATTGATTAATATTACAATACAAATAGCTTTTATCCTATCAATATTTTAATATTAAATTGCATTAATTACTACAATATTAAGTATAATATACCACATTATATGATCTGAAAATTTCCTGCAATAGCCTGTCATTTATGCATGCATAATAACCTAAATAAAATATATTCGCAAATTTTAGTTTGACAAAATGTTTTTATGCTTGTCTTTATTACATATCAAAATTATTTACGTTTAGTAGGAACACGGTTATGTCATTTTTATTGTGTAGGTATTATTAAAAAAAAACAAATTCATTCATGTTACCTGTTCCTTTTGTTTTTGTTCTGCGCATTGCGCATGTGTATTGTTTATACAACACTTACTTATACTTTTCTAGTTTTATTTTCATATAATTTTATACACTTGTTTAGCTTTTAAACATTCGATTTCTTCAAAAAAAAATCGAAATAGTTTTTCTATGTTCATTCTATCGAATCGTTTTATCTTTTAAACTTCATATTCAGAAGTCTTTTAAAAACTTTCTTGATTTATATGTTGTTAATGGAAATTGAAACTAATAACCAATGACGTTTTTCAGAGTTGCAAGTACTTTATTTTAGGTAATATCTAATCATTAAATATTATAGAAACTACTTTGACATTCAAATCGCAAAATTTTATAAAATAAAATGTGGTGAAAACTAACCACCATTAAGTTTGCAGAATAACCAAAAATACACATATTATAAAATATATTAAACAAATTTGTTGGTAACTGTTGTGGGACATTTTCAGATTACTACCACGATTTGTTGGATTTTATTTATTTTCAGTAGAACTTTTTTTGTATGTATATATTTTTAGTGCTGCCAACTAAACTCCAACAGTACAACTTTAAATTAGTATTTTTTTCCCAAATTTAAACATTAAAATAACTATATTATTTTATAGTTATTTTCTATGAATATTAACCAGGGATCATTATAAATTATAATGTAAATGTAAATTGTGAGTTAAAATAATGATAAAAATTATTTTATTTTATGTAGATATTAAATATTTAGCTTAATTTTTTAATAATAATTAATATATACATTTTACACCATTAGGAAAATACTTCTCTTATACTATATAACTATGGGAATATTTATTATATAATTTATATTATTGTTACTTTTACACACTATGCATTTTCTTCTCGCAAAAAAAAAAAAATAAGAAGCAAATTATTATATCTGTGAACACTGAATAATTTGTGTAAATAACTTAATTTTAGTAGATAATCGAATTATTTCATTAAGTTTTATGATTTTGTTTGATTATTTATTCATTAAAAAAAAATCTCTACAGAATATAGATTTATTTGGTTTTAGTTATAATTGAAATGTTAATTAAAATAGCTAGTTATATATTTTTATCAATAAAAAAAATGATATTTTTATTTAAATAATATTAAAAAGTGAATTAGATAAGAAATCATTAATATACTGTTTTTGTTAATACTTGATAAATTTATAATTAATCATTAGTATTATGTATTTAAGTTGTTATCCTAAATTAAATGAAAACCATATTTTTATTTAATTTTAAATACATTTAAGTTAAAGTTAATAAAAAAAATCTTTCAAAATGTTGCTTATTGCTTAGCTCATCTACTTTTATTTTAAACGCCTTCACATAATTTTATACGAGTATTTTTATACATTGGATCAATATTCGATATAATATTATAAATGGAAAAGTTAAATAATAATAACAATAAAAAAATACTTGCGTATATTTTTTAAAAACTTAAATAGTCATTTTCATTGGAAAATAATGATATCCTCAAAGAAATATTAAAATATGAAATAGAAAAAAAAAATTTAGATTTCAAAACGTGCAATGTTAAAAAAATATTGATTAATTTAACATCAAATATATAAATGTAAAAAAAATAAAATAAAAAGGTTTACACAAATGAACAAACTTATTTATGGTTCTTTTATTTGATTATTGGTAAAAAAATTTCTATAATATATTGCTGAAAAAAATGAAAATAAGAATTTTTATTATTATCAATGTATACAATCATACTAAATATCTTAATATCTCTAATCTTTATTGTATTTCCAAAACATTTTATCAAGTTAAATTTTACTACTGTTATAAGTGTTATATTCATTTATACATTTTTTTTTGTCGAAGTTTTACAAAATAAGTATGTACCTATTATTAAAGTTATTATTTGAATTTTGTAGGTAATTTCTAATGTAATATTTTCATATGCTTATATTCAAATGACAAATAACATATTGGCTTAAATGTTCGTATGGTTCATTTTTAGTTTTAAATATGTTAGAAGTTATTTATGTAAGTAAAAGACTTTGTGTTTTTTTTTTTACCTAACAAAAATAATAATTTTGAAAAACTTAACATTTTAAGCATACCTTATGATTTTAAATCTTTACATTGTTACCTTAAATCAAAATTTCAAACTGTATTTAACTGAAATTTATATCTATACTTACATTGTATAAATTAAATTTTTAATATTACTTATCTAATGAGTTTTAAGTAAATTATAATAGTTTAATAAAATTTTTTTTTTCCTTTATAAACCTTTGTATCGTTACGTATTTATGCTTTAAAAAATATTAACAATATACTTATTGTAATGGTGTTTATTTAATTAGTATGTTATAATAATACGATAATATATAAATGTCCTCACAATAAAACGTTTTAAATATTACCCTCCATCGTACAATACTAAACGCATGAGTTGTTAAATTAGAAACAAAACATATAAAAGCATCGTAAAAAGTGAAAAAAAAAATAATAAAAATTCTATTTTAAAAAGATTGATGTGACGGGCGACGGTGTTTTTCATAACCCGTTCAAATTGAAAGCTCTTCAGCAGCAATTCTCTAGATCGAATTTAAAGTCGGATGAAATTCAAGTGTTATCGCTTCGATAATAAGCGCGGTCCTTCGCCTAAGTATTCCGATAATGTTAAGTTAATATCAATGTGTACAACATATAGTACAACCGTACGGCGTACACGCGTCTAAAGTAATCTGAAATTATAATTTATAATATTAATATAATAATAATAGTATGATGTATTGCCATGTTGTCATTATTATGACTATAATTTCGCAGGGCGCGCATAATATGAGATATTATTAATAATAATATTAATAACAATATGCGTGTGCATAGTTGCCGTAACGAGCATTTACAAACTACTGAAGTATATTATTATACACACTATACCTACACGTTCCGATTTGATCGCGATCAAGTTGAAGTATCTACCGAGCTTAATGTAATCGTATTGTGGTTTTATCTCTCGCGTTTTGAAAGGTCATATACGTACACAACAACGAGAATTAATCGTAATTAGTGTACACATTTTCAAAACTTTTAAGCGGCCTAACCTATAACGACTCTCTCTCTCTCTCTAAAAAAAAAAAAGGTTAATACGCGAGAGACGTGTGAGAGAAACAGAGAGGAAAGAGAGAGAGAGAGCGAGCGAGCGAGAGAGAGAGTGAGTGGGAGAATCTGTGTATGTGTGTCTGTGGGTCTGTGGGTGAGACAGAATTTGAGAGATAGTTATATTATAGTGTGAGGGTTATGGTGACTGGGTGAATCAAAGTGTGGCGGTGGTGATGTGGAGGCTGGCAATTATTATTATTATTATTTTTTATATTTTTTGGGGGGGTAAGGTCTGGAGCCCGGAGAGCGTCGTCGTGCATCTACTAGCTTGTCCGGCGGCGTCACGTCGTACTCGAGAGGAGCAGTCAGTGTGTAGTGTAGCGCGCTCGCGACAGTACCGGTCGACGACTACAATTCGCATTTGACAAAATTCGTTGGTTGTTCGTTTCGTTTTGGTTTTTGTTTTTTAGTTTTTTTGTGCGGTTTCGTTTATTTATTTTTTGAGATTACTTTTTCTGTGCTATATAATATATAGAAATTATATTAAAAAAAAAAAAAATTAAGAGTGTAGGTAATTTACTCGTTATTAATGTTATAATATAATAATAGTAATAATAATAATTTTTTAACTGTTTTGATTCGAAAAAAGTTTTTAATCGAAAGTGATAAACGATCGCACTTGAAATTTAATACAAATCTACTAAATGTGAGTACGCTTAAAAATATGTATCCTATTTTTATTTTCCTATGATTTATATATTGTATGATGGATCATAGAGAACTATATAGTACAACTGCCAATCGGGTTTCAAATAAATGATAGCAAAAATAATAAAAATAATAATAAACCATTACAATATTCTAAAAGTGATTACCCACTAACGAATATTTATTATTCAAGTTTTAATTATTGAAGGAGATAAATGTTTTTATATTACTAGTTGTTGTTTAAAATCATCTGAGAGTGATTTTGAGAGTAGCTTCTATCTAGGGAATTTAATAAAGTTAGACTATGGAAAAAATAAAATACACACATACACACACAACGTGTTTAACAACTTAAATCCAAATTAAATTTTAAGACGGTACTTTCCAATATATTATAATACAATTTAAATGTAATTTGTACACTAAACATTTTGTTTTTAAATTGTTTCAAATATTGAAAATTTGTATTACATAACGTACGTATCTTATTATTATACATATTTACCTGTAACAAATATTTGTAGCTAAACATACGTTATACGTTTTAGGTGTTTCAAAACATACTTTATAAATATACTGTACACACTACCTGAATTAAAGAAGCTAATGTGTACCTAATTAAATGTTAAATAAATAAGGCTATATACACAAATAAATTAAAATAATTGCATAATAATACAAACATTTATTCATTGGTATAGTAATACAATTTCCTGTTCAATATAAATAATAAATATATATATATATATATAATTTTTTTTAGATATAGTTAATAAAAGTAAAATAAATATTTATTTTTTCGTCGATAAACTGTGGTGATAGGCAATTTTTTTCAGTTCAAATTTTCAATGCATTAGTTTAAATTAAATATCATACAAAGATTGTACTTTTGCAGTTATTAAATTTCAATTTAAAATTTATTTGAAAAATTGTTTATTAATATTTAATTATAACAATCAAAGAACTATTTTATTATTATAATATTTCATTAATCTCTTATTATTATTATAATACAAATTACATTTAAATAATCTTTTAGTATTAATTAAATATATCAATATATTATGCAAATGAAAAACATAGTCTTAAAATACGAGCTAGTTTTTTTTTATACAGCTTAAGAAAAAAATTTGACATAGAAATAAAATAAAAACTAAATTTTTTATTTTATGAATGAAATATTTTGTTTTTGTAACAAAATACAATGTTTTCATTTAGAGCAAAATAGTATGCTATTAATTCAGCTGTGTTTTATTTCTAGGAAAAGGAAACTCAACTTACTATTATGTCACTATTTAAGCTGGCCATCTTTTAATACAATGGTTATTAATTTAAAGTTTTAGTTAAGTCATAATAGAATAAATAAACTATTTTTGAACAATACACAACAAGTTATATAATACCTGTTGTTTATTTTTGATTCGTATACTTAACTACTGCTTTGGTTATATAGCAGTGGCGTGTTGTTTATCCAAATAAGTGGAAATTCAAATAATAATGTTTTTTAGTAAAATTACTAGTTACATTTGATATAATCATGGAAAACCACTTGTGTTCCATTGTGATCTTTTGTATAGGTTAGGTTAGCTATGTTAACTAACTGGTAAATATTGTCATTTTAAGAGGTCATCATAAACAGATAAACAATAATTATTCTTATAATAGAACTAGATTGAATATTTTATTATTTTGTAATGTATTTGATTTAATTGTTTTGAATATGTAATAGTTACTCATGACTTTTAATATTATCTTAATAATAATTAAAATAGTTATTCATCATTTATTTAGCTTTAACCGTATAATAAATAATATAAAAACCGTAAAAGTAATTTATTTAAAATTATAATGCATTTATTGTTTCCTAAAAGTTTTTATTAAATACAGACGTATATGTACACACATATTTTTAACTATTTAGGTTTAATATGTAGGATCAACATCGTAGGTACCTACATAATTAAATAATTTACAAATTTACAATACATATTATATAGATTATTGCACTATTTTAGTTAAATAAATAATTTCTTTTCTTTTCTTAATAAGTTTGATATTTTTAATAAACTATAGTCACTCAAAATAATATTTAATTCCTATAGTAATAATTTGTACTTAAACAAAAAAATAACACGAGCATTTCAAATAGGTAACTACGTTAAACCTACGTGTGTACGATCGTTATTCCGAAATAATCCTAAAGTTGGTATAGGTGTACGTTCATCTATCAGTATAACGATGATGAATGGGTTGAACGATTACTTTACCCCTATAATGTTCAGTTTCCAAACCGCAGTTAACCGTGTTAAATAATACAACTAATGAAGTTTGAAAATTATTACAACGCAACTGTTTTTAAAATCGCTTTTCAAAAATGATTGTTGTTCTAGCATACATCAACATAATAATCGCATTTTTGGTTCACTCTATACAATAATATAATACTAAGTATCTATACAAATTATAATATTATAATAACTTGCCTACTGATGATAATATTCATTGTCCAGGACGTCGCTGAATAAACAAATTAACTAATTATAATTTTGATCACTGGCTGCAAATGAGTATTTAGTTTTTTTTTTTTTTAATTTTATTCAAAGTCAAATAATTATTAATAATAATAATAATAATAACTTTATATTATGTTTAATATTATTTGCTTTTTTTAGTTATATGACGATACCGATTTTTATATTGCTAATTATATTTTTTAAATTTGTTAGTGAAATGTTTAATTAAAGTGAATAGGTAAATCAATATGAAATAATTGTTTAAAATATATAATATATTGATCATTACCTAATTATTACATAAAAAAAAAAATAGTAACTAATAACATTGAACGCATAAAAACGGAATGAATCAATTTATTAATAATTTATTTAATATTAATTAAAGACAAAGTATAAAGACAATTAACTTTATTTTTTTAAACTAACATTTCAATAGTTTTTAAAATATAAAAATTAAACCAAATTTTTTACAGAATTTGATCAATATTGAACTTTTTACTATAGATTTGAATAAAATGTGGTAAATAAAAAAACAATTAGGTCAATGTTATATTACTGAAAATAATGACCAAAAACAGAATTACAATTATACATATATATTACAGTAATTATGCTTTTAAAAAAAATAAATTTATACACTTAAAAAAAAATATTATATTAGAATTCATAAGTTTGAAGATATGATATTTAAATTCAATATCAAATTAAATCGTTCATTAAGAAAATCGACCATTGCAATTGGAAATATCTTTTATTTGTGGCTTCGAATGTTGATGCGGTTTAAAATATCAGTACCTACATTTAATTAAGCGTTATAGTTTAGTTTACAAATCATACTCGAATCGTAATTTGAGTATTTGAGTGTATTCTGCTTTTAGTTTTATATTATTTTAAAATATTATGTTAATTAATGATACAACCCTACCTCATCAAGAAGATACCATATTATTAAAGTGATTTTTGTTATTTTTTCGGGTTTATTGTAATTCGAAACAGATGTGTCAGATAGCATTATTATTTACGTTGTATTTTATTACAGTATACGGTGTGTTTTAAATTTCTTTTTCTATGTAAAATAAAAAGTAATAGTCCGTGTGATGTGAGCACATGAAATGTGATATTATTATAAGCGTCATAACCTTTATCATTTCAAAGTTTTGAATTTATTTAGATATATAAGCTTATAAAGTTTTTCTAATGTATGCTTATTCTAAGATGTCATAATACTATAATATGGGTATAAACTTCTTAAAAACATAACATTTCATATCGCAGGTATGTTTTTAAAATATTATAAATTTCAATTAGAGTAGTCGGAATATTTAAACGAAGAAAAATAAATTATGAAATATCAGCTGTAATAATATCTTAGTGACACAAATGATATTATAAAAGATTTTTCTTGACGTCAGTATATAAGACATCTGTCAAATCGATAATTTATAATTTAAATATTCTATAAATATAAAATATATATATTGTTTTTTTACTGAAAATAAATTATTTTGAATCTACTTTTTGGGCTGTAGTCTCGAATAACTAATAACAACTTAATTTAAACTTACATTCGTACAAATAAAGACCTAATTGCCATTATAAAATGTTACTTGAACACAAAAAAACAAAATATTACGTTTGACGTTATTTTAATATATATAATATATATATATATATATATATATATTACTATCTTGAAAAAGTAGCTAATATACGAAATTTGAAATTAGAATACATTTTAGCTGATTAAAAGGTATTTCAAATAAGTGTATATTTTTCGGGTAAATTTGAAATCATGAAATTATGTTTTATTCCGCATTCTGTTTTCTTCCGCATTCTATAATTCCTCTCTGAATAATAATTGCAATATTTTGCAATACTAAAACTGTCCAAAATTAGGATAGAAAAGTACTATAAATAAACAAATTGTTCTAGTTAAAGTATTAAACATTTTGATTGAAACAAAAAAAAAATACTTTATTACATGAAATGTGTACGTTAGTTAATGGAAAACTACACGATATCATTTTAAAAATTAATTATAAAAACCGAGAAACTTATGCAATCTGTTAAAAACTGATGTGTAAATATTTTTACGTTTTCACGTAAATTTTTTCCAATATTAAGGAAATTATAATAGAAATCCCTTAATATTCTTGACATTTAAATGCAAACTGGATCCAAAATACTATACCTACCAAGAAACACTTTCGTCGACGATGACTGGAGCAAGTGTTCTGATTCAAAACGAGGTAATAGACATTTAGATCAGAATCCTGCAATTGCCGTGAGAAAAATTAGAGTGATAGATCGCTACCACGAAAGAGGCCTGTATAATACAGAAACGACGTTAGTTTTTTGTTATTTTATCTGTTTCGAAATCGTAGCAATGTATGTTTTGGAGCGAAATAATAATTATTTTTTGTACTTCGGTGTTTATAATTTGACACGTTAGCCCTCCTCACGCTCCCAAAACGTTTTATCGGGTTTCAGATTTTGCCTCCGCCACAACGTTATAAAATTTTCTGCCAACGCGATAAATCGTCGCGTTAGTATAATATTATTATGACTGCAAGCGCGACGAGTTGACCGCGACCACCGCCGCTTTCCTCGCAGGACAATCCCGTCTAAACGGGACTGCTGACGGAAGCTCTCGCGGAATGTGAATTGCGATACATACAACAATAATATATCTGTTGTCGATTACAAGATTCGACGTGGTTTGAAAAATAATACAGACGCGCGTGTTTACTCTTTCCATATAATATATATATAATCCAATGAATTAATTATTGTTAATTTATAACATCCAGTCCTCGTACACGCACACGCTCACACAGACACGCGTACGGTGTACAATATATATGTATAGATAAATGTGTTTCCGTGTGTGAGTACACACACACACACACACGCACACTGGCTTCCGATGTAAACATATTGGTAAACACACTGTTACATCGTACAGACCACAAACTTAATCGCCTACGGTAATTCGTCAATATAACTAACGTTACGGGTAATCAAAAATCAATACTTTTGCTCTTCACCACACACACACACACATACACACATACACACATAACACACTCACACACGTACGCGTACACACGACGACAAGTGATTTATTAGTGGGGTGAGAACGCGGTTCAAATCCGTCCATAAATTATCCGCCGTTCGTCGGACCAAAATGTTGATGGCGCTAAACTTTTTGCAAGTCCAATTTACGATGCATTTTATCGTTATTTATTATATCAAGGGTGGAGTTTTCCGCCTGGAATTAATGCGCGCTCAAGGTCGGGCCGTCCTGTATTATTATTATTATTATTATTATACGTATGGAGATTTCGAGCTCCTTCGCACTGCGGTCTAATTGTATTTGAGGAAACGCGGGGGCGGCGTGGCCGTACTGCGGGATCGTCGGCTACCGCCGGCTTTCAACAAATAACTTTTTGAGACTTTTTCTGCATGCCGAACTGGCGATCATACTGGAATAACGTAGAAAAACTATAAACATCGGACCGCCAAACCGATTGCGGTCGTCTACTCTGCAACGCCATGACTCACAAATTTTCCAGGCAGAATTATATATTATACGTGTTTATGTACAAATACTATACCTGCACCGTTCAATAGTAATTAACTTCTCGGCCTTAAGTACTATGGTCGAGTTTAGAACTGCAGTGAGCGTAAGTCCGATCGTCCGTACCTTCAATGTGTAGGTATTAAAATATCAGTGATGTGTTACTTATAAGTTGAATATATTATTAGCCTCGTAATTACAAATTATAGGTAATTTTATCGTATTTGGTTCAAAAAAAAAAAAAAAATATAAGAAACTTTTAAGCGTCTTTCTAGTGACATTTCATATTGATGTTGATTGAAATTGAATTTAATTATGAAATTATGTCAGCTACAGCGTTAGGTAATGCCTATGTAGTTGCATTCCTTAGTTGTTTTAAATAATAAGTTTAATATAATAAAAACATTAAATAAATAATCTGACTAATGGCTATTTTATAAGTTCTTTATAAGAAACATTTTTAATAATTATTGTAGAAAATATACGGGAAAAACTCAGCATTTTAATATGTGTTACATTAAGCGTAAGCTCAGATTGGAACAGAAATTTCATAGTTTTCAAAATCGTTTTTAAAGTCAATAACAACGATATCATCTGTAGTGTCCTGTCTCAATCTGGATGTATTTTAAATCAACACAATATAAGTACGAGTAATTGAGTATTATAACACTTTGTAGAAACAAATGTTGAAATGTCTGAAACGACTGAAAACACAATTTTGGATTCAATTGCAGAACATTGATTAAAGCATGCTGTCGATGACACTGCTATTATTGTAAAAATAAAGTGGTGAATACCTAAAGCTTTTTGTGTTTTTTTATTTTTTGCACGTAGGGTATTATTGTTATTTTTATATTTTTTTTTCATATAAAATACTAACCCCTTGGTATCTCTAATATTGATTTTTTTTTAACTCAACATTTAATTGATTTAGTATTAGAAATTAAAATATTTTTTGCGTTGAAAACATGCATATAATATTTGTATCAAATATATTTTTCTTACATCTATTATAATGTATTTATATATAATTCTTATATTTTCTGTTAATTAATTTTTTTATTTTTAATAATCAATAAATGTGTTAGATAGGTACCTATAACTTATGTCCTTCTCGTTAGGTACATTTTTAATTATTCTTATTAAAAACAAATGTTTAAAAAATATATTATAAATAATGAAAATGTACATTAGGTAAACTAGATATTTCATATGTATTATGTACAGGAAGACACGAGAGAGGAGACAACTCAATAGTAGTATCTTTGAATTATATATTATAATTTATAATTATTATTATTTGAGAATTTATCTGTAATTATTTTGTATTTGTTAACGCTTCTAGTTTCAATTAAAAAAAAAAAAAAAAAAAATAGAAAAAAAAAATTAACTGCACACACAGGTGTTGACATATTATTATACTATTTTATTGAGTGTAAATATTACTGTACCTACAAATAATACATATTATTGAATTTCAATAGTATTCAAATTTTCGGTAAAAATATCTTCCTATAATATCAATATTTAAATTAGATATTTCTTTACTTGTGGTCGCAGAACGACGCAGTCTTATGATCTTATTACATATGCCAACTGTATAATACGTGTGTCGTGTAGTATATGTGAATACACTACTTTTACTGAATACGTTTTATGTGCGAACATTCAATAACATCAAATAAATAACTGTCAGGCTATTATTTGCATTTGTATACAGTTCACTGACAGTGCACAAGTACCCCTTTAATGTATACTATATGTATTGTATAGATATATAGATAGGTACTAGCCATGTACGTTGATCTAGTCGAATGCCAGCTCAAAAATAATTTTATTTTTTCACAAACAGTATTGGACTTTGATTCAATCGTTGATGCGGTATATTGATTGAAGATTAGTATTATTTCACGGTGTAAAATATGAAATGTTAGTTTTACGATATAACTTGTATTAAGGTTATAATAATACTATAATAGTTTAGTGATTATATCAGGAGCACGCGTGAATAGTTTAAATACAATAGTGAAAATAGTTGCGTGACTCATAATGATCTATAATCTAGTAAGTAACAGAAAATGTCTAAGATTTTATTTCAATCAGTTTTGTTGAAGACAAACAGATCCAACTAGGTGTTGTGATTTTGGTAGAAATAAAATACATCTTAAAATGCAGATAAGTTAAAAGTATATTATACTACACAAGTTTGATAATCGAACAAATATTATTATTATTTTTTTTCTTATTAATAAGTTAATAACCAAACTTTAATAATTATTTTTTGGTAAGTTCTTATGATTAAAACGACTAACACTAAATTATTGTGAATTATTATGATTTTATAGACTTTTTGTCGTATTTGTAATCAATTACCTTGATACTGTTTAAAATTTCAAATATTAAAATACCAATAGATAAGATAAATGTAATATTTTACAAATAATATACATTAATGTAAATTACACGAATTTAATGATCATTCCTGTGTAAAAATAGATGTATAAGCAATACTACTGATTAAAAAAAAAATCGATATAGATAAATCAATAATAAAAAAGAAATCGTGATTAAAATACCCAGTAGCGTATTTCAAACATTTTTCTGGGGGGGTCCACAGTTTATGTGTAATTAAATAATTTATGTAAACTATGATAACTATATAGGTACCTATCGTCTTTATGACACATTATATTTATCTGTAACTTGGAAACCATCGTCAGAATACACAGAATACCAACTTCTATACTTATAAGTTATAACTTAACTATACTGCAGGAATAAGCATCAGTTTTTTCTTCTGGGGGGGTCCATGACCCCTGGATAACCCCTTAAATACGTCACTGAAAATACCAATCAATCGAAAGTCCTTAGCTTCATGTTTCTGGTATATATTTTAACAAACCCTATACAAACAGCATACAGTTGTCCTTATTTCATATTATTAAACCACAACGATTAGTCGCAGATGACCACTCTGTAGAACTACAAATATACGATACATATGGGATCGTAATCGAGGTAAAATTATTATTTATACGAATATATTCGTCTCTTGATTGATATTTTATACGAGGTTAACATTTTTCCCAAGCAATATTATACTGACTATCCTGCAAAATACCAAGATATTTGTATGCGTGCAATATTATATATCTATTATGTGCATGTATACAGTTTACACGAGTACTTATATTTCGTATATGAAGTTTTTTGATTTATCAGAAGTGAAATTAGCTAATATATATATTAGTTGTATAATATATTATTACTCTACCGATTGCACTTTAACGACTGTTTTTTTTGTCCCGTTATTACTTCGGGTACGAAGTTTTTGTCAAGCTGTCGGGTCGTCGGAAAGGAAAAGTATATATAATAATATAGTTAACGTTATTTTATATATATAATATATATATATGATGATGATACAGAAGAAAAAGTGGCAATTAACGAAAAACTAAAGAAACGACGGAGCATTGTTTTTGTACATAAAAAATATATATATATAAATCTCGTTATCGTAGCGAAATAATAAAAAAAAAAAAAAAAAAACGAGACAAGACAATTATATTATACGTATTATTATTACTACTCAGCTGCTGCGGATAATATGCCCGCGACTCGATATTATTATTATTTCGTACCGACGCGCATCGTCGCCGAAATACTAACCTATCGCCAGCACGGCAAACCGTATAGCGACGACGACAATATTATATTATATTGTAAACGCTCTGTATGACGACCGTATCACCGCCGTATAGTCGTCATTTGTCAACCCTTCAGTTATTTTTAATAACCCGTCCGAAAACCCGACACTTTCCAATATCGCTCGGCGGCTGCGGCGAAGAAAATATTATACGAACACACACACACACACGTTCAAAGTTTGCGACATCGTCACGGGTCTCGTGTATTCATAGATAGTTATATAATAGTAATAATAATATATAACGACGAAGACGTTGACGAGACGTGTACGACCGTGTGCGTGTGTATTTATAGTCGTATCTATTTTCATCACTCTCTCTCGTCGTCTATCTCTCTAGCGCGCTTCTCCGGTTCACGATCAACCCTACAGCCTTTACAACCCCCTCTTTGCAGCCGCCGCCCGAACAACCCTTCCGCCGGCCGAGCTATCAATTAAACGCACGCTGCATCGGCGGCGGCGCCTACGTGCCGGCGGCCCGCCCGGTCGTTACCCCCCTCGGGGGAGCCTCGGTCGAATTTCGATTTTCGATTCGTCGCCACCGCCGCCGACAGAAGTCGTCGAAATCATCGCGTAATTATTAAATCGATATAATGTTTTAATTGTACGCCAAAACGATACGTCGTTACATAATATACACGCGTACTTGCAGGCGTCGTGTCATACGGCGGTCGAATTAGGCGGTGACCGCGACACTCTGAGCACGGCTGACCGCACCGCGTCGGAGACGGATGTTTGCAACCCACACCGACTGTATTATAATATTACCCGTATAATCTATGTGTATTAATAATGGACGTTTTTGTTTTGCTCGTACGTCTGAACGGTGGTTCTGAAATTCGGTACGCGTGTAATCCTTAAAGTGCGTTCCTCGAAGCCAAATTTTAAGGTATCGCGTTTTAAAAAAGTAGTTTCCAGAAGTTTTGGCTCTAAAAATATTGTGTGTATTTTACGGAATTTAAAACGGTGTTGATCTTACTACGCATGACCCTTTACAACCCACCACAGTTTTCGGACAGATTTCCACGAGATTGTTGTCAAATGGATTCGTCAATATTTGAAACGTCATATAGGCTGCATTTTATTACTTATACTTGTTACTTTTCGACATATATATGTCGAATATTATACAGTGGACTCACGAAAAACCTATCATTTTTTTTTTTATGCCGTTGCCATTGATCACACAAAATAAAATAGTTGTTATGATAATACTGTATTTTATAGTTTGTCAAAACAACCCCAAAACCGTGTTCAAAATCTGTGAAATTTACATTCGACGGAGCTTAATAAGAGGTAAATCCATGGGAATTTAATTTGTTACAGGGATCATCGTGCAGGTATAAATTAGTTTTTAAATAAACTGTAATGACACGGTCATAAAATATTTGCCGAATGTCCCACAACCACCTCCGCGTCGCTGATTGAACCGTGTTTTCGAGTATCGCGTTGACAGAATTATATTATTACGCAATACTATTATGTACTTACGGTGTAAGATATAATACTCGTAATACACTGTATCGTTGAATAATACCGAACAACTAACGGTCGTAAGGTCAAATCGGTACCGGCACATTATGCTAGAGCCATGTAGCTGAGTATCGAAAATTAACCAGGAGCTCACAAGATGTTGGTAGGTAATTTATGGATTTTGCTAGTCATTAGTCAACATCAGTTTTTCGCAAACGTTTCTAATTTATTCTCGTTAGTTGTTTTGCTTTGGGGTATTTGTTTTAGCATTTCGCTTGTTCATCAATTTATCAGATTACTTTTTTATATTTTTATACGAAATGTGCAATATTAGATTATAGGTACCTAAATAAAATTTGTTCTCGTCAACTCTGAGCGAAATTATCGTTTCGCATTGAACGTTAGCTTTTTAGTTGGTTTCATCTGTTAACAATGGTTTTTTATTTTTAGGGAAATAATTTCAAAACATATATTTCATTAGCGTTATCTATTAATCGGCCAACGCATATTTTCGGTTCTATTTAACACGATCGAAGAGTAAGTAAACGTTAAAACAATTATATTATCGATATTTTATTAATATTATTCCACGGACTTGCAATATATGTGATGGCATTATCATTTTCTCATCAGACCATATTATACAAAAACCGGTGTTTTATGTTTTGGATATTGTTATTTAAATTTTAATAAGTAACCAACAGATCTCGTTTATTTTTTCCACGTACGTTATAATAATACGATTTATGTTATTTACGTAAGCGATCGGGGGAAAAAAAAATATATATATTTTACATTATCGACAGATAAATTTTACGCAACGATAAAAACGATGTCCTGTGTTTGTATCGCATTAATAAAAAAAAATATCGTCGCCGTTTTTTCGACACGAGATACGAGACGTCGAATTGCAATAATAATTGTCGTTTTCGATGCAGACTGTATAGCGTATAATACATATAAAACGTTATGTCGAAAGGCTGACGGCACGGAAACTCGCAGAAATCAATCTTGTCTGTGTTATTGTTATATTATTTATTATTTGGCCACAGCGTCGGTTGTCAAAAGGGATAACTACGAGCCGAACAGACGGTGCGCTATAATATCATCCCGTTGTTCTCCGCGCGCCACTTTTGTTTACCGCGTATTTTAACACACCAGTGGTCCACCAATAAAACCGTTGTACACTCATCTGTGTCGCCCACTGTGTTATAATAATAATAATAATAATAATAATACGTCTCGGTTTTATTACGTTACAACGATAATTTGAAAACTTTTAATAAGTATATAAGACGTATATTATATAAAAGCTTTTTATGACAAAACGGTCGGTAGGCGATAAAGTTCAATTAAAGTGTTTTTGCTTTAAAAAAAACTAATAGTGCCTATAATAATAATATAAAATATACCGATATTAGATGTTTTTACGGTCTCAAACAAATAATTATGTATTTTTATTTTTATTTATTTTTTTTTTTTTTTATTGTCGATCTTATATCATATAACCTACTATACTATGCTTACTTACAATACACGAATTAGATTATTTTTATACGTATTTATATTATTATATTATTTTTGGTGTGGATCGCTTAATTGTTATACTTTTTTTATTTTTTATCCAGTCTGGTATATTTGAGGAGGTAGGATATGACGATGTTCGAATCGTCTGGGTCTGTGACTTCGTGTAGGTTTGAGTGGATTTTGTACTTTAGCCTATTGCTTCTTCGCATAATAAACTACCTGTGAAGATATGTTACTGTCACTTTACACGAAATGTAGGTTGTCGGATTTTCAATTCCTTTTAGGTAACCATATTGTGTTGAGTGTTTATGGCAAATTATACTTTTTTTAAACACTAATCGCATTTTATACTTGAATAATTATAAGAACAATCAATTCAAAAATATCGGTTCTTAATGGAAACATATTATTGGATATTTATACGGTTTTAATGCACACACTAGTGAGTCTATATAAGTCAATTTAGGATTGCTTTCCAACTTACGTTTTAAATAAAATAGTAGACGCGCATAAAATCACTACGAAATCGCTTGTTTATTTAATTTAGTATAAATCTTTTATACTATCGCATAAACAATTTGTGTTTTAATTTCTGATTTTTTTTTCCCGTTGAGTAAACATATACATAGTATAATAATTATTACACGATGCTATTATTTAGTCGTTAAATGATTTACACAAAACATTATTAACTATTAAAACGTTTATACTGTTGTTAATATTATTGTATTTAAGATAGAAAAAAAAACCGTTGTAAATGTTATCACGTATACTCAGAAGTGGTGGCGAATAAACTGTTATGGTCTAATTTTGTATCATTTTATAGTTTATTTATCATAATAAACGATTCCAAGGATACAATTAAATAACGCTAAATTTTCAAAGTATAATAAAAATTATGCAAGACAATTCTCGTGTTTCTTGCTAGCGGAATATTGACTTTGAAAAATATTATTTCCGTTTCCTTTGATAGATGTTTATACAATAAATTGATTGCTTTGCAAATTTTCGTACACTGAGTCTCCGCGGGGTATACGATTCGATTTCCTTAAATCTAAAAGCCTTGAAGTCTCACGAACATCGTACACACTATTATATACGACTATACAAGAGAGAAATAATAACCACTCCGACACAACAAGCAACTATTTATTTTTATACTTATTTAATGAACGGTATTTGTTATTTTAGTAACGTAGAGGAAGTGTTTGACTAAATGGTGTCAACTGAATACAAATTGTTGATTATCATAATATAACTACGCTAATAATAATATTAAATATTAAGATATCCGATGGTAATATGGTTACTTATAGTTGTACTATTTAGATGCCATCCTTGTAGTAGAATGGATTTTCTTAATAACAATAATTTTAATGTTTATTTATTAAAAAAAAAAATGTTATGGTTGTTTAAATCTCTATTCATTATGATATTGCTATTAAATTTTAGTGTAAAATATTTGTCTTGTCTTGAGTAATTTACTTTTATGATTATTTAGACTGTTTTTTTTAACGTAATAATTGAAAAATAAATATTATATTCCTTTTTTAACATCACATAAATAGTATAATACATAATATTATATTTATTTAAATTTAATTGCACATACATTTTGTTCATAAATACTTATTTGAAGTAAAATAAAATGATTTGTTTTAGAAACATTGATGCATTAATATAGGATTAAGTTTTTAAAATGTATTGGAGAAATATGAACAAAAAAATATCGTCACTTTATCATAAATGGTTTCATTTTGAAATGAATTTCATTAAAAAAATTGTATTGATTTTCAAATTCTAATTGTGTATTGAGAGAATATTATTTTCATTTTATCTACTTTCAACACCAGTTAACTACTATTGGCTATTTAAATTTCCACTTAATTAAAACACAACACGGATAATAGACTTCATAATTCGAGAATATCTAGACAAAATGTCAAAAAAATATAAATTATGTCAACAAAATGTTAACAGTATTATATTCAGTTTCAAATATTATCAGAAACTTTTTTAAATACAAATTTTGTTACACTCCAATTTAAAATAATCATCAAAGATAGCAGAGAAGGAGAAAATGAAGTTTTTATCTATGGAATTTATTGAGTAAAACATTTTTTTTTTTTAAATTCTTAGTTGTCAATAAACTATGTTTAGAATTAATGACACATTAAAATATTAAAGACTATTATCATACCCACCCTTTTAAAATATTGACTGAAATTTGCATTATGCAAATTTATTCAAACGTTGCCGAGTTAATTGGTATTTGATATTTATGTTGACAATATGTGTCATTCGTTGTTGCTTTTCGTTGAAGTATAAAGCTAAAATATAGCAATAAAATGGAAGTAAAAGACAAGCTGGAATGTTTTGCCCGTCAAAGATATGTATATATATATATAATATAAAATGAAACTGAAAGACATTTTATGAGTTCATTTTTTTTCTTTTATTATTTTCACGAAAACGTCGGGATGCCGCCGAATTGAGAATAAAAGTCGGAAACACTTTTGTTTAGTTTATAGCCTACCACCATTCTTTAAGTTCAAAATCAGAGATTTATGATTCAGTCTGTTGAAACCTTTTATTCACGTTAAAGCTTTTTGTAAATATCAGTGTTTTTTCTTATCTTAGAGGAGTTATATATTATATATACAAACTTAAGAGTAATTTAATTTTTTAAAAAAAAAAAAAAACTATAAAATATACTAGGTTTTAGAGATTTTGACAATTGTTTTTACTGCGACACATTTAGCCTGAACTAGTTAATAAATTATTTTTGTTTTTATTTTTTTTAATTGTGTCTTAAATAGCTGTATTTTTAAACGAAAATAATGGAACACGGAGTTTGGGTGGATTTCTTCAAATTCAAAAGCAATGATAAATTTATTTTTTAAAGCGTTCGAAAAGAATACCTAGAACATACCATGTTTTCAACAATTAAATTTAAAAAAAAGTCATATACGAACACGCGAATCTTTCAAAGACGTTGAATATTTAATGATAGTGGTTGTCATTCAAATATTCGGGAGACTATTTTTTGTAAAATATTCTTTAGGGATTTTGAAAACTTTTTTTACTGGCATATTTTGCCATAGTGCGTAGATTATGTATATCTGCAAAACATATATACTCGAGAGTTGTAAGAATAAGAGAACATTCTATATTATGTTGTTCATTAATCTGGCTTAATTTAGTTCAAACAAATAAATCACACAGTAAGTTGTACATAAATTAAAGTTTTCATTTTCAAGGCCTACTTAGTATATTGTTGTAATGTCTTCGGATACATAAAATATATATATTATTATCAATATTGTAATAATATAATCTGCGGACATTAAGATCAGTTGGAGTGTATTTGGCCAATTAGTGAAAAATTATGTTTGTACAATTAATTTTAAACTGTTAAGCAAACGTTATTCACTGTAGCATAGTTTTACCACGTTGTATTATGTTTATTACAACTATTATTAATTGTGATCTTTTTAGAGATAATTTAATGGTTGCGGAATATGTTTAAAAAAAAAATTGATTTTGGACACGTCGTTTTGCTAAAACGTGTACGTGAGTACTAAACAGTGTTTGTGCGGATAGAATGCAAATTATGTATTAAAACAATAAAACTACAAATACGTTTATCGATTCTTCATGCAGGAGATGGTCTTAAATATAAATTGGTCCTAACAACAACAGACATTTACATCCTTTATTTTTTTTTAATACTATACATTTTATTCTTACTATTATTATTAACTCTGAGATATACTTGTAGTTGAACGTTCATCCAAGTGTTTTTTAATTACTTTTAAAATCTACGATATTATAATAAATACTGTTTAGTAAAAACAAGTATAAATCATATTTTACAAATATATTAATGGGAAACTTATACTACGGGCCATTTGTGTTATAATATTATATAATTATATAAATGCAGTTGTAGTAATTTAATAAATATTTTTTATCAAATAATTAGTTAATATCCAAACAATTATACAACTGTGATCAAATGTAGAAACTTCATATAAACGAGTTATTCGAATTAGATATTATTTTCTTTCGGTTTTATTGTTAAACACGGTTTCAAATTTTTATTGCTATCGTCTAAAGTATTAAATTAATTATAATTTACTATATTTATAGATACCTAATAAGTAATTTAGTGTTAGATGTTCATTAGGACTAATACACAACATAAATATAACAAATCATAATATTTTAATTGGCAATATCTATATTTAGTGTACAATTATAGGTTCTTAGAACTGTATTGTAAGGGTTATATTAAAGAAATATAAGCCTAAGGCACAAATAGAAAAAATAAGTGATTTAATTTTATAAAATGTAAATTTGGTGTTAAAATTCTTGAATAATTATTACATAATTAAAAGTTTGATTTCATATTTCATTTAATACCATAATCTTATTTAATATAATATAATATAATATCTGTAATAAAAACGAATGTACACAAAAAGTATTGAAGGTGGTATTTTTCGCTCTTCCATAAACTACACCCTAACGACATTGTAGCTTCCTTAATTTTCTTTCATTATATCGATTTGGTAATTAGTGCGTTGAGTTTAGTGCCTTTAACTCCAACGAGTGGTATCAGAATTTTGTAAAGAACTATTAGTGAACGTCATATGGTTATTAGAAGGGGTGAAACAAATCTATTCACAACTCACTTTAAAGCGATAAATCTTAGAAACGTCTATAGTAAAGTTTTGAATACCCTTTGTCCTCGTGCCATCAAAATTGAGATTCTGATCCACGGCTGTTAATTTATTAATATATATATATATATATATATAATTATTAATATTATGAATATTATAAATGTTTTATGATTATCTGGATTTGTTAGACAATATTAGTAACAGTTTGAAGGTTAACATTTCTCTCTTTTTTTCACTGAGTATTTAATAAAGATCATAAAAAAAACTGTTGATATACTAATTGTTTTTATATTTATTTTGAGGTGTTTAACTTCATTCAAACAGATATACAAATTGGAATCTGTTACAATTTATGGTGACAGTTAAACAATTTTATGGTTTTTTACAGCTATTGATTTAAAACTTATAGATTTTTGATAAAACTTATAATAGAAAATGAAATGAATTTTATTTGACTATTTATTAATATATATATATATATATATATATATAATTATCAATATTATGAATATTATAAATGTTTTATGATTATCTGGATTTGTTAGACAATATTAGTAACAGTTTGAAGGTTAACATTTCTCTCTTTTTTCACTGAGTATTTAATAAAGATCATAAAAAAAAACTGTTGATATACTAATTGTTTTTATATTTATTCTGAGGTGTTTAACTTCATTCAAACAGATATACAAATTGGAATCTGTTACAATTTATGGTGACAGTTAAACAATTTTATGGTTTTTTACAGCTATTGATTTAAAACCTATAGATTTTTGATAAAACTTATAATAGAAAATGAAATGAATTTTATTTGACTATTTATTAATATAGTACTAAATAATTTTATAGACATTTTTCTACTGTGTAAAGATGGTAAAATTTACCAACCTGTAGGTATTTAAGTATTAGGCCATACAATGTCAATGACGTAAAAGCCAAAGAAATTTCAGTCAAAAAGCTATATAATATACGTAACGGTTTTTATCGTCATGAAAATCCAATTTTTTACCTTTATTGGTAGGTACCTAATATTTGTTGACTACGGATAATCAATAAATAAATAAAATGCTTTCCAGGTATAATATTATGTGAAATAGTAAAAAAAAAAAAAAAACATTAAGTTAAATAAAATAGTTTATCATTATTTTTGATTCTGAAGGTATTAAGGCAGTTATTCGTTTTTCAATTGCATTTATTATTTTCAAATCTTATAATCAATAATATTTATATAGTTTAGAAGATAAAGTTATATAAACTAATCTAATCTAATTTTTAATTCAGAATTCTCACTCAAATATATTATCCTATTTTAGAACTAATAACTTTTAAAAATGGTATGGAATTTACGTGACATTGCAATTGAAAATAGTATAATGAATTGGTTTGTATTTGATTTTTTTTATCTTTTATTATTATTATTTTAGAAAATAATGAAAATTGTAACTTAGTATTAAAATAATTGTTATTTGATAATAATATTATGCTAACATTCCACAACTTTAACTTTTATAGAAAGTTAATGTATGAATGTTTGTTTTAACTCAGATATAATATCAACGAATGTTACTATAGATTCTATGTGGAAATTTAAAATACAATTTTAACAACACTTAAAGTTTTCAAAATTAATGTAATATAAAATTAAATTAAAGGAAAGTAAAGCTTTTTAATGAATAACTGCAATGATAAAATTCTAAATTTTGTTAGTAATTTTTTCATGGTTTTAACTTATTTGTTTATATGATTTGAAGGATAAAATACCATTATTTATATAAAATATCTCACGAACACTAAGTTTATAAAAAACTGTAAATAATTTTATTTTTTATATCTTTGGCGTTCTTTCTATTGTAATAATTTTACTATTATAGATTGAGAACTAAGCAACGGACGTATTAATTTTACGATGATATTTTTTTTGTTCAGTCTCGTCTGCCAGGTAGTTATTTTTTTCTTTTAAATAAAGTTTTTCAAAAGTTATAAATAACATTTCTATCGATTGGAAATATTCTATACGGACGATGGTGCAGAGAGGTAATTTATTTTCTCTTAAACGTAATAAAGTACCTACTCCTTACCGCAGTAACACCTGCTGTATCGGTATAGTGCACAAATATTTATAAACAGAATCTTCTTGTGATTTTAATGCTTTATCATAAAGTCGTATTTGTGCAACAATTTTAATATAATATTATGATCAATATAAAATATTTAACAAGTTGTAGATCGTATGGACGGAGTTAAAGTTTAGAGATAATAATATGTTAAAATAATGTTCACGTTTCAACGATATCGAACCACTTTGATTTTATCCAATCAAAATGACACTGAACAACGCAATGGCACTTTAATATTTTGATAAACATTATACAACCAATACTATTGATCTCGCTTTTATATGGACATAAAAAGAAGAATTGTAACAACATGAATATAATGTTATTAGCTGTAAAAATAAACCAATTATATTCCAACATATTATTCTCATATTATTTTACCAGCATTATGCATTTTTTCTAGGAAAATTCATCAATATCGGTTTAATTACAGCAAGGTAACGTATAAAAGGTGCTCGAATTTTATAACCTTGTTTTATATGTATTTTATAAAGCGCAGTGTTCATTTGTAAAAAAAAAAACAAAAATGTCATAAGAGATGTAAATTGAAAAATGACTTGTGACAAACTGTATTATTATAGTATATACATAATAATAATAATAATATCATTTGAAGATACCAATAATAGAGATTTAATTAATGTACTTATTAATACTAATTATTATATAAAATATTTACACGTTTTTACCCATATTTGGATGTATTTATCGGTTTTAAATGAAGTATTCGCATTGCATATTTATTTCATATATTTTATATTACGTATGGATAAAATTAAATGAATATAATACAAATTAATTAATATTTACCTACAATACACATGGGTAATATAATTGAGTGAAGATTTGACATGATATGCATTCCAATGTAATTTTTAAAATACACTCAAGTAAATATTTATTTATTACTGAGTCGGTTAAATCTAAAGTTTGGTTTAAATATAGTTACATTTGTTATTGATTAATAATATCTTAAACTTTAAAATTTGTTACTCTTTCTAAAATGGGATTTCGTCGTAGTAAGTAATTATTTTTCCCAAGAGTTATAAGTTTCCATATTATATGAAATGTTTGACACTAATATAATTGTATGTGTTATGTATTCCAATCTCATTTTCACATTGTGAATACAATACACGAGTAGAATATCCTATTTGTGAAAAGGTGAAACGATTTTATTGAGCACTAGTGTATTATTTTATATAGGTATACACTATTGTCATTTTTTGTCGTTAGAAGATTAATAGGACACCGAGTTTGACCGAAAAATCTCGACAATTTTTTGTATTGAAATTGTAAACCAAAAGAATCAAATAAGATGGTAGATTTTACGGTTTTACAACAGGTTTGATGCACAAATTCTTATTTTTTCTCGTCGTTAGACAACACGTTCTGCTTACAAATAAGCCACGATTTTAATATTGAACTATTTTCGTTAATTAACACAAAATTAATTTCATGATGCAAGTTTATCCAATGAGATCTAATGTGTATGAATTCAAAAATTTAAGCCGTAAAAATATACGAGCAACTACTGCGAAATATGATAAATAGATACTAAACCTCTAGTATTTTATAATAAGTAGTTGTACTATTAGGTACAATTGGCAAAATGCAATTTGGTATTATATTATCATGTTTATTATTTTAATTATGTAACATACATTTTTTTATCAATGCGATTTTAAGTGTTTGTATTCATTTTTGTGTTAAGCTTGTCTCTGATAAGTATAATAACGGTTTTATATAATATTATAGACATATTGTACCTATTTATTTACATTTTAAATATTTAACTTATACTCGTATAATACATTTATGATAAATTCTATAGACTATCGTTGCATTGATATTTTAAAGAGAAATAAAATTGTCTTAAACGGAATCTATGTTATATTAAAATACAATAAATTATAATAAGTGACCGCCGTACGTTATTCAACTTTCATATGATCAGAAATCCGAATAAAATATTTGGTTATTGCATCCCGTCGATTTCGGTTTTCCGGAAATACCTAAGTTTCTCGTGAATATAGAATATATATATGTATTGATTATAACAGAATTCGCGTGGGAGGAAAGAACAACGACTGCAAATACATAAATAAAAACGATATTCGATTTGTGCGCTCTGAACCGTCGTAACCAAATCAAGCGAACATATTATTATTATTATATAGCTTTAACCGCGTAATGTATGAGACTTGTAATATATTATTATATTAGTAATGTGTTATTGCGCACAGAAGTAGTGTGTGTGTGCCTGGCGCCGTGTATGCGGTGAGGGGGAGAGGAAAAAAATCTAAAATTTATTCGAGTTTTCGTTATGGTAAGTCGTGACCGTGGAAGCCGTGAAAAACGCACTAGGTAAAATTATATAATGATACAGCGGTGTCTATGACACAGTATTTACCGCGGTATAACAGCAGTGTTATTACATTGTGATGGAGTTAGAAGCCCAATAAACGAGCTGTCACCAGCACGCTCGGCAAGTCTCTGCAGATCGACCGTGGACCGCCGCCAGTGGGGTTTAGTGTGGCCATGCTCTCGAGTGGTTAGCATACTGACTACCACCAGGGCATTAGTCAATCTCCAGAACAAACTGCAGTATATACGCGCAATAGTGTGTATGTATATGTATATATAAATGTAGGTTAATTCCTATCTTAATAGACTCGAAAGGAACAGACTGGTTGAAGAGTATTTTTTTTTGACACACACATTTTTCATAACACCGACCCCTCCGGCGGAGAGGGTTCTCTTTTCTCGGCATTATGCGTAACTGGAGAGGGAACCCGAGCCCGCCGATATTTTCAAAAGTCCACGGCGAAACGAATATCACGTGTGTGCGTAACTTTTTCCCTACACCACGTTAAAACTGACAAGATAAATGGGTTATATATTTGTCACGATAACCATAAGAGCGATATAAAAATATTTATTTATACAGACCTTAAAGTATTTTAGACTTTGTAATATTTTTTTGATTCCAAATTCGACCGCAGTACAAAAATACACTTAGCCTTATACCGATTGCATTATAGGTACTACGATCGTAAGCCGAAATCGTTAATTATGGATGACGAATAGAATTAAAAATTGAATTAGATTCGTTTGATTGGCGTTAGTAACACATTATAAATTGCATGTTTTAAAAATGATGATATTGTATACTCGTATTAAACAGGTACATTGGATGTATACTCTATTTTAATTTAATTCACCCGAAAAACAACATTTTTATCGTAACTCGTAATTAACATTAGCGTGTACAATAGTGTTATAAAATATTAAAATTGAAAAATCATGTTTTTAACATGACGTGCCCAACATAGAAAATTACTCATTTTTTTTTTTTTTTTTTTTTGATTTCGCAGATTTGAAAATATTTATATGCCTAAATGTTCTAATACAGGTTGACAATACAGTCCGTAGTGCACGTTTGAAATGTTTGGGGAATGTGAACGTCATCTCCCTAATAATAAGCTCTTAATTTTGAAAAAAAAACATAATTAACCCTGTTTTCCCTTCATTTCAGCCGCTCTGGTCTTAAAACGTCGAACGTGTAACGGTATACATAATGCTCTGTCGAATTTTAATTTTGACCCATCACTGTTACTATACCTAACGCCCATCGCTTTTCGTACACCGCCGACGTCAAGGTTTTTGTGTTCGATGTAATAATATATTATTGTTTATCGGGTAGGCACGGTGCATAATTTTTGAACTAATTGCCATAGTGTTTTCCATTACGGCGCATAATATTATCGGCGCAGTTTATGACCACCGTCATCACGACACACAACAGGCAGCAATTCACCGACAGGCGTAATTAATGATAAATTCCGTAATTGGTTTTCATTTCGTTTAATTACCGTGTTACGCAGGTATATTATTATACTGTATCGCATTATCCGAAGGGTTTGTCGGTGTTGTTTTGTGGGCGGTGTTGGGGGCATATTATTGTAGTTAAATGACAACCGCACTTATACTACGGTCGTAGTTGTACGCAGTCATTTCGTGTGCGTCGTATATGTGTGTACGTGGCGGGTCCGACGGTGCAACACGCACATCTACGGGCGTAAACGTCAATTAGAATATATTATGAACAAGATTAACAATTTTCTGCGGTATTTTTTCGCGTTAAAACGACACTGTAATTTATCGTCGTGACGTCCGAACCGATGTATGTGTAATGCAAATGTAATAAAACGTATATTATAAGCGCCCGTACGCTGGACAGATGACATCCGAGCGTGTTAATATATTATTATTTTAGTCGCACAAAACAAACTGACATATGTTTAGGTATATATATATGTATACGACCTAATGGCTGAACGTAATTTCAGTCGAATTAATACCACACATTTGGATAACTCAAGTATATCGTTATATCGGTGTTCAATATGTAGGTAATCGTGAACATGATTATTAGCATATTTTTGTTAGTTACATTGGCCAGAGTCCGAGAAAAAAAAATTTTTAAAATAAACCATAGAGTCAATCATAGAGCCCCCCATTTTTAATTAAAAATTAATTATCAAAAATATTATAAGCAATGGTGTTTATTTTTTAAGTTCCTGCAAGCATATTCAATATTTTATGATTTTTCATATGCCTGAATTTAAAATCGAATACTTTTAAAAATATTATAATAAAATATATTCATATTGTTAATATTCAAAATGTTCATATATATTATTGTATATTTTTTGGCATGTTTAACTCTAGATAAGTATAACGAGTTCTAAGTCTGTTATAACTATTATTGAAAATTAAACTACAATTCACTATACCTATCTGAATAATTACTTTTAATCTCTTATAAAAAATTGCATCCTTACGCGTAGCTTTACCGTTTTTTAAATTTAATTACATACTAATATATTATATTTCTGTGATGAAACTGAGATATCGAATAACCCTCTTTTTTTGATGGCGATCGATTGCCGTTCGAATGGAATTTTGTTCTGGTAATTGATCAAAAACTTCTCCATTTTCTATACCTATCCAATCGTATTTCGTATAATTTGCTGAGGCAGTTCGTTTAAGTGTTCTTGTCCGCTGTTTTTTTATTTGTGGCTACTTTTATTTTACGAATTTTGACGTCTCAATAACGAGCTATATAGGAGGGACATGATTAATGTATTTGTCATTTCCGTCCTTTAATAAAACGATAGCTTCGATATTTTTATTTATATACTCTGATAATATTACGTTTTGAACGGTTCACAAAATGCCAGTATAATATTTTCTGCCATATCTACTTGCTGAACGATGTAATAAATGTATAAATTATAAAACTATTGTCACTAAATATTAAATCGTGCATTTTATTTTAATTTTAATTTCAAAGCTATTTTTTTTTTCATTTAAAAAACATCATCTATCACCGAACCACAGTATTCATAAATTTACCGCTATTCAGTGTAATCTGCAAGTACAATCCATATGGTTCAGAAGACACTATTCAATGATAAAGTATTCTACAGTACATACTCTGTACTGTCACATTATTTGCATTTCAGGTGTGAAAAATAAAGAATTGAACTTTGCATATTTTAGAGGAAAGGGTTTAATATAACTTCTAATATCTAAGAACTCTTTATAAGATTCCCTAGACTATCAAGTTCTCTAGTTTTTCATAAATCATATGACTAAATTGTAAGTTGTTGAAAGAAATAATACATATTATATTGAGGACTATGTAAGTTAACATAAAAAAAAAGTAAAATTAAAATATATAGTCTATCACTAGTTTAATTAATTTTAAATCTATTATAAATTTACAAAGAACTTCCAAGTATTAATTTTTACTAGTTTAAACATATTAGATATTATATTTATATTCATAAGTCGAAAATAATGTGATTTATTCATAGAATCTAGAGCTTTATACAGTTTTTTTTTTGTGGTTACATATTTTATTTCCACGGGTCAAATTATTGTTCAAGTTTAACTGAAAATCACATTTAAATAAAAATATACGAAATAAAAAATATAAATAATTTTAATTTTGCCCTATTTTTACAACTATTATTTATTGTTATATTATCATTATTGTTACTATTATTGTGTGCAAAATATGTAAATTTTAGAATATATTTTTTTTAGTTTTAATTGAAATGTATGCTATGTGTAATATGAACAATATACAAAGAGTCAGTGTATACAATTAATATACAATGAAGTGACGAATGAAATTAAAATGTAACATTAATCGTTGAAAAGGCAACTATCACAATGGTTGGTTGTGACACTTGTAAAGTTTTACTAAAGTTCATTATTGTCGTTTTATGAAGAAATGTTTCAACTAGATTTAAACAGTTTAATATCGAACAAAAACAGCATTCAATAAAATAAGGTGAAATATATGAAAAACGATTTCAGTTACCATTGAGGTGGTTTCCCTAAAATTATTTTTTATATTGTTATGTATAATATTATATTAGCAACGCAATTTTAGATGATTTATCAATATCCCTGAAAAAGTAAAAATATATTATTTTTAAATAATATCTTACGAAGCGTAGTGGAGTCATGAATTCTTCTCCGCACTAAAGTTGATTATATTTTTATAAAAAAATGTATAATATTTTCCCGCAAATATCGTGGCAGACGACTTTATAATTTTGAGGTAGCAGGTGCCACGAATAATACCCGGGGTCCAATATATATCACACCGAACCCACCGGTGTTATAAACACAAATTCGTACATTTAAGTCAGCTAGTAAAATATTTTTCCTCTCGAGAAAGTCTTATAAAGTTGTTTTGATGTCTCCACGGATAACGCGCGAGGCTTGTGGATCGTAATCATAACAGTACAGACCACCGCCGGCTATCGCTATACATGACAATAGTATTATATACAATAATTTAACGCCGATGAATAATATTATAATAATAGGTACCGTCTATAATATTATGATATAATATTGATAACAAATCAATGTTACGAATAACACTGTTTTCATAATATAACAATATTATATTCTTACCTCTTGCTATAGATTAAGTTTTCTAGACATTATGTCTGTGTATTATTGTTTATTATACTTGAGTCATTTTCAGGAACTTCGTTATAAACATGAATAATAATTACTGTGGATATATTATATCGAATAAACCGCAGTGTAAGCAATATAACAATTTTCAATTTACTATTCACATCATTATAATAATAATTAACAATACTGAAAATAAGAAAAATATATATAATATATATTAATATTCAAGTTATAATGATCGTCTGAGTTCATCTTCCTTATCCCTTTTTAAATAAAGGCATTAATTTTATATCATAAGGTTTTAAATATCTAACAAAATACAGGTTTTTTAAAAAAAATATATATATTTATTATTAGAACTTGTTACGGTATAATGTAAATAAAAATAAAATCACAAATTACGTTTATGATAAAATTTTAAAGTTTTTCACTGTTAAAATTGCGTCATCACCAATCAAAACATGTCTTGATATGAAATAAATGTGAAAAATCCGTTAGTTAGGTTAACTTGTTGGACATTGTAAAATTTCTCCGTGATTTCGTTGAACTTAATTTCACCGGTAGAGCTTGTTTTATAAGTTTTTCGCAGCCAATTATACTCTAATAGCACAATTTGATGTTATAATTTTTTTCCACGTTATAAAATTGTAAATTTGTTGTATTGAATATTTTTGAAGCACTCCCAATTTTTGTTGAACTATGGTTCAATATATGTTTTCACTGATAGAGATTTTTTAAGTTTGTGTTGCTAACAGTACCTACTACTTTATGTTAGTAAATTATTTCCGGAATAAAGAATGTCCAATTCATCTTGTTGGTCGTTGTTAAAGCAATTCCAATATTTTTTTACTTTATTTTCTTTATTGAAGTTTTATTAGGTTTTACACTACCAATTATACTCTAACTGCACAATTATTAATGTTAGTAGGGACTTGAAACTTTTTAACATTTTGTAAATTATATTTTTTTTCTATATTTACACAAAGGAATTTAAAAAATATTTAGACTAATTTAATGTTGCATATTATTCACACCGTTTTAAGATATGTGGTATTGACTTGTAAAGATTTTGTTTTTTATAAGTGTGAAATGATTTATCATGGAATCAAAATTTAGCTCATCCATATACCTAGTTCATCTATAACGAGGTATACTCTAAACTTACCTACTATAAAGCAGAGTTACTGGCCCGAAATTTGTTGATGATTTTATTGTTAACAATAACTTTATTGTACTTCTACATTATTATAAAATAAGACATCGATTAGTTATTTGTCAAATTAAATTTAGATTTTAATAAAATATGAAATTTTAAAAGTTTTAGTAAAACTACTTTAGATTATTTCTTAATGTTTAAAGTAATTTTTAGTTATTTAAATACAAGTACATATTTTATTGATCTCAAACCTTAAATACACTACCATTGTAATAATCCATTAGTTATTATTTTAAACTGCTTTCTATATTTTTCCTAATCACATCTTTTTATAGAGATATCGTTAATCATACTTACTTTATACACAATTTTTTTTTTTTAATATTTAAAATAATATTTGTGTAATTGTACTCATAATAAATTATTAATTTAACATAAAACATTAAATTTACTTTTTAGGTACCTTTATAAATTGTTTAATTCAAAATGGCGTTCAAGTAAGTATGTATCTGTTTCAGGATAAAAAGTTTTAAAAAAAAGATGAGACATTTTAAACAGAATACACTTCTCCAAAAAAATAATATTTATATGGTTCATGCGTGTTATTCTAAAATTAGCAAACAAAAAATGTATATATCATTCAGATAAAAAATATATATTATATATATAAATACTGAAAATCCGGAACGTGAGAACTGCAAAAAATCCCATTAAGCATTTCCTGCTTAGGCCATATTATTCAAAAAATAACCGTAATAAGCATTTTTTCCGAACAAAACTGAAGCTATGATTGCATAATTGCCGTTGTTTTTTTTTTTACTATTACTTAATAGTAAATAACTCCATGAAATTAATTATGGATGTGGTAAGAAACGTTGACAATAAAAAGGTCAGATTAAAATGCCGACAGTAAAAATATCGAAAATTATGAAATATTTACCGTTGTTGTAATTTCTAAAAATCACATTTTAGTTTATCATTATTTTCTTTTAAGGAAAAAAGTAAAAGTTTAAAATTTAGAATTCTGTTATGTATGTTTTTTAATACTAACTATATCTATAATAATCATGTATAAATAATTATATTATTAAATAATATTTCCTGATCAATTTAAAATCTGAATTTCGTTATACATTCTTCAAATGTGAGAATATTATCATTAACATATCACACTTTTATAAGTTTACAGAGTTCTTAAATAAAATCACAACATTCACTGGTATTTTTATATTATATATCATTGATTTGATGTTATTATTATGTAGTTTATCGACTTTTTAGTGTAACCATTTGGCGACAAATACAAAGTACTTCGTTTAGTGCATTAAAAAAAATGATTTATCAGTTTTCGATGTCGACACAGATTTTTCATTTTTTTATCTCTCATCAATAAGGATAAACGTTGATGAAAACATGTTCTTCTAAATAGTACCTAATTGTAATAATAATAATAATAACGGCCTTTAATAAATTGAACATCAGTTAGTATTATAACAATTTGAAGGGGTAACCAAATATTTAAGCTTTGTAAATATATTTTTTATATTATCAATCAATTAATTATTTTATACAACTATACCAGCTGTAAGTACAAATATATCGCATTTTAATATATATATATATTTCTATGCACAAAATATATTGTATTCGTTTTGCTAAAAACAATGTTGTTTTTTTAAAACACATTAACTATTATGTGTGATTTTACTAACAAATAATAATATTCATTGTTATGAACTAAAGTTTATAATAACACATAAACTTATTCTAATAAATATTATTTGTTAAATTGTTTAATTGTTGCATTTACATTAACATTTGAATTTAATTAGTAAATAATTGCCGCTTTTACTGTGAGGTAAAATAACCTGATTAAACTATTATCACTGCGCACAATGTATAATTACTCACATTCTCCATAGGTAATTAAGCCAACTGTAATTGTATAAGATCACAAATAAATCAACTTTTGGCATTTTAGTTTTAATTTAAACTGTGAATTATTTGATATAATTAATACCGTTTAAATGTATCTAATATAACTCATTGTGCTAATAAATTAAATACAAAAAATATTAACTATAATAATTGCAGACAAGATGATGTAGTAGTAGGTATATCAACTATGTGTATGCAGTATGTGCTACAATATTTTCTGCTTTTCTACAAAGCTGATCAAATAAAACGGGAAAGCACATTTTTCCACTATTTTACAGCATAAGATATAATCAAAACACTTACTAGTATCCATTCAATAGGTTGTCTAGTTTTGTTATTAAGCAAAGTAAAGTATAAAATTGGATTTCTAAATGAACTATTAAGCCTTTTAACATTACTGTTTTTACATTAAACCTGAATAACTTAAATTCATGAAATGTATTTTATATGTAGCGAGATTAACGTCTAAATATTTTATAATCGAAACAAAGCTCAGATAAATTTAATTAATTTATCATAGCATACAGGTAAAAATGTAAAAGCTGTATTTAAATTATACAATAATTGCGTATCCAAATAATATATAGATGCAGAGTGGTATTCTAGTAATTTGAATTCGATTTCAAACCCGTCACAATAAAAGTATATTCAAATTGTGTTTTATAAATCATTAATTATATAATATTATGAGGTTTTTATAATATTAACGAACCGTAACATATACATGCTAACCTAACCATATTATTTTATGGTTTGTTAAAATTCGACAAAACATGAATAAATTTAAAATATTAAAAGTAATTTTTTATTTCAACCAGAAGTTTTTGCAAAACCACAATATATCAATATTATTATGAGTAGACATTATATTGTTTCTTGGTATTCTTCATTGACTCGATTCGAATCATTCTAATTGCCTGATGAATCATTATAATGTACTGTAATACCATAATATAAGACCTACCCACTGTCTTACTAACCATCTGTCCTATGATATCTGAGAAGTAATTTCCTCACGAAATCCTTCTTGTTCCGTCACTGATTGGCAAATATATTATTTAGTACTAAGAACACTTTGATACTGTATATATTGAAACTACCTTATATATTTATAGAGTGTATACAATATGTATTATTATTTATAAGAGTAATTTTTAATTAAGTTTTTAGATTAAAAAAATATATAATAATAAATAAGTTTACATTTTATAATATTATAAGTTATCACTAATTCAAATAAAATTTACAAAATTAAAATTTTAAATTTCTAAAATTAGGTTTTATATTATGTAACTAATATTAGATAAAAAAAAAAAAAAAAGTTGAAAGTGCCTAAAAACCTATTGAAACAAATTAGTAATCATACGGCCAACCATTGACAACATATTCGTAATCGTTATCATCGTCATTAATGGTTATCTCAGCAAACTATGAAAGACTGACAGACACTTTTTTCATACATCGACATTGCCATCACGTTAATGATATAAATCGATGTGTATAATAATAACTATTATTTAGAGTATGTTTTATTATTACACACAATCCTACCAGTCCATTTGTTCGATTAATCATTTTTATAAGATTTTTGAAAATGTTTGTGATTCTAAATAATAGTTTGAGACTTATATAATCAATATAGAATTTATTAGTTTATGGTGCATTTTTATAATTTAGCCTCAATAAATATTAATGAATAGATGAAGTTTGATTAAAATCAACAACATTAAAATATATATAGATACATTTCTGGATAGAAAATGTAATTACTCATATAATTATTATCTATATTAGGGTTTATGTAGATAAAAAATGATTTATAATTGAAGTTAGTATTTTTTAATTGTATATTATTGTCTTAAATTTTATAAGAAATGTGGTTCGTAAATAAACAACAATGAGAGATCAGTAATTATGTACGAGTGTCTTAAGCTACTATAATTTATCCAAACAAGAATTTGTTTTTCTATAGAATATCTTAGTTTTCTCTGGCTTTATACGACTCATTTCCAAAACTAGCCCTTTCCACTTTTGCTTTTAATTTAATTTTATCCCACGATAGTATAACACCTGGAGGTTTTCGTTAACACAATGTATATAAATATATTACATATTTATAGATTAAGACGTATTAAGTTTATAAGTTTATGTTGTTTGCATAGAATATGAGGTTTATTGCTTAAAGTTATACACTGTAGAATATAGATACTATAATATTATTTGAATATAGTATGATGCATTCATGTATAACATAATTTAATATTGATCAATGCAAACAGTGTAGGTGTCCATTTTTAAGTACAAAATAAATAATAATAAATAAGAACTAAAAAATGTTAATTATTAAGAAAAACTTTAAAATAATTATAAATTAGTGTAGGAAGTTGGTATTTTTAATTGGTTGGTTTATGAGTTATTTTTTCAACAGTAAGGAAAAAATATTTAGTTTTATATTCAGCCGTAGGTAAACATATAGATAAATGCTTACGAAAAAAAAATAGTAGTAACTTTCTGAAAGATAATCATTTTTTTTTATTATTATTATTACTATTTAAAAAAAGCTTTTTGTTTTTCAGAATTATTGCCCTTGGCGATTCTAGTATATAGACAATGTGGGCAGCTGCCTACACTAAATCACTAAATGTTTTGGAGCACCCCTCACCATTATAAAATATAATGTTTCAAATCGTTCCTTACTGCCCCTATGGCTCTTATAAATAACAAGTATTATCTAGTTGACCTGTATAATCCGTATCTTCTAGCTGCAGAGAATCAAGAATCACTATTATCTGCAGCTCAAAAATTTATAAAAATAAGTATTACAATAATTATAACAAATTTGAAATATTTAACACGAATAACTCAATATTTAATATTAGTTAATGACAATCATACTTTGTAAAAATGTACCGTTATATAATACAATTATGAAGTTATTGATGTATAAATAATGGTAATATTATTTCTTTAAACATTTAAAACAAATGTTAGCATTAGAATAATTATATTTAAGTTAATGTCAATACATACTATTATGTAGGAATAGAATATTCTCAATATTACAAATTTAAATTATATTTTAGTTTCAAAGACAGCATGTTCAAATCGATTGGTAAATATTATCTTATCAACAATAATACATTATTACTGTAATTAATCATCATAAACATGCGTAATTGAATATTATGTTATTAACATATTCTTTTTATTTTACTTTTAATATATAAATCTCGTACATCTAAAGAAAAACAAATAAATTTTTAAATTATCATTTTCAATATTACGCTTATAGAAATTTAAGTTATCGTATATTTTTAAATAAAACACCAATAGCGCGACGAAGGTTTTATTCTTCTGATGTATTAGGTATATAGTATTATGTAATATTATCATGTCGAACGTAGACGACATTTCTATGCTAAACGTTTAACACGCTTAAAAAATAAAAGTGTACTACGACGCACACTCAGCCCCACAGGTTAGATTGTGAACCGTACTCTGCACTTAAACGTTATTCGAATACATTTCACGTGTGAATTTAGACGTGTCTGCTGTAGTTGAGATTTACTCTACTTTATTGCGGTGCATTTAATTCGCACATAGTGCGTGTTATATTCACACAAATCTTGTAAACTCGGAGACTGTACGCACACACACACGCTGCATCCGAGTAAATATACTATTCGTTAATATAATCACGGCAAAACCGACTCGATTTTACAGGTAAATTCAATTTGCCGTCGTCTTGTGTATGTATGTTTTTAACAGTCGGGCCGTGTAATTCAGTATTTACATTGCACCCCCTATAGGGTGTATACTGTATACGTCTACAATACAATATAGGCGCCCATTATTACAATATTTACAGTTTAATCTGTGTTTATGATTAATGAAAACGATTCACAAAACAATCGTATTGTTCGACGACTGAACAGATTGAGGTTTTTGTAATGATTTTAATTAAAAAATAAAGTGATCTTATATTACGCGTGTATCACTAGACCCTATAACACGAAAAAGAAACTTCCCATTAACTTTTTGACTTTTCGGCACACCATTCCCCAAGGCCTTACTTCAAGTCACTATTATTAAGGATTAAACTTATTCGCAATGCAGGTACGTCCTGAAGATAGAAGAATAAACGGGTGTACTTTTTCAAGTAAAAAATAAATTAAAAACATTCTAAACCGTGGTGATATTGTGAGTTATAAGCTTTAAGGTGTACAGCACCGCTGTTATACAGCCGTATACGCAAGCGCGTGTGATCTACACAAAACGATTATATAGATCGGCAACATATTATTATCACGGAACATATATTTACCAAATTCACTTATTATTTAATTTTTAAATGTAATTTATTAAAAGATTTTGAACTGTGTAGAAAATATCGCTGGACACGTCATATACTTACTTATTTAGTTTTAAACGGCCGTGTTATTAACCCCTAACCCCGTACATGTTTACTGTTTGTCTGCATTTTTTACGGAACACGTACCTCCATGGTCCGTGAGTATAATACTGGTAAACCGATTAAATATTATATTACATCAAATAAACATAATAGTTACCTTTTACCTGCTTCAACCATGTTTAAACATTCAGTATTATCGAAATCTTAATAACAAGTTATTTATTTGACAGTTATATATATTGATGTTTTTAGCTAAAAAATAATTACGTATTATTTATAAAGTATATAATACGATGATAAAATTATCGATTCTGTAGTTCTGTGATCTCTATTATTTTTCTGATAAACTCTATTAATTATATTATCGTTTTAATTAAAATTGTAATGCATAATATTATAATTTATAATATTAATACACTTTCTCAAAAGGGTATAGGTAACTTCAACGTTGATTTAGAAGGGTAATGCAAAATTTGAACTTTTAATTAGAAGGACGGAAAAATTCGATCAAAATCAAAATTTTAGCCAACCATCTTATAGTAAATCTATATTGATGTACAATTCAGAAATTTAGTTTTTAAAAAATTCAATAGTTTTGAAACTAAAAATATGTATCATAAATATTTTAAATATCTGTATATTTTTTCTTAAACATTTCAGAAATTTAGAAAATTTATAATTTATGCGTTGAGATTTTCTGCTTACTTAAGCCAAACATTTTTAGTTTTAAGCTTTTAATTTAAGTACTTATATAGGTACCTATAACCTATTATTATGCTTTTAGCTCAGTATATCATCATACGATGAATTTTGAAACCGAACATAATCTGTTTTCATTTTAATGATCGTAACAATATAGCAATTTGTTAACTTACAAAAAAAAAAAAAAAATGATGGTTAAAACTTTAAATTCTATATGTGTAGAATCATATCACATATCACGCGTATTGTGTTACAGTGTATATGTATGAAATTGCAGTTGTCTAGATGATTTGTTAATGTGTTGAACACTTTCGATGAGATTAGTCAGACGTTATATTTTATTTTATTTTCCACTCAAACACTAACATGTCGGGGACATATTTACTCATCAAAACGGATATATCGTACACATTTACGACTAATATTTCACTTTATAACGTGATGTTAGACGAAATTAATGATATCTTAGTTAATGGATTATACGTATGAATTAGCCATTGATTGTAAAAGTCTTATCACGAGCTTTTAAAATCGTTGAAAATACAATTTTTCATTCTCCATCATAATCGTTTGTCATCACTACTAATACTCTTTTTAGAAATCGTGATACCACTAAAATACTTAAGAGTCAATGATCCCGATTATCGAATTTGATAATTCATCGGGATACGATTATTATAATAAAATACATCAATGCAACCAGACAAAGCCTATATTATTATAATTTATTATTAAAATATTCGTTTGAAGTTATTAAGTATTAATACCTACATTATGTCTACATTATTATAACTCAAATCAAATAAAATTTATAGCTATTGGTACATTAGTATTGATTTATTCATATAATAAATTATATTTGTATTTTGTATATAATAATTTGAATTTAATATCTTAATCATTACATAATAAACTTAGTACTAATAACATGTATTATTTAAATAACATTTATAATAAAAGATATTTTTCTGAATATTTATTTTTATATTTTCAGTTAGTAATTTGTTGTTTTACTTTAATAACAACTAATTACTAAAAAATATCATATATGTATATATATAATTTGAATATAAAAAGACGTTCTCAAAGTTATGTAAAATTAAATATGAACAGACGATTTAACTTTCCACAAACTACTTCTCTTCATAATGAGATTTTCTAACGTTTCTGAATTTAACGAACCTATTAAAGCGAAATGTGTGTTGTTAAATTATCAAAAAAATATGAAGCAAGTAGTTGACTTATTAAATTGATATAACAGAGTTTAAATAAATCTGGTTATTTGCTTATTAAAAGTTTTGCTATATTTATTTTATTTTCAATGTCTCATAAAATGTAAATTAACATTATTAGGAAAATTGTGTACATTTTCACTGCACATAAAATTAGTCCAATTCATTAAAAATCTGTCACAGATTTAGTATATTCATTTTTTTCTGTACACAAAATATAAATTTATAATTGTAATGTTTGGTTTGTTCGTACGTAAATAATAGCAACAAAAGTTTGCCCAAACAATGAACACTATAGTGATGAGGTAAAATGCCATTTGGAGTATGAGCCACATGCTGAGATTTTACTTAGGCAGTGCACCATTCTTTAGTATCATGATGTTTAATATAGTACTATAGTTAAATATGAATACGACGAAACGTCACAAATGGAAATCGGTTCCGAAAAGAAAGTTATTTATTATACGCTGTAGAAATAAAATAATTTGTCAACCGAAAGTTTCATTCGCTATATACAAATATCGAGAAAAAATATATTGATTCCAAACTATTGCATATTATACGTAAGATATGTTTAGAGCATTTAACGCTTAAAAGTGTTCTCAAACATAAAAATAAAAATAAATAAAAGCAATAGCTTAGTTGCTCTGCTCAGAATCTTAAATAACTCAATATATAAAATAGGAGGAACCCTACATGGTTTTATTATATTGAAAATAAACCTTTTTTTATGTTACTAAACTCTTTAAACTTTGAAAATAGGATGATTGCTTATTTCCATCATTGGTGACTATATACTTTTATATAGGCAATGATTTCCACGTATTGTCGTTTTATATAAGTTTGAGTATAACAATACCATCGTTTACAAACTAAATGACATGAACAATATGCTTACTTTTTCACCAATTAATCTCGTGGTATACTAATTAAGGTAACTATTAAAAACCTATTTTGTGTACAAATCAATAATCAATAATACATATTAACATCATGTATTTTATTTTATTATTATTATTATTATTATTTTAATAAATGTGTCTAATCCACAACATTTTTGATTTTCTCCATTTCATTTTAACTTATAAATGGAATCACATCATCGAACGGAAAATACACATTTTGATTTTTTTTAATTTAACATTATACTATTATATTCGTATTTTCTGAAGCAATTCAAATTCTAATTCTACACCAACTTTACGTAATAAATTCGCTTAATGTTATAGAATATAAGTATTTATCCTTGATGATTTTTTTTCTTTTGGATTAATAAATATATACATAAACAATAGGAAAAACTAGGCATGAATTTTGCTGTAGAGACAACAATACAATACATCTACTCTGATAAATGTTTAGTCAATCCAGACCGAGTGGTTGTTCGTGCTTTTTGCATTGTAGCGATAGTACAATTTTCTTAAACATTTCGTGTAATAATCTACGGTCCTGTGAAAAGCGGTTTATTAGACTCAAAGGGATTGGAAAATGGAGTAAAGTCTCTTAGAAAATAGTGACCACGTTTGTCTGTTCGTAAAATGTTTAACGACTACTACTCTCTTCTTCGTCCGTTCTATCTGTGAATAGTGTTAGAGAATGGGTTTTCGCTCATTCTGTCCATTATTCATTCTTTCTCCTCCCTTAAGTATATAGTTTATATGAAGACTTACAGGCTTTGACCAACAAACGAATTTAGATAGAGAACCCAATTTTATTCTTCTAAATTCTGATATCGTACTTTAATACCAAAGTTGTATTACTTAACTACATTAATGTAACTATTTAAAACAATTTTTTAAAAATACGTTTATTTAATTTGATCAAATATCGGTCAATAAAAAAAAATAATTTATTAAAACAAATTTTTATCAAACCCATTAAAAATATTAATAACGAGATCGACAGTCATAAGCTGTCGTACGTACCTACTTTCTTTTTTTTTAATTAAAGCTATTCGTTTTTAACAGCTATAACTTTACATTAACACCAGTAAACTAATAAAATATATAAATTTAATAGATAAGGATATGAGTTTAAGTGATATTGACGTTAGTAGTTTTACTTTAGACTTTATAAGGAATGCTCCAATTTCCGACCGAAATGAAACATTCTAACTCAATAAATTACTATAATATATAGATACAATAAAATGCAAAATTTGACTCTTACATGAAATATACAATTTTTTTGGGGTTTATTTCTTACAAGACTAGTAATTCTGGTAAATCATTACTAATTAGTAAATTTAATATTTTTTCAAAAGGGTAAAAGTCTATATTATAGCATAAATATAATAATTATAATTTATAATGTAATTATATCGATTGTACACCAAAATTTTTAGAGTAAATCATATTGTAATCCTTGATCCATGTTTAGGATTTTTTTTTTTTTGTAAATTTATTTTTTTTTAGTTCTATATTTGATTATACATAAATATTTTCATTTTTATTACTTATTAATTTTAAATATAATAAAACATTAGTTGAGTAAATATATTTTTATGTTTTATATTTAACTTGAGATAGGTACCTTTAATTTAAATTCGATGTTTTCTTTATATTAAATTAAATACTAAGCAGACCGTTAACTATATTGTTATTATAATGATGTATATAATTTTTTTTTATTTTGTCTGACACAAAAATGCTTCGATCTTTAACTACGAGAACGGTTTCTGTTGAAAAATGTTCTGAACCTTGTTATTACTCAAAGAGATCAAAAGCAAAAGTTTCCCAATATTTTTAAAAATAACCAAGGAAAAATAAAGAAAAACTAAAATTTCAACACAAAAGTAAATACTGGAAGAAACAATTACAATTTTTTTTTGCAACTCAAAAATTAATAACTGATTTTTAATTTCTTGACTTTTTTGAAAAAGTCGAAAAAATGTCGATGAATAATATTCAGCAACTCTTACCACTAAGTCCTGTGCATGTCTTTGATTTAACTTCACAACAATTTTAAATTATTAATATTCAAATATGTCAAGTCAAATAATTTTTGACGTAATGATTTTAATAAAATAGAAAATACTCATGAACTTATTATAAAACACTTGTATTGTTGCATAATATTCACATAATGCTAAGACTAATAAAATATTTAAACAATGTTGCTACCAGAAGGGTGTTTTAGTTTTATTGTATCGAATCTCTGACCGTAAAACATTTATAACTGTAATGCACATATTGTTTAGAAATATTCACTTGAGATTTCACAAAACAACAATCTAATTCACATAGACATAAGTTATTTTGTATCGGTTGTTTCATATTATTGTTTTTGTAGTCATTCAATCTATTCAAATATTCGACTGGTTTAAAAATGAAGAGGAAATATTGTTTATTTTATGCATATCATAAAATCCTAAAGTATACTTTTAGTACATTTTGCTATTTATTGTTATAAAAAAAAATCGAGATAAATTATCTTCATATATATTTATTAGTTCACTATTAATTTTAAAATACACCTTATTAATAATAGATATTATACTTATATTAAGATTATTGTGATAAAACTATTTAACATTAAATAGCAAAAATTATAATAAATATCAGGTAAAATTTGCACCAACGTTATTAAAAAAAGTATTCATTTTTAAATCCAATTCAGAATTAAACAGTGAAGGTATACACATTTTTTATTTTACTATAATAAAACATTTTTGCCTCGTGCTTAAAAAAGTTTTATCGATATCGACATTTTACAACCTTTTTTATATTTAGATTTTTTAAATTTTAACTATAACCAGTGTCAGTATTTATTTATTGATATATTTATGTTTTGTTAATTAATAAGTATAATATTATATACTCAGTATAACTTATTTACTATTTAATATAACATACTTACTTACCTAATAAGAAACAAAAAGTTACATTTTAAACTAAAACCATTATTACTTAATATTATGTCTGTTAAAGTATGATAACAATTTTAGAAAAATAAATAATCGATGTAGTTAACACGTTATCATAATTTGCTATACAAATTGAAAATAAAAAATTATTTTACTTTGTAGTTAGGAAGTTAATAATGATTACTAATTAGTGAACTCGTTTTACCTAAACAGTATAATTTAATTTTAGAACACACTTCCATATATTAAATAATTTTAAAAATTGCAAATCACTAAATAAACATTTCTAGTCGTTTAAATTTCTTTATATTTTTAACAAAACATCTGGAAAAAATTATCGTTTAAATTATAGAGAAAGGTGGTGGTTTTTTTTTTTAAGGTATAAATGTGAAATACATATTTATATTACAATTATTAATTACATAAATATTTCAAAAAAAGGGTTACTTACACTAATCTTAAATCTTTAATTTCAAATAAATGTTTTAAGAAAGAGAAAAAGAATATTATTAGAATTCTTCAAATCGATTTTCCACCAATCGAGCTCAATATGAAAAATGTCCGATTCGAGGCTCACTGTGTTATTATTATCATCATTTTTTTTTTTTTTTTTTTTTTTTTTTTATTCGTATGTGTGTTTATCATAAAACGATGAGGGATTAAAAAAAAAGTGCCTAATAAATAAAACAGGTCAATGACGACTCATATATATTATATATTACTGGTGCGTAACTAAGACCAACCATGCGGGTATGTCGATAACGATATTAGGTGACTTGTCAGTTGTGGTGTAACTAGTCTAATGGAAACAATGCTTTTTTTTTGTACCTTAACATATCATTGTACACATAGTTTTACCAACCAACATTATATAGATTAAAATACAGTGCAAATATATGTCGAACACAGTTATTTTTAAATATATAATATTATAATCATAATATTGGTGTAATCCATTATACAATAATGGTTATTCAGAAAAATGTTGTATTGTAATATGTTATAAAATGTGTTATGCGTATAGCATGTTTAGTGAGTATGTAATAATAATTACACATAGAAATAATTTACTTGTTTATTTATTGTTAATTTAAACGGGCTAAAAGCTCTATAAATATTGTACAAATAAAATGTATAATATTATTATAATAAAGTGAAATTAAGAAACAGTAGAATTAAATATCTAATCATATAATTATAAAAAGTCTCAATACTCGTAGAGTTAAAATTAAATAAATCGATTTGGGATCATTAGCTAATCTAATGGATCTATTTAAATTAGCATTTTTGGTATAGTTAGTTTTGTGCAAATTAGTAAAAAAAATATATTAAGTGGACTTAGCTTGTCGTTGGGAGACATAACAATTGATAAAGTTAAAAAGTTCTGGACAGTTTATGTAGCCATTGACCGATCTAAACAAGAATTTAAAATTATATTTATAATTATTCGAACAACAAGGCAAATAATTTTCATAGTGAAAATTTTAATTATTATAATACAAAAATAGCTATGTATCGTAAGATTTTAGTGTGGAATTGGTTGTAAAATAAAATTGTAGGTGGAACTTTTACTTTTTTTTACTATCATTTTAAATTGCTAGAAATCAATCAATTATACATATATCTTAAATTAAGTATTTGTTGTACCATATTTCGGCCAAATCAAATTTTTAATAAATAAAAGACACCATTGAAAACTATAACGCAGCTATTATACAATGCAATAATACAAACTAAGCCCTCAGGACTTTATATCAAAGTAAACACTGACCAAATTGTTCTCGGTTTTATTTATTGGGTTTTATTTTTATATAAACAACGATGCCTTCTTGGTAAGGTTTTTCTGAATGGAAAATCTTAGAAAAAACACAGTTTCATATTATAGTTCTCATCTTGATAAAAATTCATCTCAATTACGTGTGGAAAATTGTATATTAAGAAACGGGAATGTCAATAACACTATGATATTAAACTTCTTATATTAAGAAGAATAAATATTTGTTTGAAATAGAAACCTCATTTTTTGATAGGTTTTTTACTTAAACCTCAGAAGATAATGATAAAATAAAGTCATTAGTTGTGTACTTCAATTTCGTAGAATTTCAATAACTTTTTTATGACAATAGTTTACTACGTATAAGTTATGGTATTATGGTCAACAGAAAACCATAAGAACAATATGAGAAATTCTAGATAATACTCATACTATATTACAACCAATTATACTGGTGTTCTTACTTAACGTAGAACTTTATTATTTCATTTTGGATTTATTATACCATATTTTAACCATTGGTTACTATTATATTATTCTAATTACTAATATTGTTAAAAATCCAATTAAAAATAACTATAAATGTCATTTATATTACATCTTTGTATAATAATATGATTATTATAGTAAATAGTATACCATAATACAATTTATATTAAATAAATTATAGAAGTATTAAGTATATTATATAATTCACAATTCGTACATAAAATCTTAACTAATCTAAAAAAATATTACATAATATTAAAATGTAATATTGTATTGATCGATGTGTGAAAATATAAGTATATATATATTCGTATTTATATTTAATGTGAATGTTTAAAGTAGCTTTTAGTTATTTATATTTTGTATTTTTTTTTTTTTTAATATTATATATGTTAATGATTTATAATCAATCATTCAAGATTTGATTTTTTTTTTGTATCAGATAACGAGTACAAAATGTAATGCATTGTAAATAAGAGGGTTTGGATTGAGTCAATGACCCATTTAGAAAAAAAAATATTCTTTTTCAGAAAATATGCTAGACAATGTATACGTTTTAAATGTGCTGAAAATCGTATTGTTGGCGCCAATTCTACATTTTTCACATTATTGTCTCCAAGTGTTGATTTTATTAAAGCAGTCTTTATTTAATAATAATATTACATTTTTTCTCAGTTATATCTCTAAAATGCTTGCACTCAATGGTCAATTAAATAAATAATTAATAAAAAAAAAGTATATAGTTCTAAAATGTATGTAACTTTAGTTGGCTGAATAACGTTTTAATAGTATAATATTTTGTTATATCATTTAAAATTTAGTTAATGTTTATGATTTTTGAAAAACAAATATTTTATAAGTGTTTGATGTTCTAATGTACAAGGATTAGTTTATTTATTTTACCATATTATTATGACGTAGGTGAATCAGTGATTAATTGCAATATAATGTATTAATATTTCCACCTTATGTAAATTATAATATTATACTATAAGCGGGTACTTGCAGTGTATTAGAATGGTTAATACTTAAAAAATTACTGTTTTTGTATTTTTTTAAATTAACTTTTGAGTTTAATATAAGTACCATAATATATTAAATTAATATTTGTTCATTATTAACGTTTTCACCGTGCATAAATACACTTTATCGGGATCATCCACCTAATACGTATAGTAATACGTTTTTATTTTAAATAACGAACTGTTCATTTCATAGTTTTACATTTTTTCTAAACAAGTAACATGTATTTTCTACAGATTGATTTATCAAGCAAGCTAAACACCATTTTTATTCATTTATTCAAATTTTGATTTTTTAAATTTGTACATTTTTACATCTAAGATATTTTTACCATTTAAGAAGTGCCTTGAAGAAATTACAATTTCTTATTTTTCAAATAAGAATATAATATAACTTCAATGAAACTTATTTCACGTCTTATACTTCAAAAAATTATAAATTAACGAACAGTGGAAATTGGAATAGGAATAAAAACTCTTTAGCTGTAGTGGAATTTTAAATTTACCACTTTATATTCAAGTACTTCCTATCCATGTATAAAAATATTATTTCTACAAGTTTATTAAATGTTTATTCATAGTAATAGTATGTGTTAAAATATATTTTATTTTAGGGAAAGTTAATTTTTCGAATATACACTAATACAATATATTATTATTATGTATAATATACATTTGTATAAATTCCTCGTAAATGTTTATTGCCAGCATTTGTATTCAAGTGGTGAAAGCTAACCACGTTTAATGAAGAACCTAAAATTGCTTTTTTGTTCGGGAAAAACAAAATATTCTTGTTGTGTCATGGAAATGTCGGTTTAGCTTTTTGTGGTTTCCAAAGCAGTAATCATAATGTTGTAACCCCACCATGAAAAGGTACCACTTCTGTGTTTAATTACGGTGATTAGTTTCAAATCAAAGACCAATCTCATATTTTGTCTTATAATCGTGATTTTTGTTATTTAAACATGCGTAATAACGAATAAAACCGGTAAAAATATGTTAGGTACCCCTATTTGCACAATGTAACTCGAATACTCGTACTTTTAAACGTTTCTTAATATTGGCGATTTCAGTAGTTCTAGATTATCCATAAAAAATAACTATTAATATACCTATTTTAATGCTAAACGTTTAGTACTTTAGAGTGTTTTATTAGTTTTGTTCGAAATAATGCATTCACGAATGGCGTATTTTAATTCATTTGAAAAAGAAGAACATTAAAATGTCATTGAAATAAATATGTAAAAAACACGACTTGTAATATACTAATATATGTTTATGTATCAATGTATCACTGTTATAATAAATTGAAGCCATAATACAAATATGTACGATTATGTATATCATGTTGCAGAATAAATCTCAAGCGCAGAATAATGTAAACATTTTAATATTTTGAATTGAAAAATTAATTAATTTTCCTTTGGTGTTCGTTAAAAATAAAAAAAAAAACAAATATGATTGCATTTGCGAGTATATCCATTGAAAAAAAAAATATAATAATTTCACTGTATTTATGCCGAATGGAATATATTATATTATAATGTTTAAGTGTGGGGTATGATATTTAGACTTGTAAACTTGTTATATGCTATATAGTGCACATATTATTGCATATATTATTATGCACTATTGCACTCGATAATCTATCGTTTTAACATAACCGTATTGTTAAGCTCCGTTGTACCGTATTTATCTCATTAAAGAAAATTATAGTATTATTCATTACTAGTTATTTATTGATTTATTTGTATGCAACGAAGAAGTGAAAAAAAATAATAACTATAATAACCATCACCCGAAAAGCAAACGGTGCGGAGAATGTTATACAAATATTATAGGCAAACAGAACACATTGTAATATTTCAATATTATAATATAGGTGCGAATGACTGAGGGAAACGTTAATTGAAAAACTTTAATACGCGCATTTTCCCAAATGCGTATTACTATTATTATTATTATTATTTAAGTCGATTGCGTCCATATGACGACGGGCTTGCGGTAGGTACCTATCCTATATATATACGTAAACCATGTGATTTACTGTCCACGAAACACAATAAATTATAAACCCGACACTACCGCGGATACTTACATTGCAACTATATCCATATATGCGTTATCTACGTGGCAATTTATACCTCATTCGACAAAATTTATGTCGAAATAACAATCGACTTATCCGCATGGCGCGACACCGTCGCACGATAAGGTCGTAGGTATCTACATTTTTTCTCGAGAAAATACAAAAAATATTTCGTAATATTTTAGCCGATATACTATAAACATTATCACGATGGGTACGACGACGTCTCCTCCAAATATGTACTTTTTTTTCCTTTCCTCGCCTTTCTAACAGTTTCTAACAAATGAGATTCCGACCAATTGCACGTTTCGATCATCGAAAACTGTATTAATTTTCATTCGATTTTTTCATAGTTTCACATAAATATTTATTTTCTAAACAAATATTTGAGGAAAAAAGATTAAAGCTGTTATATAGTAGGTAACTATGGCGATTCAAAATACAATAAAAAAATTGAAAAACAGTATAGTATTATACGTGTGATACATTAAATAAAATTACGAACATTTCTATATTGTACGAATAGTTAAGCACTAATAAGAACTCTTCACTGAATTCTCGAGCCAGAAAAATAATGTATACTATTACAGCCAGTAAAAAATAACAAATACTTATTATTTAAATACGATTTTAAATAATCTCATAAACAACTTTAATCTTGTTTCCTTGGAAAATCTAAAATAAACATTTTTGTAAAATTAAATTAAAAAAATATTCTAGATTTTGTGAAAAAACGCGGAGTTTACCAACGCCACTTGTGATAGAAATTAGTATTAGCGTATGAGGACAAAATAGGCTTCTAATGGAAATGTAATACGTGTTCATCACAAATGCTTAATGTTTTTGTGTAGTTTGTATTTAATTCAAAATTATAATTTATGAACTAAAACAAATTATATCATTAAAAATTGACCAAGATTTTGGGGAGGGGAGTCAGTAGAGTTATTTTAAGTTTATAATAGGTATCATTAAAATTTTGAGATAAACAAAATGTATCCATTACTGAATCACAAAAGTGACAATTAAACTCAGACGTGTCAGTGCAGTAGTCCCACTTAAGTTAGAGCCCTTTGCTTTGATCGCGGACATCATATTATGTTCAACTATAACAGTGATCATCATTAAGGCACAAATAAAATAAGAATGCCAACATACATTGCATGTACTGAAACAACCAGCCTAAGCAGTATTACACACAGCACTCTGTATGAATGTGTATATAGCTTAAAATTTATTCCACAAGTAGCGTTTAAAAAATGTTATGGTTGGTTAAAAACGTACAGCTGTGTATTATAATATAGATCTACATAAGTGTCTAGCCCTGTTTATCATCGTAAATTATTTTGCACCCTCTAGTCAAGATATTACTCTATAACCACCTCCATCCAACACTTAAAAACGTACATAAAACTACTATAAGAATACTTAATGAAAATTAATAATTCAACTGACAAAAACTTTAAATACAACTAACTTTGTAATTTACACGATTCGTCGGTCTTGAAATAAACATTTTAATTTCAAGTTTTTCTAACCAACAATTAATGTATACATAAAAATTATGGTTTTTAGACTTATTGAGATAATAGTTCAATCTTCTAAATATAAAATGGTAAGTGAATATCGGTTATTTAAATGTTTTATTGTAATAATATAGTAAAGGAAATTTAAAATTATGACCTGCTGATAACACAAGAAGAAATTATGTGTTATGCTATAATAATTACATTATAATATATTGGTTATATTATTGCAACGTGTATTTCTAGTGTACAAGTAGTTTGATTTTAAACAATTTAAAATATTAGAACTATTATTTTTTTATACATTTATACATAATATATATACTGAGCTCAATGCTCATATAAAAATATATCAACACATTATCATTTTTCTCATTTGAAATCAATTTTATAAAAAAGTATTCACATAACAAAAATGTTTTGTAGAAGTGATTAATAAAGTTATTTCGCATTACCTGATTTTTTCAAAAGACTCACATAAACCATTTGGTGAGTATGTCAATTTCTTCCAAAAAGAATTCTTATATTTCAACTAAGACGGAAATAAAGTTACTGAAACTTATCATTACTAAGCCGTAAATTAACTGATATTATTTACTACCTCCTTACTTAAGTTGATTCCAAGAAAATCGAACGATAGTTTCCTTAAAATGAAAACGTGTGTTTATCTATACTTAAGAGTTAGGATTGCCACATTTGTAATATGGCTGTATATAAAGTCGTTGATTAATAGTGTACTTTACAATGGGTATAAAATACTTTAGTAATAATGTTGATGCATAAAATATATTGAATAAAATGAACTCATATACATTTTAAATAATTATAAAAAACAAAAGAATTTTTGTTGAAAATTTGAAATTAATAATATTTATACATTTAATTTTGTAGTAAAATATTATTCTATTTCCAATTATAAAAATAATAAAAAATAGTTATTTAAAATTTAAAAAAAAATGATATCCTAAAGATGAAAAATAGTAAAATACGCATTTGTTAAAACATATCCTGAAGTAGATTTATAAAAATAAAACCATTTTTCAGAAATAAAAAGAATCCTTCAAATGGTTTAAAATAAGCATTTTGAAGACAAGAAGAAATTTATCAAATATTTTCAAAAAAACTTTACACATCACCAATACCTTTCCTCGAAAAAAACATGTCTGTTTTCAGGTATGATAAAATATGTTTCAAAGCTCTTGACAAAGGATAATTTTCTCAAATATAAATAAAACTTTTAAACATAGTTTTTGACAGTAACCTTACCAATTTAATATGACGTCATCCACATATCTATTAGCATACTTAGCATAACATTGAAAATTTAATGTTCAAAATAATTAATTTCATTCTCCAGTTATTTTGAATATTAGAACGATTTGATTTATTATTGTCCTGCTGTGTAATTGTATTTTAATGTAAAAACATTTACATGGTAAAATTTTTTCTTATATATATATATTTTTTTCTTGTGTTATTAAAGTCTTTGAAGCAATTCATAAAATTCTCGTAAAAAAAAAATTAAAAAAAAAAAAAAAACTAACCAATATAATATTATATTCTTGTCTTAAACGAAAACAATTATTCTCACTAACAATTATTATAAGTTCGCTCCATCCTCTTTATCGCTTCTACCGATTTTATTGTGTTTTGGCTCAACTATCATAGTAATTTAATTATATCTTGGCTCTGTACCACGTCGAACGCTATACGGTCTACATCACGATTGCCATCGAAAAACTTCGTCACTTTTTATGATTTTAATCTATCACCGAAATCGTTCTTCAGGTGTTTGGCCGGCGTCCACTACGAACTCGCGGCGGCGTCATGGCGGACACGGTTTGAGCAGTTGCGGATGCGGCGCGTACAAGGCCGCGGCCGATGTGGATCCCGATGATGGCTGCGGCCGCACAACACGACAGGGTCGTACTGTCGCCGCGTCGGTTGCAGCAACACCAACAGCAGCAGCACACACCGTCGCCGGATCGCGATCGACATGGCCGGCGCACGTACCTACACATGGTGCCCATATTGCCTCCTCCGCCAGCCGTCCCTGCGGTGAGTGTCCTTAATCATTATACGATTTAAGCCGCCGTTTAGACTTAAACATAATATTATAATAAATCGTAACTCAGTGTGTGATCAACGGAGATCTATAGTATATGGTGTAACGATCGTTACGACGACGACTTCGCTGTTGTTTGCGGGATAACGCGCAGACGGTGAGAAACCGTGAAGGGGTTTTGTGTTTTACCGACGGGTAAACGGGGACGACAGCAAAAGTTGCGCCTCATTGATCGTTTTCGATTTTCTAAAACAATGTTTGTAGTTTCACTTCGATATCGAAAAAAAAAACGTTTTCCTCCGTATTTTCGTACACTTTATTGAAAATCTGAGTGAGTAAGGTCCGCGCGCTAGTCATCGATTCGATACATTGTATATTATTATGCGTTATGTGTGTAATCTGTGTAATATGACGTTTTATGTACGTACAATATGTTACGATGTGAAAACGCCATTAAAAACTGGCTTTAAAATTGTGTACATCGGAAAACAAAAACCGATAATATACTACAATACAGATACTGTTTTTACCTTTTAACATGATATTGGATCCGTTCATTCTAATTTATTTCATTAAACTCGTAACATCATTAAACGCATACTCACTACTCTTAAACTTAAATTTGCCGTGTTACGGGTTCGTAAGATGGCTACCACTCATACCGGTGTTTACTCTTAAAGTTAGGAGATCGAAAACGATGCGTATTTTTTAAAAAACTTTTTTAGAATTAATAATAATTGTTCATACTACACGTACTGAGCAAATATTGAATCATTATTTAAATTAATTAAATTAAATTATATTAAATTAAGTATAATATGTTTTAGATTACTGTGAAAGTTTATTATGCTATTTTAGTTATTATTAATTGTACCTTGCTGCACACTTATTGCTGCAGTGAATTATGAAGTAAAACATTTCGTTTAGTCATCATTATTATTTTTTAACTATAGTTGGTATATATAATATACTATTGCAGTGATATTGAAAAACTAAAATAAATAAAATGTATAAGAGTAACTGGCTTAGATATTTCGCAATGTACACAACGTACACACAGATCACTACTGACGGTAAGATCAAACGTAACAATACCACGAAAAAAAATGACTTTCTATATACTTTGAACAAATTAATTGCTAAATAAAAGAAAGTTCTAGTTACTATCGGGTAACTTACAAAAGTTTAATTTCAGTAGATAGTTCAATATAATGATATTTTACCGTAATCGCAAGTCTGAAAACAATTATACGAAAAAAAAACAATTATATACTCCGCGCTTTTTTATATAGACATACAGTATAATCTAACAAGTAACAATGTTTATTTTCAAAAAAAAAAATGTTTGAAACGTTAAAAAAATGTCTAAGAATTCCGTATTAAAAATATGTGAGTCTGACAAAATATCATACTAATTTAATGACAGTTCATCTCTAAGTGATCCTGTAATTCTGCAGAACACATTAATATTGTTTATTAAACTGCGTATAATATTTGACATGGTGATTTGTGAATCAATACGACCTTATGTACTGCGTAGCCGCCGTGTAACCACATTTTAGGTGTACGGTTTCAGCAGCATCTGTCGTTATATTATTATTATCACGTCAATACCGCAATCACCTCTCACCGTCATCGCGCGACAGTGGAAAATTGAAATTTAAAAATTTAATTTTCGCGTCATCGTGGGTATAAATACTTACGGAAATTCCATTATAATATAATATTATCATAACCATTTTTTTTTCTGTGGTTCAGTATCTTAATGCCATACGATGTTTACCTATGATAACCTTTCATATTATATTATAAAAAAACTATTAAAATATAATAACAATAATGTGTCTGCGACATTAAAGATTGCGTTGTTATAGTCGTGGTCCCGATATTATTCTTATAAACGGGTAGTCATCAATCGAGATAAAATGGAAGAATCGAGTTAGGACGTTAAAATTTGCATAACGTTTTGAAATATTATATAAGTGCTTGGTAGTTTACATAATTTAAATTAGATAAATTGGATAAAAAACTGAAAACGGTGAGGAGTGAGGACACAAAATATTATATTATTATTGATAATATTATTCTATTAATTTATATGTTAAGTAAGAAAAATTGTTGTTGCTATTTATTATTTCTAATTTCGCGCAATTTTGTTGACATAATTTAGTCTGATCATACATTTCCGTCATGTGGTATTTGCATGGAAACTACTAAAAAGCGAATTTCAGTTACAATTAAATAACATAACATAACATATATTCAATCAAAAACTATGTAATCATATAAGACTAAAATCAATTTAAGTTCTCCCCCTTAGTTTAATAATAATCAATATCTTTATTAAAGATTTAATTAATAATGTTATTTATATTTAAGCTATAATAATGCCTACTACTTATAACAGTACAATATTTTATTGATCATACGATTGACTATATTTTTCCGTATAATAATTATTAAATGAGACAAGGAAACCAATTAGTTTATTCGTGAATATTTGGATTCGACATAGGTAACTGATTTTAATAATGATGTAACGTTTGCAACACAATTAATTAACAAGCATCTATGTATGATTTATAAAATTAATCTAAAAATATTTGTTGGTTTAAAATATACATAAAATATTTACATTTTATGATCTATTTTATGCCGTCAATTTTATTTTAAAATCGAATAAATTTAACTCTAAGGAAAGTGTGTATTTAATTTTTGTGTACCATGAACGCATATATTTAGGGCCGTTCTTACAGTGTCCGTTTAAGTGTCGGTTAAGACTAAGTGGTAGAATTCTATTAGTTAACACATAAGAAATTCTGTTGGATAGTGTTATCAGAAACTAACTGGACATTGTAAGAACGACCCCTTAATGATATAATACATTTCAATTATCTTTTATTTATGATACGAGTTTATTAGTTTATTCAAAATGAAATAAGAAGGTACTTTCAATAATATCAATCACTTTAATTATAACATAATTGAAGCTATTAACGAATTTATTATCATTTATCACCTGCAAAAATAAGTAGGTATTAATCCATTGATTAATTAATTTTACTCCGCGATAAATGAGCACTAAACATAAACTATGTATAAAATGTATTGCCGCTCGTGGAAAAGTATGAATTTAAAATTTTAAATGATAGACCACGAGATACATAATATATTATGTAGTGGTGCTCACCTTCGATCACTTTTTTAATAGAACCTCTGTAATTTATGTCCACATAGCTTATTAGGTATACCCAAGTTTTACTTAAAAGTTAATATTATTATAGAAAATCCATGATAACTTTGAAATTTAAAAATTTAAAACGATTAGATTTTGTTCTTCGTTGAATTTTTTTAATTTAGCATTCCTATTTATAGACATAATACTTGATAAATGATTTTTTATTGTAGTTGTAACCAAATAGGTATATATAAACATTTTTTTTGCTACCTATAAGAAAATATAATTTAAGTAATTTCTATGTAAAAAAAATGTATTTATTTTGTATAATGTATACATAATTTATTATAATTAAGATTTTAAATAGTTATTAATATTATGCTCTTTACTATTTTTTTTATACCCGCAAAAAATAAAAAATACAATGTATCAATATCATCTTGTGCTTAAAATAAATTATTATACAATAAATGTTCAATATCAAACATAAAATCATTAATTGGATGGCAAATCACTAAAATCGCATACTTTAATTGTAGTAAATTTTAACTTTTTTTCAACCTTTCACTGAGGTTATACATTATTTAAAATAACATTCTTTAACGACCGCCATAAGTTTTTATTTTAATATTTATGAAATAATAACAAAGAAAAGAAATTGTCTTTGCTAAAAAATGACTTTGTGTTTTTATATTAATTTGTGGTAGAATAAATAATATATTGAAATAAAAAATAAAAATATCTAGTCAGTTTTTTATTTAGCTAGTTTAAAACGTGTTTATACAAAGTAAAATAAACACGTGTCAAGTGAGCATACTTGCATTTTGAATTCGAATAATTTTACATAATTTTAAGACTAAATTGAACTGGCCGAGCACTCAAAAATAAATGTGCAATGGATTCACATGAACATGTATAACTATTGAAGTGCATGGCGCTACACTGTTGTTGATAGAATCAAATTTAAATAATGAACGACTCGTTTCTGTTTATTTTATTTGTAAAATAAGTAATATAATATTAGTTTTCAGTAGGAGTATTTATTATTTTTATAGTGTTTAGACTAGTCGTAAGAAGTTACCACTTACGTAGAATAATAAAATATCATATTATTTACTATTTTTATCAGTACAGAACTGCTTTCGAGCATCACTTTGGTCACAGTCAGTAATCTATAAATAAAATACAATTGCATATTTATAGGAATAAACCAATAATAAAAATGATGTATTTATACTATTACGGCTTAAAATGAAGAAAGCGTATTCTACATAAAATAATTTACCTACAAAATCATTATTTATGAGTATATTAAAAATGCAATACAATTTTAAATTTTACCATTATAGGAATAATAATATCTACTGTTAGAGATACAACTATAGACAAACAATTTTTAGTGGATGTTTATTAAAAGTTGAGGACATTTTGAGAATCAAGAGTGGTATGTCACACTATATTAACAATACAACGATACATACCTCATCAATAACCTATGCCAGCCTATTATCTCATCATTATGAGTTATTATATATTTCAATTAACTTTGAAAGTTTTGATGTATTACTATGTGCTATAGATATTGAAAAAGCAAATAATAAAAATTATTGAAAGTAATTTAAATTAACCAGATATACTACAGTATATTATTGTGTATACTCACGATACATTTTCGCACTAGTTTATAAAAACTTTCTTTTCCTTTTTAAGCCATTAAAAGTTGGCAGTTATCGTACATGCTAGAGTCGTCCTCTTTTGTAAACTATATAGCGTCTTTCATTTCGAAACGCTCATCCTTAACGCTCAATATCATATATAGACGGTTGAATTTTGTAGAGATCGGCGAAAATATATATAGAGATATTCGCTGTTACATAATGTTCGATGATAGTGTGAGATTATGTGTTGAATAGAATCTTTTGTATGTGTAACAATGAAATCTCGGCCTATTCGTGAACGGACACTCGTGTTTCTGCTGCGCACACAAACATAAACACATCATAACGCGTGTGTGTGCGCGCGTGCGTGGAGAGTTAAGCAAAGGATGATTAAACGTGTGATACCTAATATAATCCTTTTTGGTAAATTAGTTTTATACCATGTTATTGATTCAATGATTTAAGAGGTTTCCAGTCAATTACTGTGGTTTTTCATTAGTCCTTTTCATAATACCTTACTCACTGGAGTAATTATTATAACTCGAAGGAGGGTTTCCAGGGATTAGTGGTTTCTTTAGCGACCGTGATTTATGAGGTTCAGTTAGGCTATACACGCGTCTTTATCAATAAATAACGCGTATCAAATATTATTCAAAATGCCTATGGTTCGGGAGATATTAACGAGTATAATATATATAAGCGCTTAGCGTCGTATTCGTAATAATATCTATTTTCAGTTAAACATTATATTATAATGCCTATAATTATTATATTTTATAAATTTAATTTAATTTTTCCTGTGCACTAGTTTATTGTACCCGATCGTCAAAAATCTTAAAACAAAATATACTTTCTAACTTTCGTTTTTATTTTTCACAAACGATGCACCAATATTATACGTATAAGTATATTTGGATCTTACAAATTTTAAAAGTGTTTTAAAACTTAACCGTACAAAATGTTATTGTTTCATTATTTTTTTCTTAGGTCGTGATCACACTATAAATTTGAAATGTAACGACCATCTGAAAAACGGATAACGTAAAAAAGCTATTGACCTTAACTTAATATTTCGTATACACCGCTTTTCAGTATTTTATTATGTAGTCAACGATATCGTTACAACTGGTCGTGACACCGGTTTCATTATGGATAAAACTGCTAATAAAATATATTTATTGTTTGCTCGAGAAATAGCGCACGTTTTTCTATCCAATCATGTGCAAAGCAATAACGATTACAAAGTCGTATGTATAATCCATACTAGGATACGGCAGTGTAGTTTTTGAGTGAGATTCAGTACCGGATTTCCGATCTCTGGATCGCATCGGTTTATCGAGGAATACGCACGAGTTACGGACTTATTGTTCAAACCAAATTATTATGGACATATTTTTTATTATCAAAATACTAATTGCGAACATCAAATAAATAAAAACTATATGACCTGTGGATACGAATGTGTTCAACACAAGCTATAAAAAAAAAAATTGGTAAGTGGGGTAAAACATAACATCAATCGTTTATTTTATAGCAGTGCTTCTCAACCTTTTTTATAATAGGGTCCCCCAAATTTAATGTAAAACGGTCTAAGCCCCCCTCAATCAAAATCATTAACAATTTCAAGGCCCTCTAGTTATTCATCCACGGCCCCCAGGTTGAGAAGCACTGTTTTAAAGTATGTTTTTATAAATATATTATCATATCATGGATTTTGCAACAATTTTTGATTTTTTTTTTTTTTTTTGATAGTCTGTATAAATATTAATCTATTAATCTCACCACTTTAATATTTCAACATTTAATTGATAATAATTGCTTCTTTTACAACGATTTTTTTTTGTTTTATTTTTTACTCGTATTACAATTCAAAAATTGCCAATTGCCCGACTCTTACAATCGTTTTATTGATTTAGGTTCTGTCTGAACTCACGAGATATTTATTACTAAATTCACAATTAGAAAATACCAGCCGGCTCGGGGACTGTAGGTTCGTGAACGAAAATACTGTTTTAGCCGATATCTGTGTGTTAGGCTAGAACAGTCCGAAAGAGTGTGTATAAATCAGACGAGTACCATAGTTCTCGAATCATTTACTGTGTTTTAAAACATACTATAACATGCGTTTAGTAGTTAGTACTATTAAACAATAAATAATCCATAGAATTTTTCTAAACGATGGATGTGTATAATTCGGAGGGTGTTCGTAACAAAAACGCGTGCGACACATAATTTTAGTTTTTACACAGGTATACATTTTGAGGTCCTCAATGGTTACCCTTTATATTATACGTGACGGGGTGCGATCGGAAAAAAATAACCGATTCGGACGATCGCATTAGAGCAAATCCGCTCGCGCTTTTAATAATAATCTGTGTGCCGGAAATAGTTTGAAAGTCGGCACTTCCGCGTTATATTGTTGAACTCGACGATATTGTATACATAATGGTTTGACCGCAGCCATTAGTTTTACCATTACTCGGAGCGACCGTGTGTCATTTAAGAGGTGGCGGTGTGTGCTCCTGGTCGAGAAGTTTCTCACCGTTTCGGTTTTCGTGACAACGTCGTCCGTCGACGACTTCGACCACCTGCACCACACCGCACTGCGTCTCGCGGCGCAGGATTTGTGGACTACGACTACAGTACGTCATCGGAAGCGTTTATAAATATGAAACATTGAGGTTTTCTACATAACGACGTTACATACATATATACATACATGGTCTTATATGCATCATTATATCCTCCAAAACTTATACGAAACGCGTAGCGACTTGTTTCGCTCTACGTGATAGTTAAAGAGAAAACGTTTTCGTCACCGTGTCGATGTTGCACCTGAGGTGCAAATTTTTTACTTATTGAATTCGTTTTTTTTTTACGGACATTTATCTTATGTTCATAATATATTTATAGCATTGTATTTATTCAATATAGTCTGGGACATTATAGATCGAATAACTAGCGCTTGAAAAGAACAGTGCGTTTATAATTTATTTACCGCGACTATGCAGATTAAACTTAAACGATTTCATGGGTTTGTTATTATAAAAATAAAATATTCGTTTAGCATGCATTTGTATTTATCTATTTATTTAAGCAACTACGATAGTATAATGGCTACAAACTATAAAACATAATATTTAAATAATTTATTTTTCTAAATTTTATGAATTAGGTATCCTAAAGATAATTATACTCAAAATACCAAATGGAATAAACTCAAAAATTTAGGAATAAAACAAATGCTTTAAGTTTTTATTTTAATTTTAACTCTTGATGTAGATACACATTTTTTTTTAAGTAGTTAAAATAGTTTGAATGTTTAAACTTTTCAAGCTTTATATAAACTTGAGTCAATTAAAAATTGTAATGCATTTTTATCATCGCTTTTCTTTAATATACATATATTATAATTACCATGAAACATACCTACTAAAATCCGACGAGTACATTTAAAGTTTTATCGAACAGTGTAATTTATGAAAACAAATATATACTCAAGTATTTTACTCCGATTTTGCTATATTATTGAATATGTAATATGTTTAAACTTATAACATCATTTCTCCTATTTGTAGAAAAAAACAGACATTATTCCATTTGTTATAATTTTAAAACGTAGACCATAAATAGCTTACATAAAATTAAATATAACATGTTAGTTCATTAAAAACAATAAATTCATGTTTGTATTAGTTGTGTATAGGTTTTATTATTATAGTCTCGATTTGTTAAGCTCGGTACAAGATACTATTATACTATTATTTTACATTAATTTAAACTTTAACAAAGAAGAATCTCATAACTTGAGAAATAAAAACCTCTTATCGTTGTACCTTTAAGTAATAACTTTATTTTTTATTTTTTTTCTGTATCGTCTAATATCTTAACAAAACAAGGTTTATATAAAATATAAATATACCTTAGAAAAAATATACGTGCAGAAATGCCATGTTAACGGAAAAACTGAATATTTTTATGTATACTAGAATTTCTATAAAATACTTAATGTATACTATACCATAACTAAGAGATTATAATATTATTATTCTGTATATAATAAGATAATATTGGAATACTGAATAGTTTTCAATTCTATAAAATATAATAAAATTGGTGATGAATCGAAATACATTTATATGTTAACAGTTAATTTTTATAACTGTCTAAAAATAACTTCGGATCATAACTTTTATTGGTTGTAACGAGTTAGTACGTTTTACTTTAAATTATTTATGCATATAAAAAATATAAGGTAAAATATATTTATACCCTGTAACACGGCGACATGTGTAGGCAATTTCGGTACGTACGTGTGTTGAACATAATGTGTTGCATGATTAATTTTAATTAAATATTGTCATTTTTTTTAGTAAAATTAAATATTGTAATAATAAAGCCCACGCAATAAAACAACGATTTTAAAAAGTATTTAAATATTATTATGATATTGTAATGTAATAAAAATGTAAAAAATTGTATAGGTAATTGGCTAGTTGCGAATTTACGCTTGAAAAATGCGAACTTAAAATTAATATTATTTATGTCTCGTACGTATTTTTTTTTATGCATTTATTTGAATCAAATAACACTACAACTATTTATCTATAAATAAATCACATTATACTCCAGTCGAACTTAATTGCTTAAGACAATAGCTTTTAGTAAAAAATAAATAATAAATAACAATTATTATATACTCAAATGCTATACTGCGAAGATTTATTTTGTAACTTTTGATGGCAGTGAAAATTAATTAATTTCTAAATAATATGTTTAGTCCACACAATTTAACAAATGTGTTGAGACACTTGTACGGTTGTACATAATATATATATATATATAATAGCTTAATTCTAAAAATGCAGACAGTATCGAATTAGTTTATCCTAATAATATACACTTAGATTCGCTATTGCTCAGTAACTTAAATAAATACATTTAAACTGTTTATAATGACGACTACATAACGTAGCATGACGTAGTTATTTTGAATTTAGGGATGTTTGTATTGGTTTTTTTTTTTTTGGCTGATACAGCTGGCTCGTTAAATTACAATGACTATACACGTATTCATAAGAATATCACAATTGTTGATCTGATGCCAAATTCACGTGCTTGCTACTAAGAATTTTCTGTAAAAGAATATATCGTCCCCTTTTCGATATTTGCGCAAAAATACATCTTTATATCTCAACATTATCATATTTCGCGCTCTATTATCTGCTGTCATATACAAACACTTTATTCACTTGTCTCGCCAAGTGTCAGCAATATATATATATATAAATATATAAATAAAGTATACATATTATATTAGCTTCGAAAGCATAAAAAGAAAGTAACAACTTTATTTCGATATTTTGTAACTCTTATTTTCACGGATACATAAATATTGAGCGATTTATAAATATTTATATAGATCAAATTGGTACTTTGCACAATTGAAATATAGTGAAAGCACCAAGTCTCAAAATATTAACTTTTTGATGTGTTATTTTTTCGAAAAAATAATCAATTAAATAGCGAGTGGTTATTATAAATCGTCACATTAAACCAAAATTGTTTATTATATTGCTTTCAATTTACTTATACCTACTCTTTGAGAGTATTTATAATTATTTTTTAAGTAAGTATTTTAGTACACATTAACTTAAAAACAATTGTACATTTAATGCTTATTGTAAAATTTAATAAAAAAAACCTTGTGAAACCGTTTCATAAGATACACAACTTAATAACGTTCTTATATATTACTATATAATATTATACTCGTATGTAATTAAAAATCACGTAATTGTTTATAATTTCGTAATAATATCTGAATTAAAAAATGATAAGACAATTTTAAAAATTGTGCTTAAAAATAATTTATTAGTATAAATGAACGATAATAGTGATTTATGTTAGTGGGTTTTCTTTTAATTTATACAGTATATATTATATACGTTGTTTATAATATATATTCGTACCAATTATTTTTAATTACATTTTTTCTAAAGCCATATTCGCATACTGTTTTTCAAAGTGTTAAAATTTGGTACAATAATGAATATTATTTATGAAAATCACTAAAATATTAAGCTTTAATTTATAATTTGGGAATAAACTCAAATGATAATTAAATCAATAGACTTATTGAAAAGAAATACTTTTTTGCTCATAATGATAATGATAAAATCTGGATTTTTTTTTATTCATAAATATATGTAGAATACTTTTAATTGTTTCGATAATAATTCTAAAGTACGAGAATATAATATGAAATCATATCATTTTAATAACATTTTTACAGTTATAAAATTGTTTAAGAGTCAGTTTACTAAATTGTATTATGTATTATTCAGGTTAAAATATACTCTTACAGAGTTACTCTAAATAGATGAACTTTGGTATTCAATCAATAAAATTAATTTACATTTAATACCCTTTTACCACACGTGTTGTGTGTATTATTATATTATAATAATAAACAGTATATTATAGGTTTTGGCCAATGTACCGTTCTCATGTTTGTCGTTTCTGATATCACGCAATAAACATATAGTTTGTGATTTACAGGAATAAAGCAATTTTCCTGTGCCATATACAAACTATTGATACCGAACTTATATGGAGTGGTATAACGGTTGCCTGACCTTAATTTCAAAGGTTTATATTGTATAAGAGAAAATCGAATAACTGCAAAGTCGTTGCTTTCTTAATCCTAACACTCGATTACCAAGTACATTCCATCTCTACAATTTTTTATTCCCCTTGAAATATTAAAGTATCATTTTTTTTTTATAGACATATATAAACTACAACACTCTCGAATAAAACGATAACATTTACATGAAAATGTTGACAATAAATAGTTATAATTTAATGATATTGTTAACAATAATAATCACATAATGCTACAATAACCTTAACTATTTATACGATTTGTACAAACAGTATTTAGTTTATAAAAAGTTATTATTATTTTTTATTTTATTTAGTTTTATTATTAACTATTTTGTACAAACAGTATTTAGCTTATAAATAGGTTATTATTTTTTTTTTTTTATTTAGTTTTATTTATTAACTACTTCATTTTTTATAAATATTATAAAATTGTATAATAAGTTATAATTGAGTAAATACTGAATTTTATAGACAAAGTTCTAAATCAAATAAAACATTTTAAAAAAATTCGATTAAAATTAATAGTAAGTTAAGAATTAACACTTACTTGGCACTCTACCACACAATTTGTATTTAAACACCGAGGAATTTTCTGTGTGAGTTAATTATTTTATTATTCTATAGTATACTATTATTATATTATATTAATTATTATAAATTAACGTAAAAAAAAAAAAAAAATCGAATAATATGTTACATAGTCTTCGAATTGCATTAATGTGGGAAATAACGTATATTGGATTCACAATTATGAATATTGTGTTATTGAAAATTATCTAATCGGCGATAACATTTCTGGATATAAATTATGGAGCATAAAAAGTTGCATGTAACACCTGTAAAATCATAATCGTTTTTTGAACGCCATGATTTATCATCGCTTTAAAATTTAATATCAAAACACATCAGTATGTTTCGTACCTTCAGCTACAGGAGACCAGTGCTAAACACCCGGTCTGATATCTGTAGTACAGTGTTCAACTATTTTTATTACTTTAATTTTTTTTTTTATTATTCAATATGTACCACATAAATCTAAGAAATAAAACATGATGTTAGCCGTTGGCAGTTTAAATATTGTTTAGTGTAAAATTTAAATGTTGAAATGTAAAATATGAATCGTATTACGACAAATAATATATTTTAAAATGATTGAAACGTTTAACCATCAATTGTCACTTTTGCAATGTTTCCATTATACGCATATAATTTTGTATACGTACAAATACACTATATTACAACAAACAAAATTTGCACTCTATTGAAACCCCATCATTAAATTATATAATCAATTACAAAAATAATATTTTGTTGGTTTGCGTATAATATAATTTTTTAATTTTTTTTTCTTATATTTTTTATTTGTAAAATATATAGATAACTGTTTTTCTTTTAAAATCATTGAGTTATTTTCAACCTTAAATTTTAAATAGTATCAGGAGAATAATAATGTAATAGTTAAGTGTTGTACTGTTTCACAAAGTACTTTTATTCCTAAGGGGGTTGAGTCATTGAAGAAAATAAACTTACAATCATGATGGTTTTAAAATTCTTAAATAATGGGAAATCTTTGATTTTCTTTTGGTACCCCGTGGCCCGAAAGTTAAAAAATTATAGAAATAAAATACAAAATATATATTCAATATTTATACTAAACATAATTTCATAAAATGATTGAATTGATTGCATATTTTCGTCAAAGATAGTTTTAAAATTATAGCTAAAGTCATTGGAAATACATTTTTTTTATTAGTTCATCAATAGATCAGTTTAAATATAATATACAATAATTATGCATGCACAATACAACATGGTCTTATTGGGCTACTGTTTGGAATTGATAAACCTATGAAAGTTTTAATAATGGCTAATATACAGTTATGACGAAAATGTATCTTAGAATTATATACTCCATGTCTCTTTTTCTTGATATCTACTAAATCATAAAAGTTAAACCACAATGGCTTATTTTCTATAGTATAGGTATTTTATTAAAATTTGAATACTAACTTAAGTCGTTTACATTTTAATAGGTTAGTTGGTCAGTACATTTATCATTATCACATAAGTTAATTTTACCTTGTCAGAATATTTTAAGAAAAAATCAACAATAGTCTGGTTTTATAAAGTTTTTATTACTTTAACTTTATTTAATGACATCTATTAATATTTTTTTTATTATTAAAAATTACTTATACAGTAAAAGTTCTTTAAGTTAAATGCCACATAATAAAAAGCAGTAAAGTATTTCAAATTTTACTATTCATGAAATAATTTTCTCCTAATGGCCACTGCTGTTGTAAAAGTTGCTTTGAAATAAAAATATATATATTATGACTAGAAATTTATTTCCATGACTTTTTAATTAAATATAACAAATAAATAGTTTTGAGAAGTTATTTATCTCAGTAACAGATACAAATGAATTAATAACAATTAAAATTTATTACTAATAATTTATACAACTAATTATAATTTAAATACATATTGTACTATCAAAAAATATATTCTTTTACATTATTTTTCACCTTGTTTTCAGCTATATATTATTCTTAAAACAAATTATTCGTTAAAAACTAAAAGAGTTATTCGTAAAATAACTTATTAAATCTATGTGTATTGTTGAGGTATTTATACTTTAGATCATTGAGTGTAAAAATGAAATAAACCAACATTTTAAATATTTTCAACCCATTTATTTTATTTAAACACTTTAAACTAACTTATTATATTTAAATCTAAAAATATTATATGTTAGTTATAAATTTGTAAAATACTGAATATGCTACAGATATAATTTAAATTAGTCACATATTCAAATTTAATTATTCAAATTCGAATATTCTAATAATTTTATTATAAGATATTTCACACCTATGCACTTTTTTTTTTACACGGATTGTGTAAACTGACAACCAAAATGTTTCAAATGTTTTAATTGTGTATGATAATGTATTACATTTTTGAATAAATATGCTCTTATAAAAGTATTATGAGAAAATGTAGAACAATAAAATGAAAAATTTAAAGGAGATTACTTAACTAATTTATACGATATTCCAAATTCTAAATCAAATTATAGTGTATAATTTTATCGATAAATCAGATAAGTTATAATTGAAAATTACGTTGAAAGTACAGATAAAATTATATACCACAGTCCCGCGAATATATCAGACAAGTTACTCACTTATAATCGAGTTAAATTTATTTGAATAGACTTTACTTAAAACTTAAAATGTGTGTGTTGTTAGAAAAAAAAAGAAAAAACTTAATCTATGACTGATTTTAACAATTACAAGTAAGATATTTTGGTTTGGATAATTTTGGATCAGTTAAATGATGTTATCATTTTTTTAAATTTTGGTTAAAATATATCATTTTGGCAATAACCAAAATAGCCGATTTTAGGTGAAAACATCTACGCTTATATACCTATTACTTATTATATTTATTATATATTCTATAGTGGTTTAGTTTCTACGTTTTTATCATATGGGTGTAATAATTTAATATAGAAAAACGAGAAGACATGGTAGATCACACTTTGTATGTATATACACTTTGCTGGGCCGTAATGGAAATATATTGTGGTATCGCTCTAAACTATTGTTACTTATTTTAGAAGGTTTTTTTTACTTTTATTAGTATAATTTAATATTCTAAAATATAACAATGCAACGAATTTGGGTGTGATTATTAATGTGAAAATCCAGTAAAGTTACGGAATAAATTATAATTTTAAGTTATTTCACTATAGGTCCTAAATTATGTTTGTACCAACAATCATAGTTGTTCTATTGTATTTCACACATGTATTAATTTATGTTATTATAACATTTTTTAAATTTTAATTCAACACCTATACAGTAATGAAAGAAATTAAATCCAAAAATGAAGACAAAATAATATGCTTTTATCATTGTATTTGATCGAAATGCTCAATAGATAAATTTTAAATATTAAAAAAACAACAACAGTGGTTAAATTATTTTATATTGTTAAAAAACAAAGATGATTTTCCACAAGTTCCGATTTAGTAAAATATGTTAATCGTTAGTGTTTTTTTAAACTCTAGTTGCGATTACAGTAGACCCAAGAATTTTAAATTATCGAATATTGTTGTAGTCATCTGATTTGAGATTAACAATGTCGTGAGTCCTTTCATCGAATTGCTGCAAGTTGATAATAATCGTAAATCGACGTTAAATGAACCGAACTTAGTGGTTACATAGCATTTGCCACCATCATTAGAGAAGAGTATTCGCTTAGTTGAATGACCAATATGGTAACAATAACGCAGATGTTGAACTCAAATAAAATGGAAAATTATCATATCAGCAATGATAATTATTTACTCTATGTTGGTTGTCATCGCGAAACATTTTTTAATTGTGCATCAGATACGTAGTAAAGTGTGTTTTTTTATCGTTGATTTATACTAATTACACAGTATTTCAATTTTCAAACAACTTTTACAATTCATATTTTTATAACGAAATGTATATGGTTGTATTGCCTTCTATATACTTTCAACTGTTTTTGCTAAAAAAAAAGAAAAAATGGATAGAAATATACAATAGTAAATTACCTAATCAGTATCATGTATTCAATGGTGCATCATATTATTATTTAATTTTAATACGTACACACGTTTTAGTATAAGTTGAAAAAATAATAATATGTATTATAATATGAACATTATATATCTAAGTATATTTGATTATATTTGCATTCAAATAAATTGTGATTTTTTTTTAAACACAACGACCGTAGATTTTATACGTTGGAGATCGCTACTTTTATAATAAACTACATCTAGTTGATTATAAACTTTTATGACACGTTTAGCAGTAAGTGACTTGTCGTTTTTTTTTCAAATCTTTATTAGCTCTACTACAATGACATTTTTTACACAATTATATGAGTCAAAAGGTATCTTTATAGTAGAATATTATGTAGCTGTTTAAGTGCTTATATATAGTTAGTATATTCCATGAAACATGTTAGTATATATTTTTTTTAATCATATTTATATATTTAATATTTTACTTATGATTGTGTGTACCTATTATCTATCTTCAAAAAAAAAAATCCTTGAACTAGTAAAAATATTTTACTTTTTCACCATTAATTAATTAATAACAGGTAAATTAATAATTTAAAAATGTTTTCCTTTTAAGTTAATAATACAATTATTTTAATAAAATATATTATGTCACAAAATAACCAGTTATTAAGATATTAAAAGATAATGGACAAAAAAACGTTTTCTAACAAAATAACAAGTTTTTTTGGGAAGGGGGGTTATTATATAACGTCTAGTATATTATTATAAAAACGTATAAATATGAAAGAATCAATACATTTTTTGATTTATGATACATTCAAGAAGTATTGTTTTTTTTTTTTGTGTTAAATGCTCTAACAATTAATTTTGGTTTCCTTTTTATTGTTCACATGTACCCTTTCAGAGTTTATAACATTGTCGATCGTATCACAATACACGCGTAGACAGCTATTAGTAGTATATTTTTTATTGTTTCGATTAATCTGGTATTTTTTTTATTTTATTAAACAGTTCAAAAATGTCAACTAAATGTTTGACAATTATCATAACTTTTAAAAATATTTGTATAATAAAACAACCATATTAAATATATTACAATTACATTGTGTGCATTTATTTCTAAATAATTATTGAATTTTTTTTTAAACAATAACACATTTTTTGGGGGGAAACATATATAGTATATTATTAATAGATAACTCTAATATTTTTTATTTTTGAAACATACCTATTTATATTTGGTTTTTAATTTGATAGATTTCCAATTATAGATAAACGACATAATATATTTAAAGTGGGTTTTATATATTTAACATTATAAAAAAAATGATTGACGATAATAAATAAAATCTATCAGATATATATTTACGTAATTAGTACATTTTTTGTACAAAATATTTTTTATTTGTTTGTAATGATAAATTTAAGAGAAAAAAAACATATACAATTATATCACAGGTAATCCAATTATCAGGTCATAAATAGTAATAAAACTATTGTTATATAAATGTATTTAATATTACAGATTTATCTTAATTATATATTTTAAATAAATTATAGCTTATAAACTACAATTTAAACTGTTATTGAATTAATAACAACATAAATTATACAAATAATCCTAATCCAATAAATTATAACTGTCAATAGAAAACTCAAATAAACTAATTTATATACCTTTTCAAAAAATACATTTTATCTTAAATTATATTGTTTTTTTTTTTTTTTAATACAATAACATTTATCAAACAGCTGTACTTACAGCAATAAATTTAAATGCGATTCATAAAGCAATTGGACCTTAAACCATTGTCAAGTTGAAATGAACATTTCAAACGCAACATTCAACGCAATCGAATTGGCTATACTGTCGTTTACTTATCGTATTACATTTTTACAAGTTTCTCGAAATGATCATAGGTTTTAAATAAAGTGGCTACCGATTTTTTCTATACATCCAATAATATCCATCATATAATATATTATTCATGCATGACCTTGTCCTCAATCATGTTTGACAATCATAAAAATGTGTTATCCATTTCATTTAAATCATTTTTTTTCCCTAGAATCTCTTATAAATTGTATAATAATATATAAAAATGAAGTGAATAGATTGAACTATCTTAAAATATTGCTACAACCTTAAAACCATAATATAATCATTACTCAAAAAAAAAAAAAAAAAACATGTGGAATCCAAGTATGTGTCATTATATTTTAATAAAAAATAAATATTGTATTTAAATGTTTTTATTCTAATTAATATACATAATAATAGTATATAATCGTTTTAAAACATTTAATTACATAAGAAAATTATTAATGTAATATAAAATAAATATATATTATTTATTGAACAGTTAGGTAACTATATAAGAATATAATAATGAGATGGTCACTAAAAGCTTATATTTTGTTGATCATATAAGTTTAATTTTGATTGGAATTAAATAAACAGAACATTTATTAAACATATTTTCATAAAGCTGTAAAGATAATAAAACTAATACAAGGCGAAATATATGTTTTAGGTAATTTGAACAATAATAAATTATGTTATTAGGCAAGTGGCGTTTTGAGTTTTACCATACTGTTTATATTATGCTTATTTTAATTTTATTTAAGTTTTTAATAAAAGATCAAAGTCATTCAGTTCACATTTTCGTCAATAATAATAACTTCCAAAATTATTTTTCTTATAATAACTATAGAAGTAAAGCAACTATTGGAGTTTTGTTAATTGCCTATACTTAGAAATATAATAAAAACTTTTTAGCACTCAAATATTTACTAAAAAAATTACAATATACAGTTAAAAGACAAATCATTTTATTTATTTTTTTTTTTTTTTGATAATTATTATTATTATTATTTTGTTCCAATACCAATAAAATTAGTAGCGCTATGAGAAATCTGAAAAAAAAAATAAAAATGTATTTTAATTTGATAATATAAAGTTTACTTGAGATCAAGGCCATTATTTTTTTCTTCTTAAATTTGATTTTATTAAATTTTAAAACTTAAAATATTTTAAAGCAGTAATTACATGAGTTTAAAAAAATAAATATTGTTACAATTGGTCTTAAGTAAACTTCTTGACATATTTAAATATAGAATCAGTTTTCTATCGAATTATGTACCATTTATTAATTAATTTAATTATTTATTTATTTATTTTTTTTTTTTTTGACAATTACATCATTCTATATTATCTCACAAGTATGTAAACTAGCTCCCGCACTTAAAAAATTGCATATTGAATTTCTTAAAAATATTTGGTATCGAATCCTACTTAAATTTTGATAAAAAGACTTTAGTATCTTTACCAATATATATATATATATATATATATATATATATATTAAAGTTACTGCTAACGTTAACATGACAAAATCTATAGTTAAACTGAAACTCAACAAAAAACAATATTTTATAAAGGCCAAAAATAGTTTTGAAAATGTTGTGTCTAGGTTTGCAGAATACTATTTTGCTGTACAAATGTCATTTTGTCAGAGCGACATTTTCTCAAAACCCTACTTTACTGGGTTTGTTTTCATTGCATCTATTTGTTATTGGTAGAATATAAGACGACAACGTTTTTCTACTAAACATTTTAGGAATGTTTTTTGATTACATACTAATGTCCATGCGCAAGTTTCTTATATTATTAAAATTAGATAACTATTTGTTCATTTTTATTCTTACTATTGTTATATTTTTAAACATGACCAAATACAATGTTTCAATAGATATTTAGAATAAAGAAAATTAAAAAATCAAGTATTAATGATATTATCCTTAACAATAAACTTAAGTCCGTCCTTATATAATGGTTATTCACAGTTCAATAACATTCACTATTCATCGAAAGTTTAAATAAATGTATTTTAAGAATTTCATTTAAATATTTATATTGTTCATATTAATTATTTTGAAAGTAATAAAATAATTGTGACAAACGTTTTATTAAACAACCTTAGTTCTTGATATTAATTCAAGAATAATAAAACAGAATTAAATAATATAATTTATAATGAACTAATTTTCATCGTGTACTCGTATAGAGTACAAGTCTTACAAATAATACTTAACTTCCAATATCAGCTTTAAACAATTTTAATGTAATATGACATAAATAATTAAAATTAATTTATTGTAAATAACAGAAATAAAAACAAATATTAAATATAATTTAATGATTGAAAAAGAACTTTAATAAAATACAAAAGTTTTTTTGATTTTCAAAGAATAAGTAATAATTAAAAATTAGTTTTAATTGTATACCTTTGGAGTATCAAAAAACTCTACACTGTTTCCGTTACAACTTAGTTAAATAGAAAAATAATATAATTTGGAGACACCACATATTTTACATAGACAATAGATTATTCAAATTTTATGAGTATTATAAGTTCTTAATTATAGATATGTATTTTTTTAATCTATTTATGTTTGAAACATTTTTTAATTTGAAATAAAATCCCTGCAACATTACAATATTAATTATACTTTCGTTTTTAAAATATGAATTATTTATAGCGAAGAAATATATATTTGTAGTACACTACTAAAAAAGAAAAAGAATAATGATTGTCAACATAATATTTTTTTTTTATCATTGACGCAAAATATAAATCATCATATTGTTTTATATATTTTCTACATCGAACAAGATGTGAACATTTTAAGACAAAAAAAATACATTAAAGTACAGTAGTATTGTAGTCTGTACAAATTATTTTCCAAGATACTGATAAGAAACAAAAGGTGTTTTCATATTGTTTTAAGTTTTATAACTCTACATTTTTCGAAATCGAATGTTTTACTTATAGTGATTTATTTGATATTATAATATATATTTTTTAAATAAAATGTTTTGAATCCCATAATTGACTTCTACTAGAAATATTAATGTGTACGTATTAATGAAGAATATGAATAAATAATTTTTTAATTAAAGCCATTGAAAGTTTAAATTGGTCGAGCAAAATGGCTTGAAGTACTCTGCAAAACGTGTAGTCCACTGACTTCACTGTAGCTCCACTAACCGCTCGTCTAAACTTGAAATGATTTTAATAAAAAAATAATTATTCAACATCAACACCATAATATATATTTATTTTTAGATTAGTAATATTCTTCCAGCTATGAATATTTAATTTTTCAAAACATTTCGTTATTAACAAAAGCACTAAAATACGGACTTACAAAATATTAGAAGTACCTAACTGATCTAATAGGCATTGATAAATCGACCGCTTCGTACACAATGTATACTATTATTTCGATATGCAAAAATCATAGGAGACTCGTCACACCCGATATCGGTATAGCATCACTTCGAAAACCGAAATAATTTATCGTTGGTTATTTTTTTATTATTTAATTTAAAAGCCTTAAATTTTCACGGAAAACAACAATATCTTTATTATATCATTAATATATCATAAGACTAGTTTTTTAGAGACATTTTTTGTTTGTTTTATAAACCGAATAGATTTATTAAAAAACGACAAAATAAAACTGCAATAAAAGAAACGTACACGATATCCGTCTGGCGATAAAAACTGTGAAACGAGAATAACTATAATGTGGGTCTCGCGTTTTATACTGGATACAACCACTGTTTCAGAAACGATTGTCATGGTGCGCTATGCTCATTAATAATGGTGGCGTTATATACCTCCTCGTATTTTCGCAGCATGTTTTCATTTTTCACCGTGGTAATCACACCGTGTTTTTGAGAGAGAGAACGCCGCTCCGCCGCTCTCGAAAATCTTTATTTCGCCGTTTACAGAGTTATACGGGGAGATAACATATTGTAGTCTTTTGTGACCGTCAATTTGTCGCCCGTACAAAAATATCCACTAGTGTACACGTTATGGTGTTAGCTGCGACACGATACAATTTTAAGCGTGTAAGCTTTAATTTTTACAACATTTCGTATAAAAAAAAACTGACCATCAAAGACAGACAGACCGTTGAATCTCCACGTATACGTCTTAATATACTGTGCTGAGAAATCGAAACGTATTTTTTAATCGCATCCATATATTCTGTAAACACGCCACTAATAATCGTCGAGGTCCTCGCACGTGTAACCGTTTGGCAAAGTGATCGCTCCCAACGCGGTGACCGTAACCGCTGTCCCCGAACGGTCGTACCACTCGATATCACAACAGTGTCCCCCAAGAGGACCATTCTTTGAGCGCATTTCGCATATCGTCGATTCAACCTCCTCTCGTGATTTTTGCCACGTGCACTGATCGCAGAACCGTACTCTCCGTTACAATGTCAATGTCTATAGTCGACTTTTGCACGACTGCCATGCCGATTTGCGTCCTTCGCCGGTCTCGCAAACTTTGGGCCAGCTATTCGTGGCCACATTTAAAATGTCTGCTGGACTGAAGTATAATGAAAACTGAAATATAATTTCAAACTCTTCAACCAAAGTTAAGAATTAAACTTTCGTTGCAGGAATGACAACAAATGTAATATAAAATGCGTTAGCGATGGAAATGTTTAACTGTAAGAATGACTTAGTGGCAATGCCCGGAGGAATTCCCATTTTTTTTTTTTATTATCCCCGCGAGATGTTATAACATTATTATATACATGCTACGATATTTACAGCTGACATGAAATAGTGTGCGTTTGGCCTACAGCTTTATCCTATTTGATATAAATCACGTACGCTGCACAATGCTCATGCGAGATAATATAGGTATATAGGTTATATAATGGAAACTTACGAACAACATTGATGGTTAATATTCTCACGTTTTGAAGAAACATATAAACGAATATAGACTGTATGCGAGTTAGTACTCACTAGGATTTTTCAAAAACATTTTAAACTTCAAACAGTTTTTTTTAAACATATTTTTATGGGGAAAAAAAAATTATAAATTATGATTTGGATCATCTAATAATATATTCGTAATTAAATATCTATATAAATTGCAATATAATCTATAACTCACATTACAAACTTAAGAACATTTTTAACCATGTGTAAATACCAACCAAATAGTCCTTAATCTATGTAAAATCATAAGACAAATTGATATTGTTTTTAAAATTTTGGAATCAACTTGGATATTCCATGCGTTATTATTTATACGGTACCATTTAGGTACGACGCACCTAGGATAAAGTCAGGTTAGGTTAGGCTCGGCGATAAAGATAAAAGAAAATACAGTGTGGTAAATTTGCACGCACATACAATTGCCGTGTTTATTTATTGAGAACAAAAAAAAATACCATTTTATGTAGTACGACCATTCCTGTTGTTTGTACCTGTCAATGTGATTTAGTGTTATCAGCCTACGCGTAATTTAAACACCGTTTGAATTATATAAAATCGCTTTCGAATATATCACAAAATAATTATTGTTTAGTTGAATTGTATTTAGGCATGTGCACATTTACAACATAATATTGTAAACTACAAAAAGTCGTTTTAATATACGATTAAACGCGTTGAATGTTTACAGTAAAAGTATTTGTTGTGAAACCGAATTTTGTACATCTGACAATATGTAATAACAATATACACAATAATCTATGATAGAAACAATTAACACAGGCGATTTCCAAATATAATCGAATCTCCGCTATTTATAGGCTCGTGCATCCGCAGCCATCGTTTTTGGACATTAAACGCGGTGACGAAGCATTTATATTTTACATCGACTTCAGGTCCACATAAGTTTTTTTTCTCTTTCTCGTTTTAATCCCTTAAACGGCTGCCGCATCAGTGGTTTGGCCACCGTCCAGAAAACGAAGGATATTATATTATATTATACGCGCTGCAGGACAGTGCGGGCACGGTGGTGGCGGTAAAGTCTCTCGGCAAAGCCCCCGAAAGAAAGCGAATCGTACGCGCAAAACGCGTCGCACGGTCTGCTGGCAAAATAATCCTGCAGGAGTCGACCGATAAATCAAACACCCCTGCCCACACGAAGACGACGGCGGTCGCAGTGGTCGCACATCGATTTTACGCGAATTAATCGAAACGATACGTTTGTTGTCACTCCGACGGGGCGCACATAACATATTACCGTGTGCATATAATATAATGCGCGTTTTTCCCGCTACCGTCGTCGCCGACGTTTTTCACGTTTCTCCTTAATTTACGACTCGTAATATATACTTAATATTATATTCTTGTATCGACGACGGAGATAGTTATGACGGTGGTAAAAACTGTTTTGCGTCGACGGTGTATTAGTGATTTACGATGAAAGATGATAATATTATAACAACGTATCGTTATCGAAAATTTACATAGAACTATAAACTATTATTACAGTTATCTGTCATTTTTACGGGGAATCCAGCACTGAGTCACTATTATATATATTTTATACGTCAGTTAACATATAACCAATACGAAAGTCACCTTCGTTGTATAGAGTATGGTCGTAGTCTTACAACTTATGCACTATACCCAGAGGTTCCCGACTTATTCGTATTACCTAAGTAGGCCATTTCGGAAAACATTTAAATTTAGATGACCTACCAAATACCGTTACAATTTTTATTTATTTTTTTTTATACTAACAAATAAAAAATTTTAATTCATCTTAATATATTCATTTATACAATAATATGTTTTTAATCAAATTTAACTATTTAATCATTTAATCATAGGGAGTAGTAGATTTAAACCAATTTTAATTTCCAAAATAATAACAAAATTAAAAGTAAATAACTTAAAGTATCAAATAATCCGTGGTCAAAGTCAAATAGTATTGTTAATACTATTTATTTATTTTTTTATTTTACTAGTTAATCAATTGTGTACGGTACCTATGTATTTTAGATTCCACATTTTTAATAATTATATTTCTCTATACAATGTATAATTCAGAAATTAAACACGTAGGTATTTAAGCACATGTAATTATATATATATATAACTAGTAAAACATGTAGGTACATGCAACATGAATAATAAATTATAAAAACATGAAAAACAATTTTTTACTTTGTACACAATAATATTGTTCTTTATACTATGATATGGTACAACAAAAGTAATTTTTATTATAATGAACAACAAATAAACCAAAATACTTAAAACTTCTATGACAGGATAGACAGATAAGAAAAAGAGGAAAGAAAATCAATGGCTTTTGTAAAAATTTAACTATTATGGCGACTGGTTATCTCTATTCACGTTTATTGCAGCTGGTCTCGGTTGGTTGAGTGCGGTGTTGGACATGGGGTTGCGGTCGCGTGAGGACCGTGACCGACTGGTGATGACGGTACGACAGCGAGAGTGACTTGTGCGATGTCGTACACACATGGACGGTAGTGGCTGTGGAGGGTGATGATGAAAACTCGGGTGACTGCAAGTGAAGTGCATTTTCAATTTAGTGCAACCAGTCGTTATTGGATTGCAGCCGGCCGCTCGTGTTCGGCCGATGAGATTTCGGAGGTGAAAACTTGATGAACCAATGCAGTGGTCATAAGCACACGGATTTAGGTTACCCAACATATTTTTGGCGATTTTCGACTTTTACTGATTTTATAATATTTAATTTGTTACTTTTTTTTGTTTCAAACTAATTCACGAAACAAAAAGCAAACAAGTTAGATGAAACAAGTTGTTGAAAATTGAATACTTTTTAGAAGTTGAAATGAATAGTTTTGAATAAGCTTCTTGTTCTGCATGAATTGTGATCTTTGAAATTTAAATAATTATTGTCTTAAGTATATGTTGTAAAATAAGTATCCTAAGTACATAGCAAGGGAAACGAAATGAAAAACTAATTATTCAGAATTGTAGTTCGGGAATTCGTTTTTTTATTACCTAACCTGCGAATCAAAATATTACATTATCGTTTTTTATTACGTTTATGAATTTTGGTTTATTATTAACTATTATATAGGACCTATTTTAGAATGATTATTTATTAATTATTTCTTATTTTATAATTATTATTAAAACACACTCCATTTTTTTCTCATAGAATATTATTTTTATATTTGAGTATTGCGATTTTTTTAACTGGAATAGTTTTTAATTAATAAAATATTTATAGTAGTAGACTTGTATTATACAAACTGAAGATGAGCTTTTCAAATTGAAATAGGTAACGTCGTCAGGATCTTAAAATCTCTCGAGTCCCGTCTATCGGAACATTTCTCCGCTTGAAACTAAAAATTTTAAGATGAGATGTTTCCACAGCTACCTCTTATCGAGAGTCGTATTTATTTTCCCACACTATTGAGAAAATACACAACAAACCCAAAAGAAATCTGCCACTACTCGAAATTAATAGCTGTCAGCAGCGACGAAGGCGTAAAATAATATTAAATTTAATATAATACTTGTCCATTGGAAACAGAACACAAACGGACCAAATATAATCGCGTTTTCTACGCGGCCTTATTATAATAAATAATATTTCGTGTCCTGCAGCGGCGATTATTCGTGTATATATATACACGAGTATGTATATTTATTAATTAATTTCACGTTTTTTATAAATACAAGTACAGCTTTGGTATTTTGATCATTGTATTATAGCTTTGAAACTTACGATATATGTCAAAACGTATAAATTGGACAATTTTGAATGTTTATAATGTTAAATATATTTGATTGACACAGACTCTTTCGAAATAATCAATATATTTTGTCCTATGTATATGCCACACGAATATGTTTTATAATAAATATTTCTTAATATCCGATACTTTTTGGAGTCAAATAAGTACACGAGGAAAGTTTAGACATTTATTCAAATTATTTGTTTAGTAACTTTATTAAGGTACGCACTTTTCTGTGAACAAATAGCATATGACGTAACTTAGTTTCCCTGTATCCAATATAATATATTTTAAAGGATATATATTTGACCTATTTAGAATGCTAATAGGTATTTACCAAACTTATTTCATAACAAAAAAATGAATAATGCTTATTATTTCTTTTGTTTATTTGCTATACATTTTTATTGTCAAATGATTCATATGCCAAACGCTTAAATAATTAAAATAATTATTAAAATTTATTGATAGTTTACACTGTAGTAAATCCATATGATATGATGTATAAGATATGTACACATATTAACAGTACACTAATATTTGTTTCGACTTTCTGTTAATTTATTAATTTTCACTTGTAAACATTATTTTTTTATGTATATAAAATATTTATAAATTATATTACTGTATTTAAAGTTTTGAATTATTAAAATTATTATCCTATGTAGTATATACTATATAAAAAGTTTGTTTTAATATTTATGGTTTTTTTTTTTTTTTTTTTTTTTTAAGATCAATGACGGTCAGGACACAATTATTTCGGATCGACTCCAAGATACTTCGTTCCAATACACATCAGCTGCACCATCAGTCATTTCAGGAAACGCATTCACTACTCCGTCAAAAATCCCCAACTCAATCAACAAATTGAATTTGATACAGTCACATGTGAGTAAAATAAACTTTCTGTATAAAAATAAATCATTATATTTGTTTTTCACATAGTTGAAATATCTACCTACAGAAATGAAAATAAAAACTAAAAAGTTATCTAAAAATGTATAATATTTCAAACGTACAATTAGCGTTACATTAATATTACCATAACAAAAAATAATAATAACAATAATGTGTTTCTCATAGAAATGTATAATTTTGTCACTACTCTATTAATTTAAAAGACTTCAATAATGGAACAAAATTATGGTTTTGGAATAGTGTTGGAATTGTATTAAGGTTCATTGTTTTCTCATTATATTGTTATTATTTACTGTAGGAACATTTGTTCATTAAGTTGTGATGCGAGTAACGAAATTATTATTTCTTGAAGAAACATATAAGCTTCTATTCTTTTACAGTTTGTGAAGTGGATATTTAATTTACCTATTTACTCAATGACGAACAATATTATATAATTATTCTTCGACGTGAAAACTTATTTCTCAAATGGAATAATCATTTCTTGTTATATAGTGGGTAACAATATTATTAAGAGAAAATCATAACTATTTTTATCAATTAAACACAATAATATTATGTTACTATAATAAAATAATGTTTATACTATAAAATATACGATTATAAGTATGTATTAAAACTGAAATTATACTTAAATTATTAAATATAATTTATATTTTCGAGGATGCGCGATGCGGAAAGACTAAGGATATTAAAATTATGCTTTAAAAAATCGTTTATGGTAGTGAAAGTTATCCAAAACTTTTCACGCAGTATACGCATTCATTAAAATAATATATAAATTATTAAATTTTGAGTGTGTATAATAACAACGAACGGTAATCTTTTTTTTATGAAAAATGTTGAAAAAAAAATGTAAACGATTCTATTAAAAATATATTTTTATATGGACGATAAAAAAAAATCACATTTAAGTAATTATTTTATACTAAATCAAAACCTTAAAAAATAATATTATAATGTTGCATGATAATATACAGAATTGTTAATTTTGAAAAACTATAGGCTAGTCAGTTACATTATAATAAATATGCAAAGAAGTTGTAACTTAGAAATCATAATCTTATACGTTTCGAAATTGCATACTAAAGCTCCATGATATGGTATTTATATTTTATATTTATATGTTTTCTAAACATGTGACTAATATGCGTATTTTTTTAAAAAATGTATTGCATTGTCTACTCTGATTAGGTGAGCAAATAACATTTTTTTTTTATATAAAATAAATTTATTTAAAACAATTTTCTTTATTTGAAATAAATACAAATTTATTTTTTCATTATAATTATTTTCCAATTCCAATACTATAAACTCAATAACATTAATTTTATGCTCATTTAATCTACAAACAGCTTAACTTAGTTCAGGACTGCATTGCATAAATAAATGGTTTACTGCGTACTTTATAATCGAAAAAAGCACTTTCATCGTAATATCCTAGCAAAACCAAATCAATTATTTTATAAATCTATAAATTCATATTATGATAAAACGTGTGTAATTTTACTACTACAATTTTTCAGTTTAAATTATAACAAGGTTTTAACATCAAAGGTAAAATAATTTCTATTACATTTTTAATATTTTTAATATTATTATTATGTGCGAATAAACAACTATTTATTATTATTATTGTTTTTAAAAGTTAAAATATACCTAAATATTAAATATTAAAAATTGAAGAATTGATCAATAAGTACTTACTGTACTATACTTTAAAGTTGATTAAATTTAATATTAAAATAATGTCAAATTCAAATTTTACCACGCCGTTTTAATAAAAATAAATAAACGCTACAATTATAACAACTTGGCTAGGTAGTAAATATGTTTTGCATTTTTTGATGGAAATGGAAATTCTTCTGGATAAATCCAATAGTTGGTAAATATTTATTTATCTATTGTATTTAGTCCAATTTTTTTTTTTTTTTTTGTTAACTTACGGTCCATTTATTAATTACAGTTTATTTATCATATTATATTTAATAAAAAACATGATAATTAATTTATATTTAGTTTATTTTATGTTATTGCATTATTATTATTATTATTCCGTATGTTATTTTATTACATGCAAATTTGGTTGTATCATTACACTATATTGTAACGATTCAATTATAATTTGCTTTTACTCACTACTCTAAAAATATCTGTACAATATATTAATAATATAGCCCCATCAATTATATTATATTAAAATTGCCTAACTAGATCCTAATGAATAATAAATCATTTTAATACTGTTCCATTAATACCACTGCTATCATCTATTCAAGATCCATTAGAGTTTTTAGCGAAGTATGATGTATAAGCGTATTTTAATTACTTACAAATTTATAAGTTTTTGGTCATTTTTATGATTATCTATTATAAAAAGCAATGTAGTTATAATTAAATTAATTAAATTACAATTGTCACACGATAAACCGTTTTCATACTTATTAGTTTAATATACTATATTCCACGTCGTGAAACATACCATCTAAAATCTACATACACTGTTTAACCTAACCCAATCATTGATTACAAATATTACATGGTATAATTAATAGTATTAATAAATAACCTTTATCACTTATACCAATATTATTATTCAATCTCATAAAACCTATAAAATGACGAGTTATCTTTTCTAGCATTTAAAAATATTTTTTAAGTAATAGGCATCTTAAAATATTAGTAGAATATAACGATACACAGACAAATACAAAATGATTGGTATAAATTATAATATTTTCATTGTATTTAATAATGTACTTTTAATAAATCAAGGAGTATACCATTCATTATAGATCATTTTGAACAAACTATAAAAAATTCATGATACATTTAGATAGTCTATTTATTAAACATCTAGTTGTCAGTGTATTTTGTGTATATAGATTTATAATAGAAATAGAAATTTAAAATATGTTCTTCTAATAAGTATTTAATAAATATAGACTATTAATGAAAACAATGCTTTATTTGAAGTCTTGGGTTTATAAATCATTAATAGTTATCCCCCCTTTCTTCGAACAATGGTGAATTCTGAGTTCAATTGCATATCAATAATTCAAAGTTTTCCAAATAGTGAAATAAGTTTTAAAAAAGTTTTACTAATCAGCTTTATAAAATTAATTAACTATCATTTCATGTTTTTTTTGAATTATCGTTATATTTTATTTTTATTTATTGTATTGATATTAATACCATAAAGAATAAAAATAGAGATGATAATAATTACAAAATGATAACTAAATGTTAAATATACAAAATTAATTTAACAATTTTAATTTTTAGCTCAGAACATGTATTTCAAATAAAATATTATGTTAATTTAACATTGCGTTATAAAAAAAAAAAAAATAAATATTTTTTTTCGAATCTTATTTAATTGTATCAGACGTTTTAGTATACTTATCACTAACCGTATGTCCTTAAAAAATTTAATAAAATCAGTGATCATCCAATTAAATAGTTTGAGAACTATAATAAATGCATAGGTACCCTTTTTTACTTTAGAAAATGAACATATACGAAAAACACACTTTTATTATGACAAAAATGAAATAAGTAATCTAGACATAAAACTAGGAGTAAAATTTAAATAACACGGAATATGCGCCAAGAAAAGGTAAAATACTCATTGTGTACTTATTATAAGCTTCGTATAATAATAGGCATATAACGTAAATCCTATTTTTTTTTTTTTATATATACGGATTCGTCAAATTTTAATTTAATATTAAATAAAATTCTCCAGTCAAGATTTAATTTGAATTTGAACCGGTGTAAAATGTGATGTTGTGCCAAACCATCTAAGCCAAGACTTTCGAATTCATTGCTTATACATTTATTACGTACGCCCCTGGTACAGTAAAGATCCTTCGCTACTTAAAAACCGTAAGATAAAAATGGACAGACTTTTAAAACCAAATATTATAATGTCTTTTAACGCAAGATATTCATAAATTTAGTAATTTAATCTATTTATTTTAAAAATATTAAATGAATTATATTGTATTGTTTATTTCAAAAATGTATAAACATAATATATAAAATAGGATTACAAAAATTAAAATTGTATAAAAGATACAATAAAAAAATTGTATGTAATTAATTATTTTTTAAAACTAATTTAATTTAAATTGTTTATATGAAATAAGAAAAAATATGTAAAATATGTTATTTTACATTTAAAATCATTCAGTGTAGTATTATATGTATTTTTTATACAAGCTATATTATCTGATTTCGCTTGGGTTAAAATTAATCTATCTTTCTACTTAATTGTCCGTTGTCCGTTTTGCTTCAGTTAATGTATATGATACGATCACAATTACAATTATTAGTTATATGATTTTTTACTTCTTTATTTTGTATATATTTTTGATTTGAACGCAAAAAATTAAAAATTAATTCAATTCAATTAATGTTTAAAAACAAAAACATAGTTCAACATCTTTAAGATTAATTTTCGTCTTAATGTGTAACAACCGTTTGAATAAACAAAAAAATATTTGATTTTCGTATTTTTGTGAAGCAAAAATAAATTCATGTGTGAGCGATTCTATAGCAACCTTGAACCTATTCTAGGTTTCCCTATTAATAGGAATTAAACAAAACAGTCTATACCTTATTAGATCAAAAAATATATTGATATAATTTTTATTGAAAACAGTATTTTTAAGTCTATAAAAGACAAATAACGAAACATTAATTTAAATACACATACCTATATGAATATTATACAATTATACAATTTGTTTTAATACGAAAATTTAAGTATTAAGTACAATTTTACAATATATTTATAATTAATACAAATTTTTGTTATCAACATTTTTCTTTTTTTTTTATCACTTTTAATTTAATTTTATGAATATAATTTCTTTTAAAAAAATTTGTTTTGTTTAATTTAATAATATCTATATTCATAAGTCTACAAATTAACAATTTATGGATAGTTTAAAAATAATAAAATATTCTTGTGTAACACATTTTTTTTTTTTAGTTTTAGTTTTCGTAGCGGCGTAGTCCATTAAAAAGGTTTTTCTTGATGGTATTTCCACGAAATTGAGTTCATATATGCATAATGTTATTTCGTTAACGGTAGCGGTACAAAAACATTATTTTAATGTTCAAAGACATAATATACATTAAATTAACCGTCCCACATATATTATAATATGCATCTACTTCTATGTAAATAAAGTCTACACTCATTTGTATAAAACCTATCTTTTCCTGTTTTTTTTTTTTACAATAATCATTCAATAGAATTTAATGTTAAAAAAATTTATCTTCAAAACACTTCAATAACAATATATAATTATACAGTGAAAACCACCCTTTACTTTAGCACACGTCATTCGTGACCAAATTCTTTTGCTTTGTTTTTTAAATGATAAATTATAATAAAGCGATACCCCCTAAAATTTAAATTATAACTATTATACGTGCTTGTAGAGTTTAAACATATGCGATTAGCATTTATATGTGATCATCTGTCATCAAGCTTTGAAGCAGTAAAATGGTTGAATCGTTCGTTTTTTTTTTCTGATAATGTAATAATAAATAAATTTACACTTTTACAAACTAATATGTCTTAATTAAATATAAAAAATTATATATTTTAGATTATTTGATTATTTAATATTTAATAGAAATAATAATATTGTAATATTGTTTATTGTCAGTATAATCATATTATAAAAAGCCAATATTTTAAATTATTCTCTCAATTTATAAAATAGAATATTATGTTTATGACATTATTCTCATTACTAATTAATTGAGACTGTAACCTTACACCATTTTAAATACATCAAAATATCAAATAAGAGGTTATTCGAAAATCGACCATTGAAAATATAACATATTTCTAAAGATCGAAAAAAATAAAATAATTATTTTTCTAAATGTATTATATCTTTATTTTAGTATATTCTAAAAGTAGTTTTTCGACATTTCATTAGATAATACAAATTCAATTTTCAATAAAAGGTTATATAATATGTTTTCGGTATTATATTATATGTACCTATACCTATATCTGAGAGATTGGAGTTCTAATAAATGGATGAAATACGTGAATAATGTATTTTTACAGTAAACTGATTGTATATTTGTTGAGTATAGTAAATACTGTCTAATAATGTTAACTTTGCAACATGCATTTATTTTCAACTTTAATATATTCAGTTTAGATTTGAATTAAAATTTTCAAATCAAAAGAATTTATAAATTAATATATTAATTTAAAAAAAATATCGAACCATCATTTTCTTTGAACAAAAACATAAAATAACAAAACATTCATAAAATTCCAAATTAAACAAAATGTATTGATACAACTAAAAAAAAGTTTCTATTTTAATTTAATTATTTAATATATATAGAATTATAGGTAATAAAATAATAGTTCCACAAGCCATCTTATTATACAAAAATAAATATATTTTATTATTATAAATACAATATGAATATTGAATACGTTTTTAAATCCTTATGAACAATAATTACTATACATATTTGTTTTATGAAAGTGAATTCTATAAAATAAGCTAATTAAAATATATATTAATAATAAACATAAGTATTTATTTTTAGTTTTAATAGATGTTGGTTATCATTTTTATTAATATTATTATGTTTCACGTATTTACCGTATATCCCTATCAAGTTATAAAAATAAATAAAAATGTAATTGTTTTAAATAATTAACAATTATTATTAACTAAAAAATATTAAACCTCTATAAAAATAACTTACAAACAAAAAAATATAGTGAGATTAGTACAAAGTTAAATAAATTATTTACTTATGTAATTCCAAAGAGCTGTACGAAAATACATTCAATAAATCTATTTAATTCTTCCTTATAATTAGATTTGGATATAGCTTATTACAAATTGGTAAATACGAAACAGAGTACTATTATATTGTGAGGATGATATTTTTCTAGTTTTTGCACGTTACCTAATGCTACTTAATTGAAATGTTAACAAAATTGAATAATATTAAATTTCCTGTTAGGTAAATACATTTAAACATAAACAACTATAATGAAATTGAGAAATTGACGTTACTATAAAATGGATATTGTGTAATAGATACTGTCCTGTGACCTAAATGAACAACAAAGTTAAGTAGAAAAATTATTGTACATGAGTTAAATAATTTTCAAGCTAATAGTATTTTAGGTTATACATATTAATTATAAAAGTTTGAATAAAAAGTTATATTATTATTAAATATAATATTAAATATAATATTTGTTTATATTGTATGGCATCTTTATATTTATAATAGAACTGGCACACTTTTAACTTAACTAGTTTTTTCACAGAAAATAGACTCAGTGATGTGAGATGTTGTATACGTGTTATTTGTGAAATTAAAATAATAATGATATTATTATTATTATTTTTAAAATAATGTAAGTAAACAATATAGATTTAAAACATATTGTAATATTACTATTTGTATCATTTTATTATTAACATGATATTTTGATTATTTTATGCATACTCATAAGTTATACGTATTTACGTCAATGATATGAAGTAAAGTATAATATAGTCGCTTAAATCAAATATGACTGTAAACTTGCTTTTGGAATAGTTTTTGAATCCTTCTTTTCAAGCTTTAAATTTAAATGTTTAGTTGGAATATCTGATTTTGACATCAGACTTTAAAAAGAAAGTCAATTTTATTACGTTATTTAAAGTGAAATAAGTATAAAATATCATGGAAGTGGAATTAAATTGAAATAAAATATCCTGATAAATTTTTCGATAGTGTAAATGTATAATGTGTAATAATATCACGAAAAGTGGGTAAGGATGTTCCATATATAAATATCATATCGAGTTTATATTTTCTTGAAGTAGGTAACAAAAATTAAATTGTTATAAACTTATAACTTGTATAGTACGGTAACGGTGCTTATTTTTGAATAATTTGTTCGTTGATGTTATCTGATCATAATTTTGTGATGTCCAACTCAAAATTATAACCATTATAAATAGGTATTCTGCAAGTTAGTTCAATTTATTTACTTGCAAACAATTTTGAATTCAATTCACTAATATTATTTTAATATCAAATACCTATATAGTTAATTTCGCAAAATCTATAATGTTACAAAAAAATTGTAACTCTTATGGGATTTTAACCCTTCAAAATTAAATTGCACCTGTAAACTAAAAACAGCTTTATGAATGTAATATAATATTCTCCCAGGACCCTGAAAAGGACAAAATAATGGAATATTGTAAAATACTTGATCAACCTATATGCCTATTTGTGACGGGATTAAAGTCATACCAAAATTGAGGATGTAATGCACGTGATTTTATATTTATATATATATACATAAAAATAAAGAAACGAAAATAAGTGGAAATGGATCCGTTAACATTCATAACGTTTAGCCAGATTACTATGGTTTGCCGTTCTAGATTTTCTTATTCGTATTGTCAAATTATGTGAAGTGTTTCATTATCCATTTCTCCACCCTCCCAATCGCTTACTCAGCCTTTAAAGTTTAAAATATATTTTCAAGTGGTGTGGAATTTTAAATTACTTTACTTATAAAACCCGGGGTGATAACAATAAACCTATGGAAATCACGTAATATTTTTCATTTTTTTTTCACCTATTGTAATATTTATTGGTGCTAAGATTCATTATTCTAAATAACATTTTAAAATTCAGTCTTGGTAAAATTAATTAATTTTTTTTCGATTTTTCTTGTTTATTGATTTATTAAATAACAATTAAAAAATATTATTTCAATGTGAATAATATATATATATATATATATATATTACTTTTAAAAAACCTAAAAATATTAAAACCAGTTATTTAAAATAATAAAATGTCTTAGATTTATATTATAGCTATCTGTGTATAAATGTAAATTATAATAAAATCTGTGAACATGTTTGCAAATAATTCTGTACATGCACCAAAGTATTTATGTAAAAAATCGCAAATTGTATCTATCATTAACTCAGAAATTTATATCAACAAAATCTATTTGTTATAATCCTCTCGTATAATACTAAATTACATAGATATTACATTGGTAGAATAAAACACGAAAGTTATGACCACCTTCAAAATTGATGGACGTTGGTCAAGATTTAACCCGTTTAATAATGACTTGATTTGTAAACTATATTATTGGAGTTATAAATAATCTCAATATCTAAAATTGTTATTGATTTATTTAATCTGTAAGTTTTAAAGACAACGAAAAATACAAATTATATTTGTAAGCCGTCAAATATATAAATCATTTATTCTGAAAGTAATTTTTATTAGTTTGATAGTTTGAGTATTGCAATATTGCTCAGAAAATATTGTGACAACAAAAAAATTAAGTTATCGCTCTTTTATCAAACAGAAATTATTAGTATCATTATATTTACGAACGATCCGTAGTATTACCTAACACTGAAACATACCCGTTATCGGTCATTTTCTAGTGATGTAAATTGTAAAAGGTACCTACAATAAATCTTCCCCAGTGACATAACATAATAGCGCAATTCCTAGAAAAATTGACGACCGTTTTGAAATGAACCCAATGATAGTTGTACAAAAATATACTTCTGTTTATATTTAACTATGCAAAGCACCAGAGAATAAATATATACGTTTTCTAAACAACGAATCCAAATAAAAACCTCTTGCAAGTTTTTATAACGATCACCGAAGTGTGGGGTTTTGCTTACGAGTATATAAACGCACTTTTAATTGCTTCAGATGTGTGTCTTAAAACAACTAAAACGGTTGGTCTTGTTAAAATATATTTTATTCCGTAAGGTCAACTACAATTGAAGGGTAGCGACTCATTTCTTGTCTTTGTAACGCTAAAACTTTGCAATAAAATGTGTTATTCCTTCCTTTCGATAAATCTATAAAAGTCCAGTCATGTTAAAATATGTAATCTAATATATTTAAATCGAAGGATGTATTCCATCTGACATTTCGAAAAATTTAATAATATACGATAAACCACTCGTGCGTAAATTGTAGAGTAACTGGCTAAACTTTGCAAGCTTAAATAAATAAAGATTCAAAATGCTTTTGTTCTAATGGTTATGCTGTTGAATGTAAATTGCTTTGGCAGTATTTTCAAAATATTTAGGTACATAGACGCATGATACTCTGTTGTTTGCATACACATATACCTATGTTATTTATCACGATGATCTAGCAGTTCATTTTGCAGTAATTTTATCACTTAGTTCATATTAAAATTTCTTCAATGAGATGAAAGTCTTTTCATGATTACAGATATCATCATTACCGCATTCCTTGTTGTTCGATTTATAAACAAATTATAGAATAAAAAATAAGTTCATAAACAAATCATTGGTTGTTCATAAATATAAAAATAACGTGTTACTAAAACAATACGTATGGTTTCAACAGATTTCATTTTTACTTGTAAAATTATAGTGTAGTATGTAAAAGAGAAAATATTTTTCACTTTGAATATTTAAGATAATGTTCTTTATACCTACGTAAAAAATAATAACATTCTGTACTTACAACTTCACATATATCTTTATATGAATATAAAACTAATTATATTACTGAGAGTTAATTTTTAGTACTAAGCTATTTTAATTTTCTATCTTTTTCAGCGGCGTATGATAAGTAGAGAGGAGAATTCATCTATTTAAAAAAACATAACTTATCACTTATATGTAGATTTTTTTTTTTTTTGTTACCTATTTATAATGTACAGAAAAAAAATAATGGATGTATTATACTAAAAAATCTCTTTTGAATCGTCCCTGATCTGTTTATAAACTAAACTCAATAATGCAATAACAAATATAGCTTTATATATTTATATATATAATATGTATGTATAAAAAGCTATATATTATAAACTCCTTTATTTAGCTGTTCAAACAACACTAGCTATTAGAATTTTATCTAAAGAACTCAAAGAAATTATTATGAATACATATAATATACATAATATTAATATTATAAGAACATTTTTGAAAAAGGTATAATACATTATAAAATAATGTCTTTTTAATGTTATTCTTTCCTAGTGGTTTTTAATAATTAGTTTACAACGGTTACAGAATTCTGAAAAATTTTTATTGCTCGTTTGTACATTAGCTTAAAATAAAACCAATCAAAGCACTTAAATTAAATTTTATGTTAACTCACAATATTCCACTAAAATATTCTTAAAATGCATCAAGTAAAAAAATAATATTATGTTGATTATTATCAAACATCATACGTAACTATACTAGATTTCAAGCTTATTTAGTAATAACTTAATTTTAAAATACTTCAATATAAAAAATTCGATTAGTAGAGAATTATAATGTTTCAATTTAGATTATATTCATAACAGAAATCACTTACGACAACAATACACTGGATTGAAATTGCAGGATTCCTGTCTGAGAAATGTATACAGTAGCATATTATGCGTAAAATAATAAAAATATTACACCACATCGAATAAAAAATTATTTGTGTTATATTTGTAGTCTTTTTATCCGATCTGTGTACTAAATGATATTATTTAACACATATGTACACGATTATACGAATTTCTACAACATGCTATAACTCGCTTTACGTTTAATTTAGTTGTACAATCTTGTGGAGGGCTTATAACAAATTGTTTCTATTTAATATTTTTTATATAATATATAATATATATTTACAATATACATACTAAAGCCTCTTCGTGTAAAGGTTATTGACTGGACAGAGAATATAAAAAACAGTTAGCCCGATGTTATTTTACAAACATGTATTTATAAGTTTATATATTATCATATTTTCGGAGCTATTGTGATGATTATATAGTATATTATAACAATTATCATATTAATATAAAATAACTTAATTTCAACAGATAAGTAATTCATAAACCGTGTGTCATTTCTAATAGAAAACAAACTATGATACATGAGCCAATATTATTTTTAAAACATTATTTATTCAAATATTTTGTAGTTTTTTAATGAAAAAAAAAAATCAAAATTCTATCATTTTATTTACCAACAACCGTTTCTAATTGAGTCTTTTTTATTTTTATGAAATCACAAATTCAAATTAATATACTCAAATAAGTTTTACACTGGTTAACGATATATTCAGAAAATATTTTCACATTTTTCTCGAATAAATTAAAATACATACAAATATTATATGCCTATAAAAAATCTAAATTACCTAATTAATTACATAGAAACATTATTTTGATAATAAAATGAATCGATTAATTTTCTGAATCAAATTAAATATATTTTGCTACATAAAATGTTGTGCTGTATGCACTCTTTTAAAATTATAAAATAATTGTTCAATTAACAAACAAGGTTTACTAGAACCAGCTGCTACAACACTTTTGAATAATATTAAATATTTAAAGCATAAAAATGCAATTTTTGAATGAATAATTTTGTTCATTGTAATACGTGTATTATTATTTATTATTCCACATTTATCTAACTACATAATATTTCTATTACATGATTTGATATATACATGCGAGAATACATAATATACAATATACATTATATATTATATACTATCATGCATCGTGACTATTTTAACAGTTATCTCTCATAATTTAAAAATAAAAAAATAATTTTGTAAAAATCATGTGGATTTATGATTTTCGTGATTTTAATTATTGTATTTATTCGTTAATAATTATTTAAATTCGTCGATTTATCATACATATATTTTGGATTTTTAAATAAAATTTTAATTTCATAATCTATAAAGGAAAAATTTTACCAAAAATCTTTGTGTATGAAATATCGATTATAGGACGGATAATCATTTCATATTGTAAAATATATTAAAATATTATCAATTTACATAACACATTTATAGTTCAAATGAGCGGTGAATAAATATTTTTGTGTAGTAGCCAAGTACTTCTTCTGAACACTTTAAATATGTTTTAAATTATATAACAACTTATTGATAATAAAAAAAAAAATGAAAAAAAAGAACTTTAAGTCCAAACATAAAACTCTGACATTATAGGGGTACAAGATAATGAATATTATAATGAATTACACTATACAGTTAAATATTCAAGCAATTTATTACATACCAACGAGTAGCAGATTTACTATAGTATTGATGCTACGATTAATAAAAACATTTTAGTGCAAAATTAAAAAAAAAAAATTGATATTTATTTCGTGACACCGTAGTTTATCGCCACACGCTTATAATAATGAAGTACGAATTGTTAAATTGATATAATTTAAGTTTATACAAACAATCGTTAATATCGTGTAAGTATGTGCAGTGTATTGTATTTTAAGAGTCTCACGTAATTGTTACCAAACAGATAGACCTCACATTGTCCTTTCTCGCTATTCGCAATAGGTTTAAAGACGTTCTGAACGAACAGTGATGTAGTACATCTGGTTCCGAGCCATCAACTATATTGTGTACTTCCCATTAGCTGGCTGTTCTGTGTCCTCGTTGAAGATACGGGATTACTGACAAATAAATTATTCGCTTCTCTTCATTCGCGACGACAACTCGGTTATTTGTTTCCTGGCGAATGTCAGGATCAAGTGCGAGTCCTATGCTGTAACGAAAATCCGGTACCAAGATATCAACTCACCTATTAAGCTATATTTTATATAATTCGTTTTGTATTTTATTCTATGAGACGAATAGAAGGTACTCATACTATTTGTCTGGAAAACAAGCCCCTACATCAGTATTATAAAACCTAATCACTGCCGAGAACAAAATATGTTAGTTTTTCGTTTATAGAGGTATACGTAAATGTAATGTAAATTTTAATATTACATCATACATTCAATTATTTATAAACCTTTACTTCGAAAAACATGGTATTAAACGACATTTCTTAAAATAATTTTTCATTCCATTCATCTAGTAACTGCAATGCAGTAAGTCTTAAAAATATAAATACAACTTTACTGTGACCTAAATGTAATCAAACAAACGAAATTCCGGCGTCATTAGTATACGCAATATCCGTGTACATATGTTAGGTACAAGTTGCATTAACAGAACAAACCTTGGGTTAATGTATACACTTCCGTTTGAATAACTTTTTACTTCACACAATATGCTGCTGTTATTTATACTAATAAATTGTCAAATTTTAATTGTAATAATATTCTGTAGTACGATTATAACATATTGACATAACGACATTAATTTGTCATTTTTCTTATTTTTTTACATATTATTATACAGTTATAAGACATAATTTTAAACCATAAAAACAATCCTGAATATTTAAATTTCAAAAATGTACCAATAAAGTTAGAACACTAAATATATTCTAAATATTATGTTCTTTTTGTTCACTACCTAATCGATTCCATTATACAGAATTCGTGATATAGCATATTGTGAAAAATTAAATTATATTATAATTATATGAAAGATAATTTGAAAATTTAATATTATGACTTTGATGTTAAAAAATATGATTTTGTTTTGTTGATAATAGTTAGATAGTTAATCAAAAATAAAAATACAAATAGATTTTTTCCAAACATAGATATAAAACAATTATAGATTTAAAATATATAGAATTTTCATAAATGGCATGCACAAAAAAAAACTTGTTCTAAAAATAACATATATCTTAAATTATGATAATATCTGATGCCGTAAGGATAAAAGTAGCAGGTTTCGATTATATTATCGTTTAAAATATTATTCGACAAGTGACACATTATATTATCATTGAATAATGTAAGTGAAAACCACTTAAATGCCCATTTCTTTCAAATTATATATCTCTTCAATTTCACTGGTAAATATTTGAAGAGGCGATGAGGTATTTTCGTTTTCCAAACCACAAATCATTATGCCTGTAGTTCTTTAACATACATTAAATAAGTGTGTTTATTTTTTTACATACATTCTCCAAAAATTTTTTAGGTATTTAAAATAAGCAACAAAATATATCATTTATATCCATGACCGATAATTTAATATTAAAACTTGCTATTTTAATTTTGATTATTTAAAACGCTTATAATTAATTATCAAAAGGTTCACAAAAGGTTCTTTGATGATGATCCATATATTATTCGAAAACGCGTTCAATTTTCTTTAATTCCTAACTTTAAAAATATGGTCTGTTATTCGAAAGTCAGTTGCAGAAAATGTCGATAATGCGTGGTTATAACTTATAATTATTGCCAAAAAAAATATTTTATCAAGTAAGTACTTTATCCAGACGCTTTTGGTTGGATAATATATAAAACAAAATACCTACAGTTTATAGTACTTGGAATGATTTTTTTTCAAATTTAAATCATTAAAATAGTATTATTTGTATATATATTTGGTAATTTATTAATGAATATTGAGAAATGGTTAAAAGTATGAGATTTCAAAATAGTCATTGATGCCATAGGTTGAAAATCACTGAACTATATATATTTGTAAACAGTTTTTAATTGCACCGTATACCAAAAAATGTATAAGTATGTAAAACTAATTATTGTATTATAATTAGGTATGTGTATAATCACATAATCTTACAATCAGTATTTTATATTGTGAGAGAAGAATAAATCATGCATTTACCATGTGTCATGTGATAATTATGTATTAATAATTATAATAGTGTTAAATTATATTATAATTACTATGATTATTTTTTAAACAGTAAAAAATATTTTTCAATATTTAAATTTTTGGAACAATCTATATAGTTAACTAGTTGACTACATAACTGCAAACAAATTATTTTATGCGTTATTGATATTTTGCAGACATTTTATTTTGCTTTTACTGCTATAACCTGGCGCAGTCTAATCTCACAAAAATAGTAATAATAAATAAGAATAGAAAATAAAATATCCAATCAGTTGTTTTTTTTTTTTATAGTAAAAAATATTTGTTTTAGCAGCCAAATAAATGGGGCAGCTCAAGAAAAGTGCACGAAAGATCCACAGGACCGGACTGGTTCGAAACGAAAATGGCGAATGCAAAGATGGAGAAAAAAAGATCATCAAAGTGTTTTTGGAGCTCATCATTCGTAGTGGACCCAACCACGCATTTTCACTATAAGGTCAGTGATAGTATTAAATTTATTTAAACCAAATCTTACGTATTCTATATTTACGAAGGTCAATACTAATTTGAGAACCGATATGACAATCATAAACACAATATGTAGAATCGATTCATCTAAATTAACTCGTATCGTCTATAATTATTATTTTTTTTAATATTTTAGACTAGTTGTACCTTATATAATAGAAATAAAAAATATCGGCATTAGAATATATGTAATTCAATTATTAATATTATAATTTAATATTTTAATATACAAATTATTTATTTTATTTTATTATTTTTTTAATTTTCTTAAAGCCAATAGACTAAGTTGCAGAGGTAGTTATTATCAATAAAAAATAAATAAAATAAATGATAGTGTTACTACAAATTATTATTGTTTAACATAAAGTAAAGATTTTTAATAAATCAATAATACATTAAAATATAGGAAGTAAATGAAAAATTTTACCTACAAAATATTATATCTACAATCTACGGTATCTCTCTCGGTAGACTACCGAGCCAAAGTTAAACCTCGCATAATATTAAAAAAGTAGAAGTCGTTCTGTTATAGTAAGTTTTGATTGTATCTCATCATTATATAATTCCATTGTAATAGATTTGTTAAATTTTAATTCAATGATAAATCAATGTATACGAAAAAGAATTCTGATAGGAGGAGGAGACCACCGTTTGATATTTTATATCATTATTAATATTATTTTTAGTACTGTAAACTGAACTAGTAATTTCAAAAAATAAATCACATATATTATTAAATAAAAATAAAATAATTTTTTAAAAAAAATGCGAATGTACATTTTAGATATTTTTAGAACTCTGTAAGAACAATTTATGGGGAACGTTTTTATACAATTTTAAAGCCTAAGATTTTAAAATCGAATTTATTGGGTGGCATAACCTACCTACTACAAAAGCTTTTCCAGTTATTTTATTCCCACTACTCATTTAAATAGAAACAATTATAAAATTGCTTACCTTACTTTTTTATGAATTCGTTGTAATTATTCTTCTTTTTAATAAATATAAACTTTTATGAATTCTCAATTATAAAATAATTTACATATTTTAGTAATTTTGAAAAATTTTGAACTTCGAACGGTTATAAAAAAAAAAATACTAAAGTAACAGTTTTCGATATTTTTAAATCACTATACGACTACAACTTAAAAATAATTTTGTTGATTCAATTAATTTAAATTTTTATCAATATTACCATACTAGTGTTGGTTAAAACTACGAAGACTAATACGTTCGAAAAAATAAATAGACATGGCACGACCGCAGTTCGTATGTGATCGCAGTGTATGGGATGGCTGCAGTTAAGTTGAACAAACATCAGACAAAAAAAAAAAATGATTAATCTCGTTTTGAGAGAACGACTCAAATAGTAACAATCTTAAGGTATGCAATAGTAGACACCAATGCTAAAAATTGAAACATTAAATAAAAAAAACATTTGATATAATTATAATTTTAAATATAGAATATTAAGCCACAAGCTTATTTATTCTTTAATAATGTATAATTTGTATACAAAATAAAAAAATATCAACTCATTAAAATATATTGTTATTATTATTCAGCTTATAAAAAAATGTATTATTACTCAAACATTACAAAGTATTCTAATAAAAATTATAAAATTTACAGTAAGTATTAAAGACAAAATAACACATCAATAAAATATAAACAAATAAATTCGATCAGTCTATAACAAGGGTTTAAAAAAAAAGTGTAATATAAAATTATGTATTTTTAATAATATTAATATTACATAATGTAATCAATTGTTTTGATTTTATACACTGATTTTCGTAAATTGTATACTTATTCAGATGATAAATTTGCATACTATAATTCATTTTTCATTGTGATTTTTTGTACTTATCTCAAACCATCTTATTTATTTTGTGAAATGAAAATACCATAATAAAATAACTACTTTATTTAAAAAATAATAAAAAGTTATTAAATAATGAAGTTTGCCAAGTGTTGAAGGGGTCTAAGTATTTTCAAAAGTAATTTAAATAGCAGAAAATTTGTTTGTATTTTTTTAGTATGAAAACAATAGTTACGTTTTAATATAGTTATACATTCCTAGGCCAAATCGTCTTTTTAAAAACTATCATATAATTTATTCTAACTCGTTTTACAATTATTCTGTATTTATTTACAGAAAAAAAATTAATTATTTGTCTCTGTATTCTGTTTACATACGAATTTTAAATATCAAGATAGTGTTTATACACACTATAATCTACTGTTCATAATCTTATCTCGTATATAAAGACTAAGTATTTTTTAAAAATTTGAACAATATACTATGCGGTGTATGAGCAAAACTTACATTTTCGTCTTATAGAATTTCATGCATTACGCCATTATGATTTATTTACTTAAAACTCATTTATTAGTGTAAACAAATGTTGTGTATCGTGATTAATATATTTTAACAGCATACGCTGTTATTATAACATTTTATTATGCACTGTAATATACGAGTACATCATATGAAACATTTAAAAAAATACCAATTTTTGATAGGTTATGTGATATGTTATATTAATATAAGAGGAATATAAGAGGCAAACAATCAATGATACATTTTTTTAAATAATCCGTAACTTGATATTAGCATAAAAAATAATAACTAAAAAGTGGTATCAACTTGAACACGAAACACTTAAAATTAAAGTCAACTTTATCACTGCACCTTACACTAACTAACTATAAAAAAAATTATAAATCTTTTGAAAGTATCATCCGTGTGATATAATAAGGTACTTATCATGAAATTTTTTTTCAAATCGATACAATATTAGCTGTTAAACCCACACTCCCAATATTATTAGCTACATACACGAATGCATCATGGCTTTTGAAGTAATATAATAAATTACGTTATTCAATTATTAAATGATAGATCGTTTAAACCATGATACAGCATACTGAATAAAATATACGCTATAAACTAAAATAATATTACATTGTATTAGACAATACTGTTTAATAAACAATGGTAAACGGAAAGAAAAGAAAAATAGTCGAAACCGTATCAGATTGTATTATAATTTACGTATATTATGAAATATCCTAAAAACAACTTATTGTTTTTGTACATGCAGATAAATATGCAATTAATGACTATTAAAATAATATTCTGGAACACGAGTAAATGTATCAAAATAGTATGAAGGAACCATAAACGTAATTCATAGAGCATCAAAAAACGGTAATATAACTGCAGGGTAAATATGAAATTTAAATAATATTTGTAGATTTTCGTCAAATTTTAATATCCCGAGTGTAAGCCAAGTATGATGATGAATATAAAAAATCTTTCATATTTTTATTGTCCTTGTAGTGGATACAAATATTTTGTTGCCAAAAACATGTTATTGATCACAAATGGGTACACAGTAGGATATGTGAATGACCTTTTTCATCTGCAAAAATAAATAACGTCGCCCACCAATCAAACATACATTTGTGCCTCATCAACAAAAGCAATAAAACATTATATTGTACCGCAAAACCGCACTAAGAGAAAATTTTCCTCGTAAATAAAGTATTCAAAATGAACCTATTAATATTCATTTGACATTTTAATAAATAATTATTTGTTATTTCGACTACTGAAATATAATTAATAAACATTTAATATTATTCAATTTATGTTTGTGGTTATGATACATACTATTGTAGTATAGTTAGTTAGTAAAACATCATGTATTTTAATTAATGCCAGTAAAGATGGATAGGTGCCTATATAAAGTAAACATAAACCAATACCAAATGTTTAGACTTTTATTATTTAAAAACTATTCTATAAGAGATATCGTATGTAAGATTTTACTTTTGCAAAAATATTTAAAGTGGTCAAAGATAAAAATGTGACATGTCGTTCTTGAAGTTATTTTATATAAATTTTATAGGCCAATAGTTAACCTCTGACATTAATGCTGATATTAAACAACTAAATAAATAATAATCAAAATATATAATAAAATGCGTGATAACATTTCTAAAAAAACAAATTTAAAACAATTTACGAAGACGAAAAAAGCTTAAAGACATTAAACAATTCAACACCAAGTTTATGTTGATTTTTTTTTCATTTTTTACGACTTAACTATACCTATCTCAATGCCTCAATTTAGTATTACATTTGCATAAATATATAAATGAATGTATAATTAATTGATTTTTAATCGACCCCAGACAAATATTGTATGGATAATGAATTATAAATATACACCACGCGCGCAACCAAGTTTTATATTTTAGCCACGTACCTAAAACGAGCACATATTCTACCAAAAATATTTTTTGAATATTTTTTAATTTTCAAATGGCTAAATCCAAAGTATTAATTTTGCCAAGCTTCTAAACATTATGTATTATACATTAATATATTATTGTACGATATTTCGTGACATTAGATTTTTTAACATTATTTATTATTTTTATCATTATTAACATTATTAACATTATTTATTTCACTTTTAAATTCTGAATTACAAAAAATAATGACCAAAAAAGTATTAATATCTATCTTAATTACTAAACAAATACATTTTTTATGTACAAATAGAAGGTATTCAATTTTGAAGGGTTTATTAAAACGTTTTAAAATTAACCAACAGTAGGATTTTAGGACTCAAACTGTAGATTGTATATATTTTTATAAATTAATTATTAAATTGAATATTAAATTACATCAAATAATATTTTATACGATTTATATAAGTGTCCAAAAAAATAGTTTAAGGTTTTAGAGCTAATATGCATGCATTTATTAATCATTTACAAAACACACTATTTTTTATATATATATATAAAAAAAAATGATTTATATTTATTTTTATTTATAATAATTTACATAATGTTATGTATTAAATTCAACAATTCTACATCAATGAGGGTTATACATTTATAGTATAATAAAAAATAATAGTATACAGAAAAATCGTTAAAACGATAGTAATATTAAACGCTTCAATTGATAAATTGCATATAACTTTATAATGCTTAGTACTTTAGTTGCCTATACACATTCGTCTAACATTCATCACGGCATATACTTACTCATCATTATAATAATAATAATATGTTCAGTCGATATCAACTTAATGTATTTCTATTTTTTTTTTTTCATTTGAAAATGTTATCACAAAAATGCTTTAACAATTATGCAGGTCTGCGCGTTAAACGCCTAAACGTTTTGAGTAAATTAAAATTGTAACCTACATTGGCAATGGCTTATGTTACCGGGTCATTAAAATACATTGGCATGTGCGAAGCCGAGTAATAGTTTCATAAAATGCGTATGGGGGCCACAATTTTACAATCGACGTCCGATGCATGTTAAAAACGGCAATGAAAATATACGATAGTAAATTTAAGATGAATAACGACATGAGTACGTTAAACACACATTTAATTCACACATATATACACCTACACGATGCACCGTGAAAACGATCAGTTACAATAATAACACTGGCATATTTTCCTACATTCGTGTTACATTAAATTACCTTCATAGAAACGTTTGTGGGGTTTACGAATGCATTAATTCGATAATTCATGGAATATTTATTTAAACCGTTTTTAACGTTGGTGTAGGACTGCAGGGTATCCAATTTAATCCGTAACAGAATAATACTAAAAACAAAAACGTTATAAATGTGTTATTAAAAACAAATACAGTTATTTAGAAAATATGTATTATATATTTTCAAAAAGTTGTCAGAAACTGACAAAAAGCTACTTTAATCTCAGTTTTGGATTAGAAGGATGCTTTTAAAAAAATTGATTTGGTTTAGTATTCAAATTATTTTCAAACAAAGAATACGAGAATTGTTTTTATGAGCAAATATTATCTGATACCTACCTATGTTGTTAAATAAACAATTGTGGTTTTTATATTATTTTGTGGCAATTAGTTATTATTTATAATAATAACTATAATAATTAGTATAGTCTGTTATAACTTAACCTTATAGATAACTTTGAATATAACAATAGTATTATGTGTTGTAGTTATTTCCTGAATAGCGAAATCTATGTATCGAACTTCATTAATTTGTTATACCAGTTAATTTATGTTTCATTTTAATTACTCTTTTTGATATTGGTTTTAAACAAAAACAATATAATTAAAATGGTTCAATGGGTGTTATGAAATCGTCATTCCACATTTAAAGAATTATTTAATAAATAGCAGCTTTTATTTTTTGTTTATGAGCTTTAAAAATATATACTTTCAAAAGTTAATTTTTATAATTTTAACTACAACGTACCGTCGGTAATCAAATATTAATTTATGAACATTTTAATTATTGTTCACTTTAAATTGTACCTAAAAATGATTATTACGATTGTTGTTATCCAAGAAGTTCTTAAATTGTATATATAATATATATATATTTTAATACATATTTTAAAAACAACTTATAAATTATAATCAATACCAGATTTAGACATTTTGAGTCTCAGTGCCAATATTTTTCCACCTTAAAAAACATAAAAATTTCAGAATGTATGGTATAAACGATTATTGACTGCCATACCAAATAACTAATAAATTACATTATTCTACAAAATAAATATTATTGGTTTAGTCCAGTGATTTATAATAATATAGATTTAAACTATAAAACATATTACTATAGGTAGTATATTTAATGCTGTGACATTTTAAGCACTTTTAAAAAACTTAAGCAGGTGCCCTTTCTGCCCCATTTAATTTCGTCTTTGCCTATCATCATTATCATAAAAAATTATTGAAATATTATTTTAGTGTTAATAGCTAGTATCGTACACTAATATTTTCATTGAAAAAGACCATAATGTTTATATTTATTTGTACAATTTGCTATGTTATGAATTAAATAAGCTTGTAATTTGTACGATTGAATGCAAAACTAATACAAAATTCTTTAATGAATATAATATATTATTAATAACTTTTTAATTGAATAAACTTTTATCTTTAAGATATTTATCTGTTTGAGTTTTATGCATTCAGACAGAAAATTACACAGCGGCATCACTTTAAACTTTAAATTCAATAAAATATTGATGTTAATTAAAGGGCAATAATTATCACAGAAAAGTTTAGCTCTTAGGCTTCCCTTAACTATGTAAAATTATTTTCCTTTTTTGTTATCATTGTATCGTAAATATATAATAAATTTTAAATTTATGGATGATTTTGCGCTGAAAATTTACTATATAAAGCCACAGAAACTTTCGCTTAACTCTCGGTAAAATTATAAATTAGTCAGTTTCTACCTAGATCACTTATAATTTTTACTTGAGTACTTTTTAAACGATATTTTTAAATTTTACATTGAGTTTTACAACATTGCATTATTATTTATTAAGCATACAATGTTTTTCACTTTCGTCGGAAAACAATATAAATATTTAATATAATATACCTATCAGAGATACAACGTGATTCACTAGACATGTTCATCCTTTTTTCTTATTCATTCAAAATCCGATATTCAACATTTTCTAATAGACTTTAAAACCAAATTTTCATAATTCGTAATATTTGTATAATATTACTTAAAATGTGTTCTGCTTAGGTCAAATATAACATATATTTTATATTTTTATAAATATATTTTTAAAGAAGACTATAATTATCCTTAATATAAACATTTTAATAACTAAAAAAACTACTCGTTTAAATTTTCAATTAGGTATAATACATATATTTTTTCAAAAACATTATCCACTAAACAACTTATAGTAAGAAAAGGGCTTCTAATTAAAAAAAACAGAAGTTTATATCATTATAAGATACTATTCTTAAATAGCATTAAAGTTCAAAAAATTAAAATATAGTCTTTTAGTAGATATACTTAAACATTTTAAAAATCCTAATTTGAATAAATTAATTTTTAGAAGAAAGAATGGGGTGACTTGCTTGGTGAATCACTTTATATAATAAATACCATCAAAAATTGTGGAGGTATATTATATTAATAATAAATTAACATATTATATATTTTAACATTTTGAATAGTATTTAAAGCATATATCTAAAAACTATTTTTTATTTATGAGATAAAAAAAATAATTTAAATTTCTTGTTTTAAGTACATTAAATCACTTATGCGTGTTATGACTTATATGATTATTAATTAAAATTTAAAGCTGTGAACAAATTTAAATAATACAAATAGATAAAGGGACAGACACGGTTTATTGTTTGTATGTTTTATTATTCAGCGAATGTAAAAATATGTATTACCTTCAAACTTATAACTTGTTTATAAACTAATATTTTTATGATGGCATACTTTTTGTTGCAGAATATATAATTTGAATCTATGCATTTCTTGAGGCTTAAGTTAATATTTATTTATAAGTAAAATGCATGCATGCATGTATAGTATTATTAATTTCTATTAACAATGATTCTAGTTGTAAAATTTACTACATTTATGGATGAAATTTGAATTCCTTTTTAGAACATTCTAAGTTCTAACCTTCTCACTGCAGCAAGAAATTATTTTTAATACTGGCTATTTTCTCTCTTTATTTCTTAGTCTTATTTTATAAATTATTTATTTGTAAATGAGCTTCTCTCGGAATTGTTGTAAAAAATTATGTTTGACAGTTTTTAATTTTAAAATATAACACGTGTTTAGCATTGATTAATGGTCTATATGTGAAAATATGTCAAGTTTTTTTTTTTTTACAATTAGTTCAATTTTAATTGATTAACAATATTAATTGTCCATCGTAGACAGCTAAAATGATTTATAAAATTATATTTACAGTAAACTTATTAAGTTTTGTAGAAACACAGATGATACATCTGTTCAAAATAATAAATTATAACAATTATTTATATAGTTTTGGTGAACCAAATACCCACTGTTATTTTTTATTAATTCGTCAAATGTTTATTAAAACAATATTCACTAAAAACTTTCAACCACGAATATTAAATTAATAAGAGAGAAGTTATTTTAGTTTATAAGTTTAAATTCTAACTAACAACACTGATTTCAAACTTAATTAATGTTTTTATAGTTTATGTCTGTCAATTTATCTTACTGTTTACAAATTCATACAAAGTAAATTTAAATGTTTAAATACAATTGAATTCACCTATTTTAAGGTAAAACGATATAAATATGTATCATTATTTTAAATTAATTTTTGATTGTATTATACCTTATACACTTATTCTAATTATAATTTATATTTGATCAAAATATAAGTTATTTTATAGTATATCTAAATAATGATAATTCTTAGTAAACTTTTGTAAAATATAAATTAATTAAAAATAATATAAATATACAGTAGTAGGGTATACAGTTAATTTATACAATTTATAAAAAATTTTAAGTTTTAAGACCTGGCATATGAAAATCTATGACTTCGTACATGTAAGTATGGTTGGTAAATTAAAAAATAATAATAAAAACATTTAGTATGTTTCATTTTTAGGCGTTTAATAATGTCTACGATATTTGATATGTATAATTAAATTATTTTAATATAAAAATAAGCCTAAGAGTTTTCTATGCAAGACAATTTTGAATATTTTACGATTTTTCCCGTTTATATAAGTAAAATTTGGATATGACTCAAATCCTAGTGAAAATAACATATGTCATCATATTAGCTGCCTTCAACATTTTGAAATTTTTTATACTAAATATTATAAATAAAATTATAGACAGATACAAAATTAATGTAACTTTTAGTTGTATTTAAGTATCTTCGTAAAAACGTAAAATAATAATGTTCTTGTCATACCTGGTTTAACATACATTTTAAAAATTAAATGATTATTGACACTGTACAAAAAATTAAATAATACATGTAGAGTTAACATTCGGTGCAATGTAAATTTAATTCATTCATTTCGGGCTATCAATCAATCAGGAATATTTTAGTTGTTATATTATATAATTATAATAATTCGGTAACTCGCCACTCGTCGTTTGCAATACCAAAAACCACCTTGTTCGCGATTCCACAATTGCACTTGATCATTATTAATTATTAATTTATTATTATCAAAAAATATTATACCATCCATCACCCACACTGAATTTTTCAACGGAAAATAATATTAGCTTTCACGGATACACACCATACCCATCGACGACCCACACATTACTCGTCCCTTGATTGATAAATAATAATATATTACATGGCACTTATTATTATGATTATTATTTTAAGTATAAATCTGACCAATATGACATATTATTAAGTATTGCATTTTATTATTTAAAATTTAATAATAAAAATTCTACGAACAAAAAACAGTCACGGGACATTCTTTTTTGTTCTGACGTCTTCAATATTCTAATATGTATTCTATTTGTCTCTATTATATTATATTTTTCATTCTCCATCCAGAGTTTTAAGAACGTTTGGCTTTCCTGGCATCAAATTATAATTATAATTACTATTCAATTTTATTTTCAATTTGTTCTACTTACTCGTTATTTTACCCTATACATCAATTTGTTTTGTATATAATTAGTTATAACTAATATTATTGTTTCGTTTAGTATCAAAATTAGAACTTTATGAAAATCCGGCCCATTTGATATTCACTCGAGGTCGGTGAACACGCTAAAAATGAGTAAACAACTACATAAACCCTGGTTTGTTGGTACCTATACAGGAAGCACCAGTAACTGTCACCTATGGCAGATAATCGAATGGTTATTGGTTATTATTAAAAGTTACAACACTAATATAGGTAAACCTTACTGCCACTCACTAACGTAAAACATATCTTTTACGTTTCTAAAAAGTTTCGTAATCAAACGGGGAATCGTGCAAAAGTCGTAGACCGCTAGTGTCCGCCTTAGCTGGTTAACTTAAAATGCGAATGAACAAAAAACAAACCGTCTATTCAACGTCCAAAAATACAAATATACATAAAACGGGGAAAACGCGTACGGCCGTTTCAACCGCGTGTAAAACATATTTTAATGTATATATCCGTAATCGTTTATCGATGATGCCGCGGCAGATTCGAAACAATCCGTCAATCGTCCTTAGCCGCTTCTTCGTCGACGTCGACGTCGTCCTCGTAGTAGTCGTCGTCGTCGTCCGCCGCCGTCACGCTCTCGGCAGACGTCGGCGGCGGCGGCTGTGGCGGTGGCGGTTTTTTCAACAATCTCACGTCGGCGCCGACGCCCGCCAAGGCCGCCGCCGCCTCCGGAAACGTTTCCGCGAGCTGTCGCAGCGTACAGCAAAACGACTTGCCGGCCGTCGCGACGCCGTCCCAGTGGCCGTCCACGCACACTTCCGGGCCGCCGCACGGTGGACGGGCCGCGGCCGTCCCCTCCTCCTGGAACGGTTCGTCGTTGGAGCAGACGAAAGCGATTCCGGCGCCGGCGGACCGGTCGACGACGGCTTTCCAGAGCCACGCGGCCACCGGCAGCCGACCGTCGTCCGTCAAGAACAGCGGCTGTCCGCCCGCCAGCGCCTGTCCGTGCGTGCCCGCGTACGCTTCCAGTGTCCTGCCCGTCTGAAAAAAATACGCCAACGATTTATCGCGTTCAATATTATTATTATATGCACTCGTCCCGTGTCTTATTGTCAATCGGGTTTCCACGATATATCATATAGAAACCGATTGGATTCGCGAAGCGAACCGCCCGACAGCGAATTTTCGGGCGTTTTCCTACGAAATAACCGACTTTACGAAATAAAAAATATGTAAAGAAAAAAAATCTAGTTCCAAAAATTGTAGACACCTATTCGAATAAGTGAAACGGTGGTGTGACGATTCATTGATTTGATAGTCATTAAGGAGCAGAATGAAAAACAGGTGCGGCGCCGTCGCCTACCTGGAATATCCGATCTTTTAAGCTTTTGCGTTTATCTTTGTAGAGTAGAAAATTCAGAAGAGTTTCGATAATGGCAAAACAAATTATTATCATTACTATTATGGTAGAAGTTAAAGAATTTAAACAAGAATTGTCAATATCCGAGAAGATAACAAGTTTTTATTAATCGTTGAACGTGCGATATCGTCGTTGGACGATCGACTAGGAAATTCGCTGTAGTTGGCTTCGCGATGGTCTATGTTTAAGCTCAAAATATAATGTTTGTTTGAAAAATAGTTTGTGGGTCAACCGCAGCCTATACAACTAAATATGCAAATGAATACATGTAAACATTCAATTAGACTACAAAGTCCAATTATTGCACAAGCACGTACACGTAGTAATTATTGCGATGATCAACAAGTGAATATTGTAATGGACAATATAAAACGAAAAAGCTGATTTAAACATTTATGCACACCAGGTTTATTTACACTAATATAATATTTAATATTTATTATATTACTTCATTATTACATTAACAAAGTCGTTACAAATTACTCAGGATAAAATAAATAAATATAATAAACAATTAACCAAGGACACCGAAATGTAAGTACATCGAAAAGTTTATAATATTATGCAATTATATTACAATAATTATTCTATGTGTACATTATCGTACCTCAACATCTAAAATGGACTTTTACCGAAAAATATATTTTACTACCACCCATCGTGACTGCAATGTATTTTACTTAAGTACTACTGTTGTTTTGGTATAATTTGTGTATTATTTTTTAAACGAACAAACATAATACTATATATTTCTTTACTTTAGTGTCTCATTCGCTCCCAATGACTTGTTTCGAAGTATTATATTCGTATCCGGGTATCCCCTTCGTTTCAAATCCCTGAGCACGTCCCCATATGACGAGCCTGAGGGGAATTTATAAACAATGTTTTTATTTTTTGGTATGAGGTGGGGTCGGAAATAATTTGACTGATTTTCAAGCCTAGGCTTATATGTTAGAGCACATGATGTTTCAAGTGGGATGTATATATGCGTTAAATCATATTATACTGTAGCGGACTAAATCTCATATAATGTTTATTGTGATATAACATCGAAACTTTACGGAAGACCATTTAACAAAAAAAGTTTTATCATTACAGGACACTCTTTAAATGGAATAAAAAATCCGAGTAATTGAAAATTTTGTGTATAGGTACTAATCCTAAATCAGAATTTAAATTAATTGATTTAAATGCTAAGTATGTTTAGTGTATAATATAATACATTACACACAATATTCTATTGACGGGCGTAAATATCGCTGCTCTAACGTCTAAGTCAATGTACGAAATCTAACTAAAATAAAAGTTTGTGATAAAATTCTTATTTTATAGTAAATATCAAGCACTCTACAATATAGACAAAAATTGTTTGCTCAATAATACAAAAATAGTAACGTAACACGTCTCGCCTCCCTATTAAATATTATAACATAGTAAAATAATAACTATCCAAGCCTGAATACCTTTTGTGTTTACGACTATGTAATTAATAATAATATATTACTGCATAGACTACATTATAACTAAAGCTAATAATTGTTAGTATACTAACGTACATAATACGTTTAATGTGTAAAATGGCGGAGACGCAATATAATATTTATGGAAACCTACAAAAATATTATAAAACTATAAACATGCGCATTTTATTTTCCTTTGGGTTATTTTAAATACTCAGTTATTTTTTGAAAGTGAAACATTCATAACAATTATTGTAACCATATAATATAATATTAAAACATTTTAACAAAGCCATTTCAGTACACTCTTTTTGATTTATATGATTTCGTTATGACTATACATTTGGTTCAATAACGTTTAGGTACGTACAAAAAAAAAATCGTTTTTAACGCTTCGTAAACTTTAAAAAATATGTATTATTTAAAATGCATGCATTTTATAAAAATATATATAATAACATACTTACATATATAGCATACGATCTAATAGCAGATTCAATAAGTGCCCACGCGTGTTGATTAATGGATTTCCATTGGGGTGTTATGTTAGCATAAAAAAACGTTCCCAGTTGCTTATAATTTTCAGAAAAATCGGAATTGCTAGCTAAATATCCTTCAGTTAAAAATGATGAATCAGTAATCGCATCTTCATTGTTATATATATATTTAAATAGAGCTGCTTGATGTTCCTATATACAAACATAAAATAATATTTTTTTAAATAATAATATACCTATTACCTTACACAGGTTCAAATCATTATGTTGACGCTTTGTACAGTATTGGTTTATTATTTTGCCATTCTGGTTCATATTTTTACTAGAAATACAAAAGTTAAAAATTGTATTATTCTCGTAAATAGACTCGCAAACAATTTTGTTTTATAGCATTTATTTTCAACAAACTATACTCTCAATAGGTAACGCCCTTTTTGAAACAGGTATTTAAAATTATGGTAACAATATTAAGTTAATACTTAATAGTTTGCTAGGTATATTCACTGTATGGTAATTACAATTTATTCTATCTCTTTCAGTGGTTAAATAAAAAATAAAAACATTAAATTAATTGTTAAATCAAAAAATTAATAATAAAAAAAACATAGTTTTTGTAGTTTACAAATATTTTAGTATCTATAAAAACTAAAGAATTTATCTCACATTACTTTTGTAAAAAAACATTCTATATTTTCAGGATACAAATGTATATTCTGTGTCACAAGTGGTGGTATAATCACACTATCAAACTGCTTAAGAGAGATTCCATCGATTTCAAATTTTACGTATATTGTTTTTAATAATAACTCATCATAACAAATTTCCAAATCCACAATGCCACCGTTTCTCTTAACTTTTAATAACGAATAATTATTTAAGCATTTTTTATTTATATTCACTAGTGCTGAGAGGACACCATTAATTGTTGGTTTTTCACGATTCACAGTAAATGGATCACCTGAAATGTATACACACAATCAAATATTATTTTATAAATTGAGTTTAATATACAGCTAACGGGCCCAACACACAAAATACACATACCACCAACTACAACGTATACAGAATAATTGCATATATATTATATAAGTATGATATATATATATATATATATATATATATACACTTAACTAAAATAAATAAATATATTTTAATATTGTTAAACTGTCAAATTTCCTGAGTCATATTATATCATTTTCTCATAACAATAAGTATTGTACTAAAAAGATTATAGATAGTCTAACCATTTATATATATATATACATATATATTTCTACGGAAAGCAAACTGCCCAAAACAGATCTTTAAATAAAAATAAAATCTGCTCTTGACGGATTTTTTGGGGTCTAGGTTTAATCGTTTTTTCACACATTGTGCACTCTTCAAGTAAAACAAACCGTTTCTAACATTAAATAAAAAGCTAATTCATACAAAAAAAATTAGATTAATCTATATAAAAAAAAGGTTAAATAAAGGTAACAATGAGTTTAAAAAAGTTCTCATTTAAAAAAAAAAAAATTCTATAGTTATAAACTTAAAATACAACTGCAGTCAACAATCAAATATTAATATCATAATTTATTTGGCAATGATTAAAAAAAAATCGAGGTGAAAAAAATTTTATAAAAGATTCTAAGAAATAGAAAATTTAAAAATGCAGTAAAGTTATCTCCTGGGGAATGTCATATAATTACAAATTACTATTATTATATTTTAATAAATTTAATTTTCAAAAATTTTACTTGGGACATAGAGAAAATATACCTTAGCCTGTTCAGATATATTAAAAGAATATCAGGGAACACAGTTTTAACTTATTTTTAAAAACATGCCACTACTTATCTTTCTTTAACGTTAATCAATAATAATGTAAAAACATAATGCTATAGGCAAACATTTTTAAGTATCAAATAATTTAAAAATAAACTTTTAATGATCTTATGTTTTTTTTTTTTAATCATTTAATTATTTTAATTATTAATATCCATAAAGCATATTATATAAATATTTTTTTAAATACTTTTTAAGCAATGTGACACACGTGTTATAAGTACCTGCTTTGCATAATTTTGGAATGAATTTGATGTGATTAGATATTGTGATTGTGAAAATATTAAAAATGAATAATATTAAAAACTTCATATTTATATAATCAATAACATAATTCCCATATTATTATATCATCTTACTGAGACTTAAAATAACGAAATATTATTTTTTAAAACATATTACTATTACACAATGTACATAATAACTGAACTCAGGTTTAATTTAAAAGCATATAATATGAGTTATGGTTTATGACAAATGGCGATGTTATTTTCTATTATATATAGTTCACTCCCAGCTAAATAAAATTTATGTTTTTTTTTTTTTACAATTGTCACTTGTTAAACATCTGTGGCTTAAATAAATATGTTTGTTTTTTTTTCCATGGAGTTTAAACATTTTAACGTTTGATTTTTTCTCATCCAATATTATTGTATCGATTTTCTGTTCTATAAAAAAATCATTTAATTATTGAGTCAAGAGTGATATTACACTATTACCACAATTTTTTAATATTATGGTTTCGTTTAATACTAATGAATAATTAAATTTTTACTTGATAGTTACAATAATTTTTATAGTAAAAAATTGTTTTGTTCTACAAGCTATTAGTCAAATGTCAAGTATTTTATAAATGTGTAGTTATATGCGTCGGTAAAATGAATGTTTACATAAATGAAAAAAAAGCTTATAAAAACCAATATGAACATTGAACAGAGATAAACATTTTTATGAGTATTTCTTAAATGAGCACAATTTCGCTTAATATGTTAAAGTATTTAAAAATGTGTATATTTGTTAAATTAAATTCCTCTTTAATAAAACCAAATTACAATTTTTTTAATTAAAGATATTACAATAATTTGTACTATTGTCTATTGGAAATAAAACTATACAGTGTTTGATGATAACAACACAATTATATATTGTTCTAAATTTTGTAATACGATGGTGGATAAAATATGATTTGAAATTCGACAAAAAATATACAGACTACCTAAAGTATAGACAAATTAAGTTTTAATGATTTGAAGAGACGCAAAACCTTGGGTAGTACATTCAACGTTAACTATTTTAAATATATTAAATAATTTAATTAAATTTAACGGATGTGTAAGTGAACTTAAAAAAATAATAAAAATAAAGGTCATATACCTATATTGATATAGAGTGAACATTATTTTGGAAAATGTTTCAAGAGAAAAAAATGTATAACAAATGAATAAATACCCTAATTAAATCGTTAAACTGTACGTACAATGATAAGTATGTGGATTTAATATTGGTTATTAGTAATCGTGTTTTATGTACCTATATATCATACTTAGATTAAATTGATTTTTACATGAATACTTTAATTTTGTTAAATAAACCTTTTTCGATATAATATCTGGAAGAAATAAATAATTAATTATGAATCTGATGAACTGCAAATAGACGAAAATTTTACGATTACAGTTTTACTCATTTACTCGTATATGATAATTATATTACACATAATATGACGAAATAAGTACCTTCAACTCAGTGCAAGCATACCATTTTTACTATAAACTAGAAAGCCAATTAATTTGTTCGTATTGTTCGTAATGATGTTATACTATTTATTTAAGTATTTTTGTAATTTACCCACGTCGACATTAAATCAATGACGGTATGTGTATAGGTATAATATAGTAATATAGTTTTAATAGCATAGACGCATGTAGTGTTATAAATTAATCCAGCCAACTCAAATGTTAAGAATTATTCGGATTTTTGTTGGGATATTTTTATACTATCTATAACTAGGTAACTTAAAAAATAAAATTTCGTTTTTCTGTAAATTAAATATACCTACCACTGAATGAATTGTCATACAATCCGTTTACGGTCCGACGTATGTCATGTATACATGACCGCGATATGCTGAAGAGCCATAACAACCTTTCTCACGTTATATTATATCCGAAATACATAAAAAAAAAATATGAATATTGAAAAAAAATAAAAACATAGACAGTTTGACAAAATAACCAGGGATTTAATTAAAATATAAGTATCATTTTTACATACCTATTTAAAACGTATTGCTACTTGTACTAGCTACGTATATGCTACTTAAAATCTCATACTTTCATAAACAAATATTCAACTTAAATAACATTTTTACGTATAATAACAAATACATTCAAATAACACTTTAGAAGGTTCCTATATAATATTATTAATCATTTCTATCTAAAAATAAAACATTTTTCATTTTTAAGACTTAAATACCTCTACAAATTATCAGAATTAAGTGTAGGTATCTAATACGCATGAATGAATTCTAAATTACATTCTAAATGATCTTAGTAAATAAAATTAATCATTTCAATTACCTAGCTTTTTTTTCAATGAGACTTATATAATATAATATTATATTAATGATTATTATTATTTAAAACATATTTAAATTATTTGTAAATAGGTATTAAACTTTTTATAAATTTATATTTGATATCAACGCATATTTTTTCTATAATTTTTATAATATGTTAATATTATTTTTTATTTAACTTAAAGAAATAATTAATATTGTTTTATTTTTGGATTCTAAGCAAAGTGATTGGTACCTAATGGTACTTAGGTATACATTTTTCTTATAATTATTCTAAGATCAAATTTTAAAACGAAATTCTTTATTTTTTTTTTTTTTTGTAAAATGTAACAATATATTGTTTAATGAATTGAAAATAAAATAAGTTACAATTAAATTTAATAAATACTTAATACAATCGAATGAATACCAACGCAATCAAATGCAAACAAAAATACAAACTTTAGTGGAAATAATAATACAAATTACAAAATACGACAATCGAGGTCTTAACAAAACTTTAATTAATGCCATCTGATGACAGGTATATTACAGGTTTATTTCTGTATAAATAATATATTATTCAGTCTGCCTCATAAATTATTAAAAATCGTCCAAATGTTTCATTATCCTTACATATTATATTACTTTGATATGTTATACCTAATACATACATTTGGCCTTATTGAAGATGTCTACGATTTTCCAAAATGGATATTTCAGTCATATTTTTCAATACTAAGACACATTGCACTTCACCGTCGTCACAACACGATACATAGCAAAGGACCTCCCAAGTGATGTGTCAGGGAAAAATCAATACATTGAATTTGCTTTATAGTATAATTTTCTAATTCATATGACTACCTGATACACGTCGTATAATATTATATGTTTCACGCGTATCAGAAGCACAGGAACAAACGATGATATTTTTCATTTTATATTTTATTTACATGATAATATTGTGACGAATGAAGTCTATACTGACCTATGTATAGGTAGTATAAAAATAAATTTGATATTTTCGTTTATGATTTAAATATTACCATAACTTTGAAGGTAATATTACGATATTACATTTTAACATTCTTAAACTGATAATTCTATCAATAAATTAAAAAATAAAATAAAAAAGTGCATTTAAACAGTTTAAATCTCCGACAAAAAAATATTAATTACGTATTTAATTTGTACAGAGATTTAATAGTATGCTTAAAATATGATAAACAATTAAAATAATAATAAAGGTATATAATTCCTTTATTACGACAAACATTAGTTGCAGTGACGAAATAACTATATAAAATTATCGCAAAATTAATTTACAATATTAAAGGATAAATGTTATAATACTTTATATTTTTACATGCGTTTCATATACTACACAAAATAATTGTGTAATATTATTCAATATAAATTTATCATTTTTTATCTCTATTTTTTATCAATATAGTTATTACTAAGAATCGTAAAAGATTTAAAATAAATATTACTAAGTTTGAAATATTTACTTACAATATTCTAACAATTTTCTATAGAACTAAAACGATTCAATTTGTTCCAATAGTTTTTCGATTTACTGAAATCAGAAAATTTTAAATTACCACTTAACCCGGAATAAAAATTCTCTAACAATATAATATTATAACGATAAATTTCGTTTGTATACATTAATGTATACTATTTAGTTTTACTTATTATTCTTCGATGATAATTTTTTTCAATTTATTTCTTTGCGTGGAATTTTTCAAACTATGTACGAATATACCCACAACAAGACTTAAATCTTATAAACAATTTATCACCAACTAATCTACATCCGTTTCTTTTAAGAAGAAGCTGAAATGTAAAATTGATTTAAATTTAAAATAAAATAATATCAAATGAATAAAAATAAAAACTCATGTATACTTTTAAATTCTTTTTTATGTTTGAAAAGATTTATTACCCTAATAAAATTATATCACTTAAATGTAACGACAGAAGATATATTTTTTTTTTTTTTGGTCCAATATTGACATACGTACACATTTAATTGAATATTCTTATAACAATTTTTTTAAAAGGATTTAATCAATGCCAATATGCCTTACACAAATATATATACAGGTATATTTGTGAAATTGATTTATATTTTTGAAATGTAAATTTATCAATATCAAATTAGGTTTTATAAAATAGTATATATATGTATAATATATGTATATAATATCTTAAATTAATTTAATAATAGTATAATGCAATAATCATAAATGAAGCCATTTTTTGAAGACTAATTCTTTTATTATTTTTAAAACTAATTCATTTATGAATTGTAACTTACATTTTTTTTAAAAAAATAATTGTCGCGTTGATGATTGTTTAGATATGTAATACATCCACATTCAACCAGAGTAGTCTAACAAGTCACCTATGAATTAAATATTAAATAATATCCTGTTATTCAGTTTGAAGTTCAAACTGATTTTAATTTAAATTTTATAAAATAAGTATTCATAAAAAATCAAAATAAATAAATTATAACTATGATAATAATTTTAGAGTATTTTTTTTTCATTTTAAGAATGATATTAAAAAAATAGTCGTTCACTCGATTACGATCATATACAAGTTAACTTTTCAACAATAGACAGATGTGTATAATTTATTTCAGTATAATATTAATTGAATTACTCCAGTTACTAATTTATTGAATCTGTTACAAGTTTATTTTTAATTGACATTTACTAATGATAAAACATAGTTTCACATTATATTTAATTCCTATGAATAAAATTTAATATTCTCTAATGTATACTAAGTGCATAGATAAACATTTATTATTATATTATTATTATGTAGTAAAAAAAAATTACAATATATTTAGAGTAGTTCTCAGTTTTAAGCCGTTAAATAAATGTAATAAATAAAACCAATAATGAGAAGTCGAATAAAAACTATAACTGGTAAAAAAAATTCATATACACAGTGTCCTGAAATAGATTTTTTGATTAATAATTTATAAAACTGTATTTTTGAAATATATTGTATATGACTACCTACATTTTTTTTCTTATACTTAAGTTAATCAACAAATTGTACTTAAATTTACTTATTATTTTATTAATATGATACCTACTATTTTAATCTAATTTGCCTATTAAAATTAAAAGTTTATTCATTAAATTTCATATTATGTATTCATGGAGTCATTTGAATTTTTCAACAAAACTATTATGTTGTAATGAATTAAAATTCATAACTTTATGAATACTTATTTTAATATTAGAATTTAAATTTTTTAAATTAAATAACTTTATATTAAGTCTAGATCCAGTCCGCTTTTAATTGTTCAGTTAATAATAATATTATATGAGTAAATATAAATTTAATAATAAAAGAAAACATGTATAGGTTCGTACTTATATGTATATGTTTTGAAGAACAAAATTCTAACAAATTATTATTTTGATCAATAGCCATATAATAATAATAATAATAAAAGATTTAAATATATGACTACCAAGGACCGAGGTTTCTAAAGAGGAGACAATATTAAAAAAATCCTATCCGAGTGGTCCGGACCACCCATTTGTAAATATAATGACGTGATTTTATATAACCCAAAAAACGTCAGAAACTTATCATTTACCAACAAAATATATTGTATGGCCCGGTCACGTAATTATACTATTATACAATTATCATTATATTATTATTATTATTAAATTTAATATACATTTTTTTTTTTAGTGGCTTATGTTAGTGACCGTCACAATTCTTTACAACTTGGTATTTGTAATCGGCCGTGGCGTATTTTGGGAGCTGAACAACGCGATGCCGACCATTTGGTGGATACTAGACTACGCTTCTGATGGAATCTACGTGGTTGACACACTTGTACATGCACACGAAGGTAATCTAATGAATAATAACTTCTTTATCTTTATTCATAAAAAAAAAAACTCAATAATGTTGTATTATTATTTATTGTGAAAATGAAATAGTGTTTTACTCAAAATATTTTTATCATACTACCTACTATGCAGATTGTAGATATATTTAAAATATTATTTAGAGATGAACAACCCTTCTTTCCACCAATCAGTGAATCCGATTTCTGCCTATAATTATATCTTACTTGAGATAAGAAATGTATTATTCCAATAGAATTAAGTTGTATATAAATTGCATTTTAAATACACAATGTGTATTGGCTTTAATGCATAAGATATAAAAATAAAATACCAGAAATTAATCTTAAAAATTATTTAATTTTTAAAGTTTTGGCCAATTTCTTTATCACAATTTACAATATTTCTTAATTTAATTTTTAATTTTTTTTGTATTTTATATTGTGAACTTACAAATAATTGTATGTAGGTATGTTTTTTTATCATGCAAAAGTATAATTCTATTTCTGTATTTATCAACTATTATAGTTAATATCTCTATAATGATTAAATCATCCAACAATATATTATTTTATTATTTTATTTACTAGAAAATATGGCCCAAACGTGTTTTAAATTCGATTCTTTATCTGCTTTATTTTTATAGTATTATGGGGTCAGTATCCATTTCCCCCACTCAGACACAACTATATGTATGTATTGTGTTTTTGAGAAATTATGTATTATTTTTTTATACACTTAAATTTATAATGAATTACATTTTTTAGTCGACCATTTTTTATGTAGTTTTTTGTCATTTTTTCATATACTTCTCACGATATTTAATGTCACATTATTGCTCGTTATTATAAAACTTTAAACTATAACGTAATATACTATACTACGTTACAATAAATGCTATAAAATATATATATATTATATCTGATTTATAGTGCACGCATAAGTAGATGTTTAAGATTTAAATACTACGATTTAGCCTATAAACCTGCAAAATCAAAGTTAAAAATAAACTGAAAAGCCTTCTTTTTCAATTGTGGCGAAGACCACAATAGTATTACCTTCACTAAGCCTGAAAAATAACATAATGTGCCACCCTTCATCCCACCATAACTTCACATTAACAATTAAAAATAATAAAGGTCTCACATACAACTTTAACAATAATATATACCTTATCTTACCTTCTACGTATCGGTTTGCAACTAATGGACAGAAATATACTACAATCAGTGGGTATATAACAGAGAAATGAGTATTAAAAATAATAATAAGTATTACCTAGTAAATAAACCTCTTTGGACGGCCTTTCACATAATTTTTAAGGCATAACATAAAGTTGTATTTGCAAACCAATTTTATTTTGAAAGTAACAAAATTCCGTGCGTCACAAATTGGAATAACCACCAACGCAAAATATTATATAATTTGTATAAAACACTGCGTGTAAACAAACGGCAGCTACATTTACTAACATGCGAGTAGGTGTATTATATTATTATAATGTTGATTAAATAAACGGTCTTCGTTTTTCATACAATCAAACTTCTAATGAGATTAGATTTTTTCTAATTTTATTGCGTTCCAAAATTCACTATTGAGTGCTCTGAAAAAAAAACTTAGGCGACACTCGTTAAAAACGTATTTTTTAAAATTATTATTGTAATGATGGTAATTACTATTGCCTGCAATTTCCGTAGATATCTTGCTATACCTAAATAAGTATATTACACGCATAAAAACAGACAAAAAGTTTTTACATTTGTATGTAAATATAATTTTAAAATATTTTTAAAAATAAATATATTATTATTTATTAATATATTTTTTTTATTTTAAAAAACAAATGTATTTCTATTATAAGTATAGTTTACGTCTACGTTGTTCTATGCGCTCTATACGTGATTTTATATAGTACAAAATATTGCATTATACTATTCCAAATTCATCATTCATTGTTCGCGTGCTACTTTAATAATGATATGTGAAATCTCGCATGAGCATCCTTAAATATTTCGACGGTGCATGGCGCGGCGTCCGCGTTTGACTAGTGCTGGTAATTGACTTGACATTTTGTGTGTAAAATCTCTTCCGAAGGACGACTATACCTTTATTCCTTCTCCGTTTTCGCGACGTACGTATGCTCTATATTTGTCCGTACGTCAGTCACGTCGAATTACTATTGAAATATACAAGCTTTGCTAACGCACTCTGATCCCGTCTGGCCATCGCCGCTATTATCCTGTATAGGCTGTGTTGTGTTACGGTGTTTACCTATAGGGTCACGCAAAATTGTATTTTCCTGTAGCGAAACGATAAAAGATTACGAGCAATAAATTCGGCAGACATTTATTCAGAGACAATAAATTGCTCCCGAACAGGAGCCGTTTAACGAGAGCTCTTTAAAGCCACTGGAGCACTGTTTGAACAGGTTTCAGAGTGTAATGAACGCGCCGGTCGGGTGATGCGTGAGGGGGCGTGGGTTAGTGAGGGTCGAAAAAAAAGTAGCAATAATAATGATAATATAACTACAACTCACGATCGCGGCGGGTTTTCTGTATATGATACGCAGTGGGGAGGTTTGCAATTCCTGTATTTGTTCGCGATAAACAAGAAAACGTATAAAGACTCGTTTGTGCACAAACATACATCAGTATCGTGTTTGAAAAGGTAATCGACTGAAACATTGGTCTTAAAGACTACTTTTTTTTTTTTTTTTACAGTCACATTGTAAATATTACTTCGTCGGTAAGTATACATACAATACCTCCCCGTGCAGTATATTTTACTGTTTGTGTCCCTCGGTGAACTACGATACGTTTTATGGAATGCCATACCGTAGTTGCAATATTGGTATCGCTATTAAAAACACCGCTTTTACAAGTAGTCCAAGTACACGCGTCTAATACAAGACACTGTTTTTAATAGCCATAGATGTTGCTTTAGTGTGTACTTTTTCAAGTGTAATTAACTTAAAAAGTCAATACTACGTTCCATCAAACGATATAAATGCGTCCGTAGTATAGTAAGCTTTAAACTATTCTAATAAAATAAAAAATTAATTCTATTAAATATTTAAAAAAAAATGTAATATGAAAAATAATAATGTGTTTAATGACAAAAATATGTTTAAGCACTTACGGTTAATATTTTTTAATCATGACATAATAACTTAAACCGATATATTTTATAAACATATATTTTACCCAAGGAATTTATGTTACATTTTCAAAATTAATCGCTGATCAATGATCATAACAAATTGTTTCAAAACGTATTTATTAATAAATTCTAAAATTTGAAATGTATTTAAATAGCATAAAATGACTTTAACTATTTTAAAAATTTAATTGAATTTAAAAAAAAATGGTACTATAAATATTTGATAAAATTTTGAAATTTATATATTTATACATTTTTTAAGTACAACAAACAATAAAATACATTTTGTCAAAAACTAGTTATACACTTAAAATGAAAGTAGAGTTTTCTGTTTTTCCATATTTTTTTGCCTCAATTATTTTGAAAAGTTTTAGAAATTTTTATTTAATCAATTTAACAACTAAATTCAGTTATCTGCCAGAATTCATCTTCCAAATGGACAATTGCAGCATTTTTACTATTTCAAAAAGCAATGGTAGACACAAAAGGCACTCATCATTTTAAAACCTATACATTCATCAAAATCTAAAACGAAAAAGTTAATCACAAAAAAACTTTATCGTTTATATTAGTTTAAAAAATATATAATTAACATTATTACATTCGTTTTTCGCTTCAGATATTGAATTATCTCGTACCGTTATATATTTTACCGAAAAGTTTTTAAGAACAAAATATTTTTAAACGTTAAGTAAACAAGAGAAATAAGTCGCAATAAATTCTACAAAAAATATTGGCTATATATTGTACAAAAGTTTGTGTACATTCTCAATATAAATAGATTTACAGTCATTCAAGCACTTTAAACACAATCAAATAATAAATAATATGATTGAAAAATCGATTTAGTGGATAAAGTTTTTAAACAACAATTAAATACATATATCTTTCCCATAAATTAATGAAAACCAAAATTCAAATTTGTTTAAAGAGTATATAAATGTTTTCTAAAAAATGTAAAACATTCGTGAATAGCATCAAAATCCCCGTCAAATAAGCTTAACCTGTTAGTAAAACCTTATTTCATTAAATGTATAATCGCACATTAGAATTATTATTCGTAAATGTTTTATCTTAATAACGTAGCGTTGAAATTAAGTCATCTAGTTTATTAAATAATAGCTATAAATAACTGCAATTATTATAGCTCCATAGAATACTGTGACATGAGTTCAAAACATTAATTAACTAAAAATAATTATTAAATTGCGTCCATGTTTGTAAACGCTTGAACTTTACCATGTGATTGTGTTGAGAATAAATCTAATTTGTAATGTATTATTTTTAAAATTTTAATCAAGCCCAATGAAAATACCATCAACTAATTTATCATAAACAACAAATGATGTCGTGGTATTCATAATTCATACAAAGTTTTTATTGTTTCAAAAGTTGAATGCAATAATGATTATGTTCATTTTACATTCTAAAGACGTGAAACGAGTTTACTTACATACTTTTAGCCTTTTGTTTTGAATAAATTAAAAATTATAATATCTCCTATTAAAATGCACTATTATAATTTTAAATTATAGTCTGATTAATGAAAGTTCATTTAATTTTTAACGTCCATGAATATTTTATAATATTTCTGTATAATAAGTTATTTATCGATTATCAAAATTTTGCTCTAGTATTAAAAAATGGTAAAAGAGCTTCAATCATTTACCTAATTTATTTTACATATCAATTAAGTACAATAGAGTTTAATACATACGATTCATCCCATGAGAATTTATTAATTAATAAAACTCCAATGATAATAATAAAGACATATATAGTAAAATTGTGTTTGTTTAGTAATTGATGATAATATATGTCTAGGGACTATAATTGTAATATATTTTAAGGCTTCTCCTCGAGTGCAATTTTTCCTGTCAATAAAATATATATTATATATTTAATATTCAAAGTTTACAATTTTTAATACTATATTATATATAATTACTATATGTATTAAAAAAAAAATTATTATTATTTTAATATCATTGATATACCATTTTCTGTGTGTGTGTGTGTGTGTGTGTGTGTGTGTGTGTGTGTGTGTGTGTGTGTGTGTGTGTGTTGTGTGTGTGTGTGTGTGTGTGTGTATATATATATATTAATTTGATACGGAATTTAAAGATCTTTATTGATCTATGAAGTTATATTAATTAGTTCCTTCTCGTTAATTCTATGTACTTTGTCCTCCTTCTTATTTGTACTTGAACGTCTTGAACACATCCACTTGCCAACCATATAATTATACTTCTCTAGTCACCTATCCAAATTTTAAAACATACAAAACTATTTGAATAAACAACTACCTTTTAAAATCGTTACATACATCGGCTGTATAACTTGGCTATCATCAATTTTTAACAAAAATAAAACTTAAAATATTATACTTAATAGTTGTTGATCTTCTAAACGAACATAGTTTTTCCTAATCGAACTTCCAAAATATGAATTAGAAAAAAAATTATTGACGGTAACATGCATGCACCATACACGGGATAAGACATTCTGTATTTCTGTGACTGACCTAGTTTTTAGTTCACCGAATAGTATATTTTTCCTCGATCGTATCCATCCTAAAATTATATCGGTCGCTTCCTTGGTGCGCATCCGTAAACAAACAAAAGCATTTAACGATTTCCTGTTTACTGCGAAATATACATTATTGGCTTCGTTTAGTTTTGGCGTAGCACCTACTCGACTCGATCGTTCCAGAGGATGTCATGTTTTCAAATATAATAATAATTCTGACCCCTCTCCCATCTCTACTCAACGAACATCGAGCACATTGAGGCATTGTTATTATATTTCTGTACAACACTTAAAGTTTGGCATAATAGGTAGCATAAATCTCGTCCGTAAACACACGTATTATACGTAGGTGTGTGTATTTTCTACATGGTCACGTTATTATTAAGTGCATAAGTTAATGTTGAAAATTCGGTTTTGTATACTGTGGTCAACGCTGCAAGTTCTTAATCATTAGATATTATAACTTGTAGAGATATTTATTAATTATTATAATGCTACAACGTTGATTGGAAATACACGATATTTATATTATCATTCACTAACAAGTAAAAGTGTGGAAAAATTAAAACTATAAAATTTAATATCTGTGAGCGATATTATATTAAAACCCATGGATGTTTATTCTCCCATTAAAGTTTTTTGTAATCAATAAACATACCATAAATATTTATTTTAATGTACAGCAGCTACAATAAATTAATTATTTACCTATTTATTTATTATTGTTTTTACTGTAATTATAATTTTTCTTAAATTTAAACGCATACAATATGATAATACAATATGTGTAGTATGTTTACATAAATAAATAAATCATCTTCATAATATAGTATAGGTACCAAATAGGAACTGCAATAATTGATGAAACTAATTTCGTATATTAAAATTTATAAGTATTGAACAATAAACAATCCAAATATTTAATTAATTAGCTATAATTTATAAATAAATATATGAATAATATTACAAATAGTATTTATATATATAATTTTATTAGAGAAAGAATACTCTCTACTATAAAGAATATTAAAGAATTTTAAATACATATATATGTATTTGTTATACAGAATGTTTGATAAACACATATTTTTTAAACGTCTATACGTTCCAATATCTTTTTTTTTTAATTACACATATTGTGTACAAAACCTTGAATTAATTACGTTAAACATAACTATAAGTACTATGGTAATGTGTGGAATATTTCGAAAAATCTCTCTTTTATTACCCATATATCTCGTATGTACGTTTTCTATTCATAATGCTAATTCGCACTACGGAATTTCTCCCTAACCAAGCCATTTCAAAAAATATGTATTAAAAAAATACCACATATATTTGTTCGTGAATAATTTTTCAGCCCAATAACTTTCCCGCACTGTTGCGTAGACTCCGTACCTAACCTAACCTAGCTGATTCCTAGCTCATTCACGGCGATTCCCTACGTGACTCGAAGCGCACCAATGGCGACGGAATTATTTTACAGACAGTGTAAATAATATGTCACATATCTGATAACATGATTAATCTATCTGATTGTGTACTATAATAATTAATCACCGGGCTATTGATGATCGAGGGGTAGGGAAAAATTGAAATTCTATCGCTCTGCGCCCAGGTGCACCCTCTTATTCCTATTCACCAGCGCGAGTTTGCCGGGAAATTTGATTTCAATGGACGTCACTGAATGTACCTATAATAATACGTCCATCGCGAACACCGACGATCGTTGTCACGCGCGCGACAAGAACTTCCTACGAATATTGCATATTTAACCATCGTCTACGCAGAAAATTCTGAGGAGTTTCAAGCTCCAAATGTGATGGAACGAAATGAAAAGTTTTTAACTCTTAGCCAGTAGATGTTTACTTAGATTTGCACCAATATCCTGCGATTATCTTTTAACTTTAAAGTGACTATACTTCTCTTCTCGTATTCAGTTAGAGTTTTACGATTTCCTGTTTAGGATTCTACGTGTAATCCATTGCGTGACTGAAAATCGTGTGTATGTATCAATAATTCTATACGAATTTGTTCACACAACAGCACTACTGTTTATTATAATACGCTAGTTTCATCGGTTATCATTTTAATGCATCCCATTTGTATGTGTTTATATTGTTCACTGCCCACAAATAAGATAAATTAATTATATTTATCATTAGCAGTTGGTAATATTGAACTAAAATTTAAATTATTTTAAACAATAATATCGTATAATAAATATTACTTCTAGCCAATGTTTTTAGGATAAGATTTATATAAATTAATCATTGTTTAACCTCTCTAGATAATTATGTCATAATGTCATAATATCTTTATTCTTAATTTTAAATTTAAAAAATGAACTTACACAGTAAGTAAATACATTTATCTAGATAATTTTAGCATTAAAGTATCCCTACAAAAAAATATAATAATAAATTATACAATATACATTCTTTCATTCTTTTTATCATTTTATTATAACACAAACACGAACTATAAGACATAAATATCTAACCCATGATACAAATAAGATCAATTTTACTAAAATACTAACATAAAATAAAATACGATATTTCTCATTATTATTTTCAAAAACGATACTACGATATTGTAGTATTGTATACTTACATCGTGTACTCTACAAGCCAGTGGTAATTAGAAAGTCTTAGTAAATTATACCAAATATTTTAAAAATAGACCAAAATAAAGACAAATGTAAAGTCAAATCAGTAGGTATCTATATAGTTCCAAGTTCAGTAGTCAATATATCACGTTCATATTTAGTTTTTAAATGTATTACACATCCTTAGTAATTAGTTAATATTGGCTATGAGTGTATGAATGTATACATAGTCATTTACAAGATTTATATAAATCCAATTCTTCCTTATATGAAATAATATAAATTAATATATTTTTCATTATTATTGTTGATTAATTAATTCGTATTAACATATTTCAATTGCATTATATATAAAACTAAATAGGTACGTAAAAATTATATATCAATTCGCTATGTATAAACGGCATTTGTATAAATGTTAAAATGTGTTACAGTGTTTAATTTTTTATATATTCCAAAAATAATTCAGAGATTTAAGGTAAAATTAATATAAAAAGCAATCAACGCAATACGTTGTTATCATAAATACTATGCCGCCATATCGTTATAAACCTAAACTATAAAAATTCAAATATATGCAAAAAAAAATGTTAATTATGCATATTTGTATACATTTATGTTACCTTTATTTTTATGTAGATAATATGTTGTTACAATTATCACTTATTATCTAGATCATTTTTAATTATCTATTCCCGACAGTACTAGCATACACAATTCAAAAAAAAAAATATATTACAATATTTACATTAATAATATACTTATATTTTATACGATTTCAAATATATAATCGTTCAATTTACATTTTATATCTTTGAATGGCATTTTTTCATAATTTTAAGTACTTTTTTTTGAAAATAACTTTTACTTTTTGATGAAAAATACGAAATGGCCTTATACTTTGCCAATTATAATGACCATATATTAAAAAATAACAATGAATAATTTTATCATTATTAGGTGTTACAATAATTACACAAAGTTGTATTTATTCACAGGACATAGCTACATTACTGAATGTTATATATTAAAACGTATGTTTTAACATATACATATTTTGAAACATTTGAATATTTTAAAAACAATTATTTACATGTAGATTAATCTTAGATCACGTGTTTAATGTTAAATAAATATACTTGATTTTAAGATTTCGGAAATTAAATTTTAGATAAGACAATTTCCTATGATAAAAAAAATGTATTACAATTTCGTGTAAAAATAATTTATTCTTTTACAGTTGGTATTTCACTATTTTTTTATTATTATGATGAAAAATCAATCATCACTATTGTTTGACCAAATGTTGTACAAAAACATATTTGCTGTAGAGTGATTCACAACGACTCACTTATCAAATTAACAATATTAATTTAAATTAGATTTTTGGGTTTCGTAATAAATGAAAAATTAAATTGTTTTTTTATTTTTACTCAAGTTTCAAGCACATAATGGAATCCGTAAAAACTTTTCAAAAAATAGCCAGTGTTTGTGAAAACAAATAATTAAAAAGAAAAACCTTACCCACGCCGTTGATGCATTGTTGTGGAAGGTCCATGGTCGTTTTGCTAATATAGGCTGCAATTAATCATTTACCACACCACTAGACCTCTGAACTAACAAGGCGGACGTCCTTTTTGACGGATGCTCTAGGTAAGCAATATTGTTGCGTGTTGAGTTGTAGTAAACATAATTAAAATTTATCATTTTATTATCTTTTCATTGTGCTACTCTTCAATATTTCAGTTTTGAAATAATAAAAAAATTTCAATTTAAGAACTTATATAACTTACTAAATAAAAATGCAATTAACCATTAAATTTAAATGTTTCAGCAATATATACTTTAATTAGAAATAAAATAATTAAACTTTATAAAAACTACTTAAGCTCTAGAACTTAAGAAGAGTACAAATATATAGAAGTCTGAGTTGGCGAAATTAGTTTTCCTAGTCTTCTTAGTGGTTTATTGAGGAAATTTATTACCTAGTGGCTAGTACCTACATAGTAATATGTACAAAATAAAATGTTTAAAAATATAGCGTTCATAAACATTGAAAACCCGACGAGTGTTGAATCGGTAAATTTTAGAATAAGTGGTCAACAGTGGTTATTTTGTTGCTACGAAAATACTACAACTGTGAATCAACGTTATATACCCAATACAATATTTGCGATTTTGCCAGTTTATCCTTCCCCATTATCTCTACCAAAATACCATAATTAAGACTCTTTCAAAAACATTATGTCTTTATGTATACTTCCGAGTTAATTCATTGATATAAACAATTGATATTTTCTTTTTTATCAGTCTTAACATGATATTATACAGAACATAAATATACGGTCTTTTACATAAATTATTATTAGAATTATGTGTACAGTACTATTGCCAAAACACGGGTATTCCCTCTTTATAATATTTTATTTAAATGAATACAAATTCGCATAAATTAATAAATTAAAGTAATTTTAGGTTTGCCAAGTTCTAAACAAAAATACTATTTGTACAAAAGTATTACCTTGGATAATGAACTTCTACATAAATTCAACTAAATTCCTTTGGTAGTCTTTTAATATTACCATGAACAACATTATATTTTAATACGGTATTTTTATTTACTCATTCCACACCCCTACATAAAAAATATTCGGATTGATGATCAATTTAATGCAATAAATTAAGTTATGTCTTTAGGTATCTCCGAATAGACGGCTACATAATGTAAATGTTTGTTGTCTGTGTTATAACTTATAACTCTGCATTAATCATAAATCAATCAAAAAATAATTCAATAAAAATATCTACTTTTCTTTTCTTATTAATTTTCGATTTGAGTTTCAATCCAAAACTAAATATTTATTTATGTATAATGAGGTATTGATTGTATTATTATTAGCCGTCAATGTTTCGGTTTACAAGTTATTACATATTATTAGTTATTTGAAATGTATAATGTATATTACTAATAATTAGCATGTATTATAAAGTTTTCGTTAAATATTATCTGAGCCAACCTTCATCGATGAATAAGATAAGTTTAACTATTGATTCAGCTGTAGCTATTATAATTTTCTGGATAACTTCCAGACGTAGATATTTTTGGCATATTGACGGCGTTCGACTAAAATATAATGTATTTTATAATAAAAACAAAATCATTTAGAACAAATTTTTCGGACTCATTAATTCTAAAAACAAGTGAATTAAATAATTAATTATATACAGTCCGTATGCTTTCGACACAACTTTTTTCATTTTTTTATTCTGGTATCTCATGTGTGAATATTTTTATAATGATTATTACCGTACAAAAATATTTTTGTCACACGGCGTATAAATAGGCAATCGAGGTACACCACTGTCGAGAAATTATTTTTCTGGTAAATGTATTAGATAAGTATAATTCTTTTTTCATATATTCACCTAGGTTTAGAAGGTTGATAAAAACACTTATTTAGTAATATAAACTTTAAAACACTTTCCTAAGATAATAATATTCGATCTGTTTAAAATATGTTTTTTAAATTTAAATGAATATGTTTATCTATACTATATGATACTGCAGCACAAAATAGTAATAATTGGACCTCTCTTTCCCACCATAATTTGACTGATAACGTTGTCCCATTTCAACATAGAGTACATATTGTGCACAATTCAGCAGTGCAGCTATCAGCGTTTTTTAATTATTTACATAAATTCATTGTAATTGTAATTCGTTTAATAAGTTGTTTCTAAGCTCCTTGAAATTGATCGAAGAGTTATGATAGCATTGTGTTTTACCATTGACTACAATATTAAGACTAGATAAGTACTTTAGTATAGAAGTTTGTATTGCTCTTAAGTAGTGAAAAAAAATTTCATAACTTATTTCATCCTTATATATAACTTTTTATAATGTGTGGTGTTGTGCTTTAAATTGTAAAAAATTAAACCATAAAAATATGAAAATAGGTATGTAATTGGATTATTAATCATTAGTTTAAAACAGTTTGTATTAGATTGATAATTGAAAATATTATTTATTAGTTTGGTTATATGGCTTACAAATTTTTATCGTCTTATATACTATAAAATCGTAGAGACGAATGTGTTAATTTGTAATACAATGAAACATAATATTATATAATTTGTAAAAATTATTTTGTATAATATTAAACTACGAAATGAGTTAAAAAGTTTTGTTTTGACAACTTATGTTACTGGCACAAAAAACTATGCTTAAAAACACGCATGTCTTTGTACTCTTTTTCAATTTATTTTCTAATTCCTTCAAATCACCACTTATTATAGTGCACACATGATGCAATACCATTAGAAAATGTAATATGAAACAAACACGAACAGTCGTTTTCAATGCATTAGAGATCTAACAAATCTTTAACTGAACAAAATGTTGTAAGCTAAACAAATACGTTATACAGTATTCTATTTGTTAGATATAATTTAACTATTGTTTGTTGACTACTCAGAAAAAGGCTCAAAAATACACTTTTGGAATGGGCATTATATCCTTTTCTCTCAGTTATTGCTTTTATGTTTTAATATTACATCTCTAAGCTTCTCGGTGGACATGCATTGTCCCCCACATCGACTTTGTCGTTAAAATTATAACGCAATGAATCAAAATAAAACAGCTAAAAACAAATACACCTAAAATAGCATTAAATTTGAACTTAAATAAATCACACACAATATGTAAACTGAGTAATAAAATGATGCAATAAACACACATTCAAATATGAATACAAATAACTACAGATTTCCAAAAATATAAATTAAGTATAACAATTATTATATATGAAAAAAATGTTAGGTAAGTGGGTACCACTCTATTTTACATTTTATGTCGAGTGGGTCACATTTATAGGTGTGCTAAATTTAAACTCAATGATATATCATTATATATGACAAGAGACAAACGGCTCTGAGCGGAAACGGCCTATCAACCGTTATAACCAAGTATATTTTATGATATGTATTTTTGATATAATAGCTGTTAAATTCATTTATTTTACTTTTAATTTACAGTAGTTTGATATATTATTTACCAAAGATATGGTTATTATTATAATAACATACATTTATACCATGTAATATAAACTTATATAACTCATAATGTAATAATATTTTAAACACCTAGTAAATAGTAAATACCGTAAAACAATAAAAATAAATTCCTAGTATAAATGGATAATATCTTAAAATAATTCAAAAATATCATTGCTTGATAAATAGCTTAAAATGCGTTAAGATATTTTGGAAATTGTATCATTTACTAAATACAAAAATCGTTTGAGCAAAAATAGTTATAATATGGGAGAATATTTTTTGTCGTAAAAATTTGAACTTCAAATGCTCTAAAAAAAATAATTTGTCTAGAGAAGAATTTTTTTTTCATATAAATCTAAAAATGCATAATGAATCACGTATTTAATTTTCAAGTCTTAGCTATACCAATATTGTTTATATTTAATTCTATATGTTAACAAATTAATTTGTATTTTTCAAAATTCTATATTTAAATGGTTATAAAAAATTAACATGACTATAAATTATCGATATTATCGAAAAAAGTGTATTAAATTTTTGTACATTTCATATATTTTATTGGAATAATAATAAAAATGTTTGGTAACAATTTCAAGTTTCTGTATTTATTTGTTTTCGAATTATAACAAAGTAAAGAAATCAATTTAGTTGAGATCTGGTTTAGCGTAATAATTCCCTTTTTTTTTTAATTTTTTGTTTGTATTTTCCCATTGTACAAAAAAAATTCTAGGAATTTTTAATTTAAAGCTTCTCTAATGTACGACTAGATTCAATTTTCCATACGATACCATCCTCATTTAAAATCTAAGCATATTATAACAACTTATTAATTACTTATATTCAAAAAGAACATATCATTGTAAAATCTATATATTCATTGCTTCTTTTTAAAATCTAAAATGTTAAATAAACCTACATTTACTAATAAAAATATACATTCCATCGTAATTTTATTAATAATACGATTCACCAAAAAAACACCCAAATTCCAAATAATATAAAAACACTAAAAATAATCAAGTGAAACATATTATCTCCAAGCTTTTAGAAACTTTTACCAGAGAAATATTCGATTTCATTAGATTATTTACGAGCAAAATAACTGAATAGCTCACTATATCTAAAGTACAAATCATCTAAAAATCAATCGAATAATACAGATTTGAAAAAACAGCTTATTAGGTTTAATGAAATAATAAAAAGTCGAATATTATGTGTATACAAACCATGATAAGGCTTTCAAAAAAATTTCTCATGTTGAATTTCTTCTATTTGTAATATCAACTAAAACACTATCAATAGTTATTTTTAATAAATAAATTAAATAGTTACCTACCCAAAAATGTCTATTAAACCGATTACAATATCATCATATGTCATTGAATTTTTAAATGAACATTTTTCATGTATCCAAATCAATAAAAATATAATACTTACAATTAAAACAAACATTACAAGGTACTCACTTTAAAAAAAATGAATTGTAATTGAACCTAATTTACTTATATTACAGTTTTCATTGATATGCTTAAAATAATATATTTATCAAACTATACTGTAATTCTCGATTAACAGTATAATAAATATTACAGATGATTTCTTAATGGCCACACCATAAATGTTTTGGAAACATTTCTGGCCCACAAATAATTTTTCACTTATGTCAACTAAAGCCCATCTTGTATTTGGAAAAATTCCAATGCTTTAGATTAACTTTTCTCCTCTATAAGTTGTTATTTATTTGTTTATTTATTTATTTTTATTTTTATTTTTTTTTTTTACCAAACCCCACCTAACATTTCTTAGTTTAGTGCCAAATCGTTACAAAAGTCCACGTGATATGTATAAAAAAAAAACAACTTCACCACTATTATACACCACTATTTTCACTTCATTTAAATCTAATAGTTTGTTGTTATTAAGATAAACTTATTTTTCTAGTAATTTAAAGATTACTTCCATTTTCTTTCATAACTATTTCATGTTAACACTATACCACAATACATTCAATAACAATATATTGGATTTTTAAATATATATAATTATTCAAATATTCAAAAGAAAAAATAATGTACCTACAAGAATAATAAGATTAAATTCGGTAAGATATAAGAAAAATATTCTTTAAGACTTTTCGGAATAATTACATTGTTTAAAAGGTATCAAATAATAACATACAACATCATGTAGAAGCATTGGAAGGTTTACAATAATATTGTAAAAGGTATTTGGGTTTATTTAATGTTGTTATGATTTGATCTTATAAGTGTTTGCTTTTTCACAAAAAAATGTTTTTTTTTTAAATATTCGAAAACCAAGTAAAAAGTTCCTACATTCTACCCACCTACACTTAAAAAAAGATATAAGTTGTCAATTATTTTCCATGTTTATCATGCTTTCAGCACTTTTTATTAAAAAAAATAAAAAAAAAAAAAAATACCTTTCACTGTAGTTATAAAATATTATTTTCAAATATCTATATTATATGAGTTAATTATGAGAAATTGATTAGATGCAATAATTTTTATAAAATAACCTTTAAACCCGATAATAAACTTATCTCAATTTAGAAAAAATACAAGACGAATATAAAACTTTGTAGGTTCATATCATAAAGTAGCTTTTAACCTTTATTCTTAGTAATAAAAGTAAAAAAAATTAAAGAAAATTGTTTTGTATTTCAATTTTTCAAATTCTCAAACAACTGTTTTATGTAAGTATTTACAGTAGACTTAAGTAATTTATAGAGAAAAAAATTTAATTAATTTTCAACAATATAACAGTGAGGTCAGTTATTTTTCAATTAACATACCAACATTTATAGTAACTAATTTCCAAAAAAATGCTTTATTCAATATTTTTTTTATAGATGCACACTACAAATTTTTCTCAGATTGACAAACTGACAAATAATGTGGGTTTTAAATATGAATTATATATTTATGAGTCTTAGAATATTAATAAACGATTAAAATATGAAAAACAAAGTTTATTTTGTGTACACAAACATTTTTATTAATATATTATTTTATGGTATAACAAAGGAAATTTTTATCTTTTAATAAATGAATGAAAATACTTAAAAAACTAATATTATGAAAAAGTATGGACTGGCAGGAACGGATGGCGGCCGGCCGCCCGTGCTCGGCCGACGGGATTCCTAGGCGAAAACTCGGGGCGAACCACCGCACTGGTTCGTGTGTCCGATATGTCGTTTTCGCCTAAGTGCCCCGCCGGTCGAGTTCGAACTGCCGGCCGCCGATGCCGCACACCGATTAGCCCGGAAACGCTGCGGCCGGTTGCAAGAACACCTCGCAACCGGTCGCAGCGTAGACCGCGCCTCACGGTGTAACGGACATCCGTTCTACCGCCATACTTAGCTGAATTTGTTTAAAATCTAATTTGACCGGTAATAGTATCGATGAATAAGAGTTAAGTTTTCCTTAAACTGACAATCTCTCATTAAATGCTTCGATTTCGTGGGTAAATTCATCTTATAATCTTCCTCTCCTGATGACGTCGCACTGCACCCACAACAGCAGATGGTCTTGAAGACCCTGCGGAGACCTTTCCGCAGGGCCGACAAGAATCGACTCTTTTTCTTTTCCAACGGAACCGTCTTATCCTTGTCAATTATAGATGTTTGTTTGTCACTTTTTTTCTCGCCTGACGACAATGCTTGTACTTCCGTGAGGCTCACCACCGCGGTCGGTGCAGCCACCGCAACATTTTCCATGTTGGGACCGAATGTTTCAATAGCACAAATCGAAGTTTCAACCGGCGCATTAGGATCCGCTTCCACGAAACTGATGACTTCCGTCGTCATCAGCTCCGTGGAATGCGCCAGTGACAACGTCTTTTCTTCTGCGGGGCACACCGCCGACTTCGCCACCTCAATATTGTCCGACTCGGGATCAGGAATTTCAATTTCACAAGTCGGAGTATCGACCGGCGCATTGGTTTCCGCTTCCACGAAACTGATGACTTCCGTCGTCATCAGCTCCGTGGAATGCGCCAGTGACAACGTTTCTTCTTCTGCGGGGCACACCACCGACTTCGCCACCTCAATATTGTCCGACTCGAGACCGGGCATTTCAACTTCACAAGGTGGAGTATCAACCGGCGCATTGGGGTCCGGTTCTACGAAACTGATGGCTTCCGTCATTAGCTCCGTAGAATGCGCCGGTTTCAACGTCGGCTCCTCACCTGGATAAACCACCGGAACCGCCACCTCAACATTTGTCTTCACAGTACCGGGACTTTCAATATCAAAAGTTGATGTTTCGTCCGTTGACAATACTGGCGACACATCCTGATGATATAGATCATATTCAACATCATTTGAACTGGTTGGATCCATAATTATACGTATATTTTACGTATATTTTGACTTGAAGTATAAATACAAATTTATATTTATATAGAAAATACAATTTAGGTATTACAAAACTTTTTGTACAGAAAATTGTTTAGATACCTAGCGAGTATGAACAGTAAGTGAATCAAAAATTGTCTCTATGATACACTTCTTAGAATATCGCCTTGACAACAATTAAAAATGATATAACAAAATACTATGAACAGCCAATAGATGTATTAAAACTCTTAAATAAAATACTACAGTTTTTATAATTTAATCATATTTTATTATTTGACAAGTTTTATTGGAAAAAAATTTGTAATTTACCTACTATTTACTGTTATAAAATACTAAATAGTAAATTTACATTCACCCGTAAAATAACTATTACTGTTAATGTTTTATGGTATAATAGATGTGCCTCGCTCTGCTGTGAAATTCGGTCTAAGTGATATTCGCTCTAAGTGAGTACCCTAGGTCGGAGACGGGACTGTAAAGAAAATATCGTAAAAAGTCTAGTGGTCACAATTTTAGTTAACCTAACCTTCGAGGGGGTCGGTGTGCGTCGATTTCTGGGCTGGTGGAAGCCGCCTTTGGCGTCTTCGAGGGGGTCGGGTAAAAATCGTGTTATCAGGAATTCGGTCGAAAATTGTAATCGGGTGTCTAGAAAAGAAATCATACACTAAAAAAGTAAGAAAAGTACTAAAGTCGAGTAAATAAATACGAACAAGGATCGTAGGGAAAAGGTCGAGAAACGGAAAAAAGGTAGAAAAAAACGTATCGAAACGAAGCGGCGGCGGCGGACGACGTTTTCGAAAACGGCGCGGCGGAACGGAATTTTGTGATTGGTAATTGTCTATAATACGGGTGGCGCGGCGCAGGCGGAAAGACGAACCGCTTCACGCTTTATTATATAAGGAAATTATATTAAATACATTTAGAACATAAAAAGGGCGTTGACAGGTTGATACTATTTTAATTTATGATAATCAAAACTTCGGAAAAATAGTTTATTAGTTATAATGCGTGGTACATATTTATAGTTTAGATGAGCGAAATAGAGTTGTACATGGGTATGCTGTAAAATGTTGGTTCACTACTTCGATCATCAAAATTTTAAATACTTTATTTTAAATAATGAACTAATTAGTAATTATACTACTTTGATTTTTAAAATTTGAAATTTTCTGAACATGATTCTACTTCAGAATATGAAATTAAAAATATATGTTGTCATCTACAAGAATAAAAACTCAAAAAAGAGATAAAGTGGATAACTAAAAAATATGCTGTACAATAGGGACTATATCTCACCACTGAGGAGCCGTTCACTGTGATGGATGTGTTAAATTTTAATTCAATGATAATCCATTGCATACGAAAAATGATCATGAACAGGAATGGTCAATTAACCTATTATCGTATAAATATATTGGTAGTAATTAATTTTACTAATGATAGTAATACAGTACCAACTATAGATAGGCACTAACTAACAAAAAATATTTCTCAATTACAAAAATATAGCTAAAATTATAACTCTTTGTTTAAACATCGAATATCGACCAAAACTTCAAATAGCTATAAAAAAATTCGAGTATATTTTTTTTAGATATTTTGGTTCTAGTAAGTAAACTACTTACACAAAACTTTGTTTAACATTTTTAAACTTATAAAAAAATAAAATCGAATGTGTCAAATAACTATGAACAGTCATAAAAGCCTCGGAATATTTTTAAAATGTTATCATGTATAAAAAATGCTAATGGAAAAAACATTTGGTAAAAATTTCAAGTATCTACTTTCAAAAAAATAAAAGATTTCGTCAACAACATTTTTTTGTTTAAAATTTTCCACTTTACGTAAATTGTTTTTTCTTTTTCCTGATTATTTTGAATAATAAAATAGCAACAAAAAAAATGTTTTTTTTTTAATTACTTAAAATTATGTAAAAGAAATATTTTCAAAACCATTTGTGTTTTCTGTAGATACAATGAGTGTTTTGTATTAAATGGATCATCCCGTAATTCTGTTTCTTTCATTCGCCATTATCATAACGTCGTGTAATTATTACTATTAGTTTACTCACATTTTTGATTAATCATATTATATAATATTATTTTCCTCGGTTCCATGACAAAATAAAAATAAAAATCTAACTGCGCGGTGAACACGTTCTTGATTTTATCGAGACATCGATAACAACAGTTCCTCCTGCTTATAAGGTTTCTCCTTAATCAATACAATTATATTATAACACAAGAGTCAGTCTTAAGTGTCAATCATCAATACAATGGTACCATAAATTGATTTATTGTATCCCACTCGGTCGCAGCGGAATAATAATATCGCCGTCGAATTATTATGTGTGTACGTATGATATTAATTTGCATTCGGCGTGTGTCCCATCGACTCGGTTCGTCGAAATACTGCAAACCGTGAGAATGACGTAATTCCGTACAAACACTCACGTGACTGATTGTAAATACACGCATTACGTAAATCGCTGTCGAACACGACTGTGGGTGCCGTGTCGGAATAAGGTACACTATCATCATCATCATCATCATCATCATCATCATCATTATTATTATATCAATACGCATTCGCCGTTCAACGCAATCCACATGGCACACACCTGTCTCGTGGGTATGACAAAATAAATCGATAACATACTTTATTAGAGTACGATATTATCCCTTGACCGTCGGTATCTATTTTTTCCTGGCTTTAGGTCCGCGGATTGTACATCGCCAATATTAATTATGGCGTGTGAATAGTAAAACAACAAAAATAATGATAATTGTTATTATGGTTTCGATAAAACAAGATTTACGACCGACTCGAATCGTGTGATTTTTTCAACACAAATATTAATATTTACAATACAAGTCAACTATAATGATCGTAATTAAAATTCAAAAAAAAAATGGGAACGAATGCGATTAAGCGCTTGCCGTTAGTATATATGATATTGGTCAGCACGAACACTATTTTCAAAGAAAATATTCATTAATATCGGTCATAATTTAAAATTGCCTATTATTTATACCGATTCAAATTCGTATACTATGATATTCGAAGGAAAGAAATGTAGCACTCAAAAGGGAAATGAGCCCAATATATGTACCTCTATTGGAGTACATTAATATAATATCTACCCTCCCATTTATTTCGAATCAAAATATTATAATTAATATATTATGGTACTATACTTTAATTTTTGGTTAATTTAATTCTTTAACTTTTGGTTTTGTTTTATGTATAAAATAGTATGTGAAATATCTTTACAACTTATTTTTGCGTTTACAAGAATAAGACAAATTATTTTATTATAATTCTATGATTTATAATAGTAATAATTAGGTAATAAATAAAATAGCATCTATCGAAGAAACAATACAAGAACAAGCAATAATAATGTACAAATAAATAGTTACTTGTTTTGCACTATCAAATATCAATCGTGAAAACTCTATAGCTATTGTATTCCCTATTTTATGGTAGTATTTAGTTTACTGTGAAATAGTATGACGAATTATCGATATAAATAATATTTATTTAATAATAAGCGTAGTTAAAGGTCTTGAGACTTGCTAGTTTAATTATATCAGTAACCAACAGAAAGTCTGGATTAAGTTGAAGAGTCCACAATGCCCGCAAGAATTGATATTTTTTCATGAGCTTCTAATTTTTCCCATAGAAAAAAATTTGTAATTTAATACTTATTGTGATTTAAATGTATGTTAAATATTTTATGCAAATGAAAAAAAAAATTGTTTTCATTTCATATTGGGACCTCTATAAAATGCACCTATAGCTTTCAAGCTCCAAAATTTCAATTCAAACTTGGAGAACAGTTACTAATATTATTATTATTTATTAATTTTATAATTTTTTTTTTCCGACGGCGAAGTGGTTATTTCCTTTTTGTATTACGGTTGACGATCCAGACTTTTAATATATTGAAGGTCTCAATCTCTCAGACCTAGTCTTGCGTTTGGTGACTTTTTGGTTGATAATTTGGTTAGATATATTTTCCAAATAACTGTTTCAACATTGTATTTTAATTTGTGGTTCTTGTCTAAATATTTTCTATTAGCTGATTATAAGTCTGTTTATAACTTATAGATACAACAGACAGTGGGAGGCTTTTTTTAAAATACAATAATTTTTATCTTATTCATCTTTTAGATTAATCGTGACAAGACAATGAATACAGTTTATAATAGAATTTTGTTTTTATATAATATTGTATTTAAAGTTATACATATTTAATAATATCACGTAGCTAATTTAAAATTCTTATTAAAATCCATTGTTTTAACACAATTAAAAAAAAAATATTTAAAAGATACTTTTTAAAAATGAAAAACAAGCCAAGGCACTAAGGCTATTATAGAAAATCAATTAAGCACACCTCGAGATCAAAAAAAAAAAAAAAAAAATTAAAAACTGAGAAACTGAGAAACTTATCATAAACTAAAAATTTTATAAATATTTCACAATGATTAAAATTTAAAAGTATTATAACTTACAAAGAACCTCATTGAGGTTTAATTTGAATTCTTATAAATTCTTATACATTTTTAATCATTTATGATTTAAACTCAAAATATTATATAGTAATATAAAGTTCTCTGCAAAATAAAATCGTATCTACGTTAATGATAATAAATTTTAATTTAATGTTTGTGACGAATTTAATCGTTTGGCCATAACATGTTTGAACACATCATCTAAGATTATGAACAATTATTACACGTATTATTATGTTAAATCGTGTTAAATTTATAGTATATTATATTCCTTTCAAACAATTTAATTTCGATATGAGCGTTACAGTACATTTAAGAAACACCATGACAAGATTGGCTTTAAATCGCTTCGTGAAAATATTTTTGACGTTTATTCTGTACTTGTAATGTATAGTACCTACAAAAGTTAAAACTTTAATTTTATTTCTGATATTTTTAGTTTATTATTGTTTTCACTAGGTATTAATATTTTTGTATTGACACTTGAAGTGCCATATTATGACGTAAATTGAAATTTAAACACATCAAAATTGTTCATATGTGGCATGTTTATATTATAAAGTACACACATATTTCAATGTAAAATCAGTTTTGTACCTCAAACAAACACAGGTAATGAGTTGGAGTAAAAGTTTTCAATGTGTATCATAAATATACACCAATTTCAGTTCGAGCAAAAATTAAATGTTGAGTTCAAAAGTTATAATGGTATTATATTAGACTATTTTGGTCCCAAAAACGGTCGGTTCAAAATAAGTCAAATCTGTCATATGGCACTTATATGGTGCTTATAATATTTGTGTACAGGTTTACGACTTATTTTAACAGTTTATCGTGGACCAACGAGAGATGAACATTTTGTCGTAACTCTAATATCCATTTTATATTCCACGGCGTTTATCGTCGTACAGTGGCCGCTAACACGTATCCGCGGTGAACGTAATTCGCTTCTGTATAATTATTATTATATTGTGCATCATTTCTATACGATAGACTTCCAATCGCGTTCTATGTAATTCAAAGGCGAAAAATGTCGCTTTAATGTACCTTCGAGTATACTGGTCAAGTAACCAGCAGCGTCCTTAGCCACGTCCGGTTTGGTCGCAGTTTGTTTCTTATTTTTACACGCGCAAAATCATAATTACGTCGCGGGCCGTCGGATCGATCGATATTCAAGTGCGTTTACAGACAATCATATCGTCGACAACGACACGTTTGCGTGCGTGCGCGTGAAAAATCGATTTCCCAAAGAATTCGGACAAGACGCTGCGATGGCATTGTGTTCGTACGTACGTCATTCGTGTTCGTTATACGTGTGTCTACGTGTGCGGCACGTGCATCAGCGCACACAGCTGCGGACACTGTACCCGCGCCCGCCACACGCTTGATCGGGTGGCATCGCTACATTTTTCCGGACGGTTCGGTTGCCAAGTGTGACAAATTTCTCGCTTTCGCGGGGCGGCGGTCTTTCCTCCACCCCCACGGTGATTGGCGAGAGGCCGCAGCGGGGAGGATCCGATTCCTTTCGCGCGCGAGGACACTACACACACATACATGTCAGGACGGACGGCAGTAAATCACACTGGGAAATAAAACGCGCGCACGCACTTTTATTTACAACATCCGGTCCTACCGAGTTCCGGGGGACATCATTAATAACGTTCGGGGACCGATACGTATTGCGACTAGTATTTTATATACGTATATAATATATTATATACGTATACACACGAAGCGACAGCGGCGCGGCGGGGTGGTTTGGACACGATGTACGTTAAGGTCTCGTAAATATTAATAGGCCTCTCTCTCTCTCTCTCTGTAATGTGCGTGGGTTTGAACATGTGTGCGTACGATCGTTTTTGCCTAAACATTCACACAATACACTACTGCAGAGTGCCGGACAAAAATAATAATAATAATAATATGTTTGCAAACCTTCGGCAAACGTGCGGTGTCGTATTTTATACACCGGAATAAAAAATAAATAAATAACCCACAGAAGTACCCCCCCCTTCCACACCACCACACGCAACGCCACAGCGAGCCGTCACTATACCGATCCCATACAAACCGGACGACGATAACCGTAAGAACGAAATCGAAAAGGAAAAAAAAAATCCAAATCCGTCTTTATACGTTGTCGTGCTTTCGACGCGATGTGTCATTACTTATTATAATATATCTTACGCCGTCACCACCGCACGAAGACAGGTAACACAATGAACACGTGTATATATGTACATTATCCAGCCCACAACATATAGGTACCTGTTTATTATATTATCGTGTCGTATTCAATCCATCTAGAAATTCAATTGAGGACGATGTGCTATTATTGCTTCGTTTCATATTATAAACCGCCAACAGCAGTCGATTTTGTTTTTGGAAATCCTGTATAGTTTTCCGAAATAAATGCCACGATAAAGACCACCGAATAACGACCACAATGGCCGTGCCCAATAGTATGCTTTTACAAGCAGTGCCGTAACTAGAGGTTGGTGACATGGGCGCTTGCCAAGGGCGCAGTAATGTAAGGGCGCGTTTGAGTTAAAAAAAAAATGTTTTTTTTTTTGTAACTTAGTTTTAAGACTCGATTATTTAAAAAATATGCCATGGCAGTATTTTGATTAACACGTAAAAATGTAATATTATTAGATTTATAAAAACATTATAAATACCTATGAAATAAAACAAAAATAAGCGCCAAAATAAAATTCGCCAAGGACTCCACGGAGGGTAGTTACGGCACTGTTTACACGATATAAAATATTATGATTTTCCAAAGAATAATTATTCGGGCATAATATGACATATCATTATGAACGCTCATGCACGATCATGATATTTTATAGATACATTCTTTGCCTGCAACAATTAATAACCTCTTTTGCTTGGTTGGTATTTTATGAACAAAAGTTTTCATAAAAATACCAACAACGAAATCAAATTGTTGTAAACTTTCGTGGCAATTTATTAATAAAATAATTATCTACCAACTAACAACTGACTAAAGTACACAGAAAGTTCGAAAAAAATCAGTCCAGACCTGTAATTAAATGAAAAAAAAAGCAAAAATATATAGTCATTATAGTTGTCTAGCTGGTGTCTGTCAAAACCTTCCCATCAATGCGAATATTTTCTTATCATATTTACTTTGTAATTACAATTCACGGTTACTAATTATAAATCCGTCGAAAAAAAAATAAAATGAAAGTCGATAAATCACTCAAGGTAATAATGTAAACTACAACTCCCTCGTGAAATTAATGTACTACGCTTAAAATCAAAAATTGCATATATTCTAAAGACATAGATTGGAATATTATTCAAAACGAAAAACTCGAGTATCTCTATAAAACTAACATGACACGGTACCGCTACAACACTGCAATTTCACCGTAATTTCTTTATTCTCCATCGGGAATAATAATTTTTAAAATAAGTTCATCGATCGACTTTTATTTTCCGTGTAAATATATAACTATCCAATGGGGTTAACAACGGTGTAGTTCAATTATTGGGAAATAAGAATTGGGTAGTTTAAGAAATTGTTCATTACACGCGTTTCTACGAGCGAACTTAATTTTATACTTTTATAGTTCAACAACCATCCGTTTCAAATAAAAATATCATAACATCTACTAACATCGATTGTTATTAATATTATTTTCAGGTTTCTTGGACCAAGGTCTCATGGTCCGCAATTCTCATAAATTACGGGAAAACTACTTCAGCACGTCCAAATGGAAATCTGACTTTCTAAGCTTGCTTCCCACCGACTTGGCGTACTTTTGGTGGCCATCAGGCAGCTGTTCGGCAGACGTACTGCCCTGTCCTGTAATCGTTCGTGCCAATCGACTGCTCCGAGTACCAAGGATGCTGGAGTTCTTCGACCGTACGGAAACCAAAACCGGGTACCCAAACGTGTTCCGCATTTGCAAGGTGGTGTTTGCCATACTCATACTTATACACTGGAATTCGTGCTTATACTTTGCTATAAGCTATGTGATCGGATTTGGGTCAGACAACTGGGTGTACAACTTACAAGGTGCTAGGAATTCATCGCTTTCTAGACAGTACATATACTGTTTTTATTGGTCGACACTCACGCTCACAACTATAGGTAAGGGAAAAATATCAATAGACAATAGTATTTAATCAAAAGACAATGCAAAATGATTTCTGTAACGTAAATGTTTTGAGTGTAATGCAATGTTTTAAAAACGTTATGCAGTACGCGTAGAAAAAAAGTTTGCATTTAAAGGGAGAAGAGAGAATAATAAAAAAAAAGAAACCTATTAAAGAGAATTATATATAAGTGCTTTGCATGCTTAGCCGAATGTCTCTGGAATCGCAATTTTTTTTCTTTAGTAAAACAGTTTATACCGTAGATTAAGATGTCCACTTGAGGTGATTAAATGGGCATTATGCCAAATAAAAGTTTTATTCCATAATAATTTTATGCAAAATTGGCCATCGTCCAAAGGTTTAAGCGGTTGAAATGAAATTTTAATATTTTTAATGGCAATATAGGTATTCAAATATATTTCGATAATAGCTTATCATAATGAATATTATTTAAAGACTAAATCAATAAGAAACCATATTTAATGTAATTTATTTAATTACTCCGTTTCTTAATAAAATCAAGATTTTACTATAAAATACGTAAAAAACGATGATATACAATAGTCGAGTGAGTGACCTGTCTATTGAAATTCAATAGTAAATCATAAAAAACATGTTTTGAGTGGAATTATCAAAGCCAAAGCGTGTTTATAAGTAGTTATTATAATTATAAATGTTAATAAAAATAATTTATGAACTTAATAATAAAGATGTATTACATGTATAAAATAAAAAAATATTAAGTATAATATAATATTAAATTTCAAAACTAAAATATGAATACGAATAATTTTAATACATTAAATTATTTAATATAATCGTTATACAATCATATTTCAAATTAAACAAAAAAACTTTTTTCAATAAATTTATCATTTTTTTACAAAAGTTACATAACACTTTAGAAATAATATCGTGATGACTTTCAATAAGATTTCTTAAATTTTTTTAATGCATCAAAATAAATAATCATCATAATGCTAATATCAATTTTCTTGAAAACATTGGAAAATTCTAAAAAAAACCTTTATAATACCACTAATTTGTTTTATTCACCATCAAAAATAGCTATAAAAAACTTTTGGATTTCTTCTTCTTCCCGTGGGTGTATGTCAAAACTCATATATCAATCAAAAGTAATCAAATTAAACAAAATTTATAAAAACAATAATGAATTCAACCATTTTTTTTCGATCAATGAATATTTTAAACTTCTAATATTTATCGCCATTTTTCTATAACAATTATTATTTATTAAGCATGTAGTTTTCATTTTAAACAATTATATAATTAAATTGAATGAAAGTGATATGATAAATCAAATATACTACTTAGATAGTTTTAAAAATCTAATTATAATGTAAACAATGGTGAAATTATAAAAATATTTTCAAAAATATTATGATCAACTATAAAATATATATCTATTAAATTTATATGTAGTCAATACAATTAAATTCCAGTGAAGAATAAATTAATTTGTACATAATTTTAAATTGACTCATGAAAAGTATATTTTAAGACTTCTTCAAGATAAATATAGTTTTCATATTATCACAAGTTTATTTTTATTTAACCAATAATAAAATAAACATTTGTTACTTTGTGGTGTATTTTAACTTGAACTTAACTTCTTTATATTATATTTTTACTGAAAACTTTATATTATATTATATTATTAACAGACTATAAATAAGTCTTTGGGAATGAAAAATATAAAATGTATGATTAGTGATTACAGCTGCAAAATAAAATATAATATTACGGTATTAGCTGAATAAGAAAATTAGATGGTTGAAAATAGAAAAAAATTTATATTTTATACTTTAACAGCTGGGTATTGTAATCATAATGGGATAATGTAGATTGCACGTTGAAAGTGGGTTTTTGAAAATTTAGTATAGTGTTGGTTACCTACATTAAAGTTTAAAAGGTTTAAAAATATAAAATATATATTTATACTATATACGTTTGTATGAAGAGTAGGTACGATTATTTGAGTTATGAGCGTAAAAGGTTTTTTTAAATATAAAATCGTAATTGTATAGGTGGGAGAGTACCACCTAACCTTTTAGTGAGAAATTAATTTTTAGTTTCTCCACTTTTGTGTTGAAACAAAAACACGCCTGAAAAACTGCAGGGAGGAAAAACCCCCGGAGCCATTTATAACACTAGCTGTACACAATATATAATGCAAAGTGATGGACATTTGACTGACGGAAGCGGCGCAAGATTAATAATTCGTCTCGGCTCGTGCTGATTCAACCAGCGATTTTATCATCTTGTCCCCGAACATCTGTCGCGCCCGCTAAAACAAATGAAGGGAGGAAAAAAAATAATAGCGACACACCGCCAGAGGACCCTGGAAAAAAGTCTAATAGACATTATGGCCGTACACGTTTCAAAACGTGTGCGCGCGAGCGATATAAGAAATGGAAAAAAAAAAATAAAATAAATAAATAAAAAAAATAAAACGAGTGCGTTCGGTTAACACGACGGGACGCTCACGGTGACGCGTGTGGCGCGGCGCTGGGGAGGATGTGCGGAGGAGCAAATTCACAGTCATTCATCATCGCCGACGCGAAATGGCCCTAGGAAAATCGTGTCCACGTGACGGCGGTCTCGATCTTCTCTCGATTGCCGTATTTTCCACCTTTCTCGTCCGTGTCGCGGGCAACGATGCTAATGCGGAATGTATGTCGCACGGGAAACAGTCTCAGCGACCATTGTACAATGATAATGATAATAATAGTAATAATAATAATAATAAGGACGACGACGACGACGACGATAACAATGCGTACAATAACACACACGACGTTATTATTTCGAGTGTGCCGGTAGCAGAGACGTTCTTATACCGATCCGGTCGCGCTGTGCCAAACCCAGTCGACCGATTAGGAAAGGGAGTACGAATAAATTACCAAAATCATCGTTTATATTATACGGTATACGATCTTAACGCGCGCGCGTTAGTCGGTAGTTCGCCATCGGTTTCCAACTATATTATATACGTATATTATATTATTATCCGTATCGGAGAATGTGCAACGACGACGATAAAAATAACTTTTACTCGCTAACAGCGCCGCGGCGTATTTTATTATTGTACAGACGATACGACGACTTAACTAAACGCACGCGAAACGCCATTTATTTATTTTATAGCATTCTAATGGTAATATTTAATCGATCACTCTATTACGGCATGACTGCGGTATAATATTATATTGTTACACATTATGTTGGAAACCCGTTGTAATAACTTAACAACCACGATCGATAAATATACTGCTTGAACGCGTACGAGCCGTTTTTTTTCCGCCACTTCCCCGCAGTCTAATTTTAGTTAAAAAATGTCGTCCCCTAAATCTTCAGCTATACGAGAATACCTTTTAACGATTATTCGTTTGATTAATGATGACGTGATCTATGTATGAGACGTTGAACCGTTTCAATAGAGATACCTAATAACATAATGTTTGTCTGACAAAATTCAGCCCTACTAATTCGTGTGATGATATCGTATCGTTAAATGCAAATAAATACCTACCAAAGAGTGGATTATACATATAATATTATGTGACTCCGTATTTCAAAGAATAAATCATTATTTTATCCATGAAAATAATGTGTTTTTGAAGGTAAACACGATAGGGTTGTCAATTTATGAACTCGGTGACATCAACCGTTATCTTTATACTTTCAAATAAAGTCATAAATAATAATTCAAGTCATATTATCGCTAGTTTTGATTAAACATTATAATGTTTGTATCCTATGGTAAAAAAAAAAAACTAAAACCGCGAAAGTTTGAAAAAATCCGACATTTTTTACACCTAATTTAAATGTAATCAATCATGCATAATTTTATTTGGAGGTACAGATTAACATATTATGATAATAATATTTATTACATTTCTATCGTTGTCAATCTCAAACCCATTGGGGTAGTGACATAATAATATGGTACATCGACTAAGTCTATATAATATAGTTTTATGCCTAACATATAATACGATTATATAATATCGGGAATGGCCGTGCAAAAAGAACTCCGGCTCATGAATATTTAGCGTGGCAGAAATGGTCGATAATAATCAGCTGGTGAACGGTGAAAAAAAAACAGAACATTTTTTTTCTCGCCGTCAAAAAAATATTACAAAGCTATTGCTGTTTTCTAGACCTCACGCCGACCCTCCGTGTACGGTAAAAAAAACGTTTATTTACATTACGCGTATTTATTCGAACTCCACATGAAAGCGGATGAAAGAATATTGCACTCACCTATTGTTCGTCCTCAAGCGTGACATCCGACACAGATGGACGTGTTCCATATTATATGGTTTAACCGTGCCGTCCAATGACACTTATTCAATTCGAAAAAGATGGAAAATCTGTCACTTAAGATATTTTTAATATAGCTAAACCTTAGAAACGCGATACACCAAATATCAATATAAAATTTTCCAATACTACATAACATTAATATTTAATATAGTATAAAAAATGACGTATTATAATAGTACTATGATGTTAAAACTGTATACATCTTCTTGTTTCATGATTATATTACTATCGAAACATTATTTGAATCATGCGCATAATATTATTTTTATGAAGATTAGTTGTGTCAATCCCCGATTCAAATGCATTTCTTAAACTGTTTATTGATATTGATTTAGTTATGGTCGAAAAACTATTGTTTTTAACAGCGATTTTTATCGAATAGGTTAATAAACTAATTCTTTTTTTTTTTAGATTAATTAGCAACTTTTTACAGCGTATATTAATCTCTTTTAATCACAGCTAGTAATCAAAATGGGTAGAGAATAATTTTCAAGAATTCAATCGATAAGTATATTACTTACGCGAAGTATTACAGTACACCTTACAATAAGTCATATATTTACTCTAATCAATTTAGTTAAAACTTTTCTTGATGATTTATGTTATTTGTACATTTCATAATAATATTATGCAGTAATGAGGATCAGTACCAAAGTAAAACTAACAATTTCATTGAAAAAGTTACGAACTTAATTAAATTTTAACTTTTGTCTTCCTTTATTTCTTATACAAATAACAAACAGACAAACAGCAAAATCTACACCAAGTTTCTAGTGGACCGTCTAAAGAGGTTTGCTTTGTTACATAAAATCGATGTAAAGATTCGTTGTGTATTCCGTTGGTCGATTGTTATCGCTTATTTTTTTTAGCCCACATAAATGTGACCCTGTGTACCTACTCAAATAAGAGTACCGATGGGAAGGGGATTAAAGTTAAACGACTATTGAACCACAAAAAAAAACCGTACCTACAGTTTTATCACTCCCTTTCACGCTTTACTGGGATAAAGTGTGGTTTTCGACCAAACTAAAACGCTATACTACTATATGCACTTTAATCCGATGTTATCTTTTATCTCGCTTACTATATATATTATATAATATATATGTAATATTATGTATATACATATATGTATATTTGTGTGTAATATGCATCTATTTGTTAAATCCTATACCGATTGAAGTTTACGAACTTAAAACACCGTAATTTGAGAAATAACACTATGTAATAATCGTTCGGTCCGCAGGTGAGACACCGCAGCCGGAAAACGAACTGGAACACGTATTCGTGGTGGCCGATTTCCTCGCCGGTGTACTCATTTTTGCCACGATCGTGGGAAATATCGGCAGTATGATCAGCAACATGAATGTGGCCAGGGTAGAGTTTCAGAACCGCATGGACGGCGTCAAACAGTACATGGCCTTTCGGCGGGTTTCCAAAGAGCTAGAAGCAAGAGTTATCAGATGGTTTGCCTATACCTGGGCTAACAAACAGGTAATGTTACCAAAAACCTGTTTGCTAAAATTGTAAACACGTCGATAATTTATTGGAAATTGAAAATAATAATATCATACTTTTTAATGTCTTGTCAACGTTTTGCTTTTAAATATAATATAATGTAGCAAATTTTAAACATAACGGGAAACAAAAAATAACAAATATACAATCTAGTTACAAAGCCAAAATTACTTAAAAGTTAAAATTATCAATATTTAAATAGTAAATATAAAAATAATTATACCACGTGCTATATTATATAATATTTATATCTAATAAACAATAAATATAATACAATTCAACAAAACATTGTCTATGTATTTACATACATGTGAAACAAATATCTATTATAATAATTACTCATAGCATATTATGTATTTTATTAAACATATACTCGTAAATTAATATGTATCTAAATTTTTTTTCAACTTGGAGAACTATAAATATGTTATCTACTAGAATTAAAATTTTATATTAACATTCTTTTTTTTTACTTATGGTATATCTCAATTTTTAATATAACAACATACGATGCAAAATAATAAAAATTCCCATAAAATATAATATTTTAAGATTTTAATAAGTTGTTATTGTAAATATAATAATTAATATTTAAGTATAAATAGTACATAAAGAAAATAATTATTTTTATAAATTTTAAATTTTGCTTATATTTTTAATATATTATTCATGCACATATACTATTTTCATAATACGCTTTTAATAAATATTTTTTTTTATAACTTATTTTCTTTGACATAAAATGTATGGTCATATAGGTAGTTACTTTGGCCTGACATTGAATTGAAATTATTAAAACATCTTTTTGTTTCAAATATTTTTTTCAAAGAATTACGTTCTCTTAACAAATAAGATTTACAGAAATACTAAAAGCAAAAGTGATGAGTCATAATATCCATTAATGTGTAAGTAAAAAACACATATGAAGGTACCTATATAGGTACACATATTCTTTTAAAAATAACATGAAATATTTCTATCTAGTGACCTCAGAATAAAGTAAGGTTAGAGCTAAGTTGAAGTAAAGTTAAGCAATTGTAAATAGTAAATACGCTTTTTGACCATTTTTAAATTTGCATATGGTTTTACACAATAAAAGTACTAAATGATTCAAAATCGTGTTAAAAAAATATATATTTCAATATTACATAACTCTTTCAAAAAACATTATTTTTAATTCAAAGTCACTGAACAGAAAATATAATTCATGTTACCTTTAAAACTAAACACAATGTATAAAATATTATACTTCAAATATTTACTCAGATAAAACAATTACAGCCCATAATATTATAATATAGCTAAATTAATATTTATTTTCATTGTTATCCGACTACAATAAATTAATATAACAATGTGAATTTTCTTAAGCACACTTTATTTAAAACTATTGCCATAGATAACTTTAATTATTATAATTTAAAATCAGGACCAAAAACAAAATCTTTGTAATTCAAGTTTAATTTATTCTGATGAGTTTAACTTAAAAAAACACAACAAATTATTATATTTTATGTACTTTTTTACTTTATTTTTTTAGTTTAAATCATTTACCTATTATTATATTTTAATTTAAAATGAGTATTGAGAAAAATAACAATAATAAACATCGATAATAATTTAAACTAATATTTAAGGTTTGTTTTATGATGTAATATTATGATAATAACCTAACTCTAATAAAATAAATGAAAACTGTTTGACAAAGATTTAAAAACTATTAACTTAAAAAAAACATGATCATCTTCTTTATGTACATTGTACAATTAAAAAGACTATGTAAAGTTATTAATATAGTCAATTCTATAATAAAATGTACAATACTAAATACCAAATGTTGCTATGAAAATTTTATAAAACTTGTTTGTGTAAGTCAAGTTGTTACCTTAGACTAATCTTGGAAAAGTTTGTTAAAGTTCGTAGTTGTACCTTGTTATACTAAGGTTAAGCTTTCAATACAGTTTGTGATCTAATAAAAAAAAATTATCAAATATATTTTAAATATTATATTTTCATAAATAATGACGTCATATACTATTACGTATGATATAAAATAATAATTATGAGTGTTACTTTTATTTGATTTACGGCTGTAACTTATAACTGTATTCATATAATTTCTAGTATACCAACAAATATATGGACTCAACAGTTCAATTGATAAGCATAATATTATTATGTTAGCATTTAACGATAATCAATTAGACAGTGCTACATACATTTTAATAAATAACTATTTTATAAGTCACATACTATCTATATATAAATTGTAATTTAAATCAAAATTATGTTCTTAGTATAACCTTAGTATAATAACAAATATTTTATTTTGAGTAGCCTAAAATTTCGTCAAAGACATAATAATATACTAAACGTGTCATAATAAATTATGTAAATCATGCATCTCTCCATACTTTAAAATGTTTCGGTAAAACCGTCAACACTACATAAAGGTACCCAAAAAGCCTATCTAGAACGCCGTGTTACAATAATGATTTTTAATTTTTAAATTCTAATTTATTATTTTGATAACACATCATTAATACCATACTTATTATTAGGTTACAACGATAAAAATTGAATTTATATAATCCACTTTTTATATTATGTTTATATTATTGGAATACTTCAACATAATAATATAATTGTATAAATTATTATAACACTAACATAATATTACTATCTTTAGACGTATAAAAAATATAATATAAAAGCAACTTTTTATTTTATTTTTTAAATATCCTCACGATTATCAGAAAACTATCTTATTTTATTTGTGAAAATCAAATAAATAGAACAGATGGGTGATCACAAATTCCTATATATTATTATAGATATTAAAGCCTAATAGTTTAATAATTAAAACGCATTCAAATATTGATTTTAATTTGTGAAAGGTTCAATATTTAATAAATTATCTCATTATTAAATATTGATTTAAAATTAAAGTGTTCATACTCCTACTTCGAAAAATTTAATTTAAATAAATACAAATAAATAAAACGTTTAATATTAAATAATATTTAACAATTATAAGAAGTAAATTTATTTACATAATAAATGTACACATTATAATATTAAAATAAATAATAACAATAATTTATTAAAAAAATTATATACGAATGGTTTTACATATAATTACATAAACCTATTGCTCTATACACTATTGAATTATTAAACCATAAAGAAATGAGAAAAGGTATTACTTAATGTATAGTTAGACACTTATAATCACACAAACACACTACGCGTGGCGTAGTTAATCATCCCATTCGCTTAAAATTAATATAAATCAAACTCCTATTTACATCGAGTAAATATATATGTATATTATATAATAAATGCGTTTATATATAATATTATGAGTCTATAGATTGAATGCAAGGACATTAATTTAGCAACTCAATTAACACGAGTTTAGAGTTCAATATTTAATCTAATTTAGAACCGCCTGTCGATTATCTCACTTCACCAGATGCATTAAAATAAAATTTAATTTACTAATCATTAAATTCCAGTAAACGTATTAATCTTAGTAACATAATTATAATTTATTAAATAATTAGTTTGCTTATATTAAAAATAAATTAAATGTTTATCAATCATCATTATTATAAAATGTATATTTATAGTCAAGTCGGATTTTCGTCGCTATCATATAAATTACCGTAAATATCATGTTTACTTTTTAATTTGATATTGCGTATTGTATCATTCCAAGCTGCGCTTCATAAAAAATCTAAGACCGCAAAAGTCATTTAAAAATAGGATTACTTTTTTGGCATGACTCATGATTTTACTACACATATAATTTAAAATTATTAATATTTTTTGTTTTATACTCAATTTAAAAAATTTTGAATCGTCAATCAGTAAAAATGTCATACATTTTTTCCAAAGAATCTATAGCAATTTTTACTCATTTTGAGTAGATATTAAACGATTCAATTTTTAATAAGTTGTGTTCTATAACATAAGTATGATGTATTTCTAAGAAAATTGTTAGTTATGAGTATTTTTTTATTAACCATATATATTTAATTCAATATGAAATTTGCAGCCATACTAAAAAAATATAAAAACAACATTCTGTTAAATTACTAAAATGTCTACATCCCTCGAAAAACCAGTGAAGTTTAATTAATTAATGCGTTACCTATGAGAAAGATTCCTTTTTCAATTGTGTAGAAAAGAGAATTATCGGATAATAGAGTTTTAATGACCTTGTCATTAAATAACTGCTGTAATAAATTATAATCACTCTGTATGTCAAACGACTTTCGTTATTCTAGATTAAAAATATATGCTTAATTAATACAAATTAGTTTAATAATAAGTGTCAAATATATATAATATCCTTACATAAATATCTTCCATTTTTATTTCGACAAATTCGATCAATATTAATAAACATTATAGCTGATTTTAAGTACAATTTAAGATTAACGGCACATTCTATAAAGAATAATTATAATTTTGGTTCAATTAATATTTTACCGACAAGTTTTTAAAAAAGTTATTAATTATGGTAATTTTTAATGGCGTCAAGTTCTTTTTTGATACTGAATACAAAAGTAAAACTATTGGCTTTATAACATTTTTTTTAACAAATCATTTTTGAATAAAATGTATGTATATCGATCTTTCTAAAATATATATTAAAATTATAAGTAAAACATGAATTTAACGAACGTAGTAAAATATCCATTCTTTGAGGGAATAGATAATAATTACTGTATCAATAATACTGGTTTTTTAAAATTTTTACTCAAAACAGTTTTCTATTTTTAAAACCCTTCTATGAATTTAATGAAAATTAAAGTGTTTTGTAACAATATATTATATTATTATAATAAAAAAAAAGCCTATAGTTTATTTTATCTATTACTCTATGTAATAACTCGTGACTGGACTAACGATTTTGTAAAATCAATCATAAAAAAACATTCACATAGATATATGCATAATATATAATTCCTAATCACATATAAATCTAAAGTTTGATGATATTTTAATGAACTTATAATCGATAAATAATACAATTATAAATGGTACATTATGCAGTCCGTTATTTAAGTGTTACGAGATTAAACGTATTATACGAATCACATTACATACAGTTTAACGGAAAGAAAACCATTATACACATTCAATAAAGATTTGTTTGGACTTGAGTGATACAATAAGGACCAGCGCTTGTGGACCGAAAATTAATTAAATACGACAGACAATAAAACAAATTCTTGTCATCCGGCGACCATACCCTGTTCGCATTTTTTAAATATATTAACTATTTTTTTCACACAGAGCGAGAGCTATACCAAAAGTATATTATTATTCTAAGTAGACAACACGTCTACTACGATTCTACGAAGCATATAATACTCGTTCGTTCGAAAACGGTATCCCTAGAGCAGTCAGCAAACTCCGCAGAGGTTTCTTTTTCCTCGTATTTTTCGGAATTTATCCTATGCATGTCGAATTCGGATATGGCATATAAATAAAGATTCGTATCAACGTTTCGATATAGGACTAAAGTTACTACTAACGTGAACACGGCCGATTCGAGCCCTGGACGGTTTTCTTCGAGGCTGGAGACATTAAATCGGGTTCGACTCGCACGGTCCGTGACCGCCGCGTTTCCGAGTTCTATAAGTCGTAGATCACTCCGCATAACAGAAGCCATACAGAATGATTACAATAATTGAATAATATGCGCCTTATACTCACACGAAATCCGTATTATGTGTACCGGTTGGCCCGGAACGGTCCTAGGATGTTGTATTGTCGTACAAAGGGGTGGGTTAACACCCCGAACCTCAGGTTTCCACTATACTGCAGCTTAGGCTCCGTGATCCTCGACCCCATCCGACTCTGTCTTGAAAACGGTGCGGTGGTAATTAATGTTACAGTTTTTTTGGACGCCGTCCAAAGTGAATTTTTCGCCGTCCGCGCGTGTACCCGTACTTGGCAGGGGAAATTTCGAAGACAAAATTATAGTAGGTAACCTACGCTAGCGTGGGACCGGAAACACCCGGAACCGGGGAAACTTCCTCGATAGGATTGTTTATAAACAAAGTAAAGGTTTTGTAGCTCTAAAGAACTGTAAAAAAAAACATGTCTCGACTACTTAAAATAAATTATAAAAGCGCTAAAAATCTTAAACAAGCGCTAGGTTAAAAGTTATTTTTATAAAAATTAGAAAAAAAATTAATATTAAGCCTTGCTAATTGTGTTTTATTCTTTGAATTTAACAAATTCACATGGACTATAACTGTTTACTATGCAGTTAATAAAAAATATTTTAAACTATAAAATGTTTATACTATATAGTATTATATATACAAATATTACCTATAAAAAACAATGTTTAAAATTAATTTAAAAAATACTACAATTGACAGCATTAGATGGTACAAAAATAAATATCTACTTTCTTATTATATTTCAAATACGCATTTAACCATAACATATTTCATAAAACAAAAAAGTTATAAAAATCAAAATTAAAATAATAAGAAAGCAAAAACCAAAAAATATATAAAATAATATTTTACTTGGTGTGAATCGAATTTATTAATAGAACAGTTTTGTTTTTAGGCTGATAAAAAAAGGTATATTTCTACAAAACCCAAATCCATAATGTATGTATCATATCATACGAGCTTAAATTTATCCATATTTTTCTTTTAGTAATGAATTTATTGAAATTCTGAATTTTAGTATTTTTAAATTTTCATTTATTTATCACATTTTCAAGTTCTTATGGTTTTTCATAGTACTCAATGTGTATACTGTGGTAGTAAAAACTTTTGTTTTTCAAATAAAAATTCCTCATTATATTTTTTTTTATTTAAATTTACTTAAATCAAAATTCTAATTGATAATTTTTAAGTTATTGTATTGATAATACTAAGGATAAATGATTTAAATAATATATGCAATATTAAGTGTAGTATATATTATACTAAGTATAATATAAAATGTAAAATAAAGTTTTACAGTTTATAAGTATTTTAGTTTTTGAAGTCTTCAAATATTTTAACAAATTATAAGTTTTGATGTATTAATTAAATTAATTTATTGCATTATTGCCTCATAGTTTCCAAACACGTTATCGCATGGACCCAATATTCTTAATACACAAAGTCAAATAATTCAAAAAAAAAAAATACGAGTTTGAGTTTAAATTTGAATATTTCGACATTTTCAAAAAATGTATCCACCAAATATAATGAATTTTCATTTGAAAACCAGAATATTCGTATTTTTCTCCTATATTATGTCCTTGTTTTTTTTTCATTTTTTCAAATGATAGCCGTTTTAATTTTTCGGCTAGTTCGACTGTCAAATCCAATGTGTTAGTCATATTCACCGATACGAATATTTCACTATGAACGTCATCGTTTTCCGTATGGAGTGCCTAATCACAAACTACGACATCCGTGTATGTAAAAATGATTTTCATATGGTCCTGCAGTTTGAGTATTATCAACTTTCAATTATTCCACATTCCTTCAACTCACTCGATCCACAAATTAAGTGAATATTAAAACCAGCTACTATTGCGATTCGTTGTGGCAATCGTATAATATTGTTAAGTCATCGCCGCAATACTTATTCACAGTAGTCACGTTCAATGTCTCATCACTAAAATATAAGCTTCAAACACATTTATTCGGCAAGAGATCGAATTGCGTCGAGCGTTCACTAATTTAATTCGAAACTAAATCATCCGCGTAATAACAAGTATCACTACTGAGACGCGGGAGGTGTCCGTTATTTTAAGGTCGCAAGATTTCGGAGGAAATAGTCATTTAAATAAGTCGTATTAAATTCGTTAAAACTTATTGAATTGTCAACGTTTTGTCGCCGCTACCGAAGCGGTATACGGCAACAACTTTTAGCGTCGACCGTCCTGTTTAATCATTAATTTAAGTCGTTATACGCGTATTTTTGCATATATAACGTGCGCTGTAAACGGCAAATAAGCCTCCGTAAATGATTCATCATTCGCATAATAAATTGTAGCGTTCTCGCCCCGGTTGATTATTGTAAAAATCACGTCAAACACAGCATACGAGTGGAGTGTGATGAATTATGTATTATTATACGTTCTTAAATAACGTATTCTATAAAACTCGGTGTTGTTATAAACAAATCGTTTTGTTCTACCGTAAAACCTATATGTATAATGTATATATATATACAGAGAGAGAAAGGTACCTACGCATTAAATATTGCAAGATTTCGCTATGATTCATTGTTTTTAACAATTTGGAATTTTGATCGTAAAGTTTTAAAATTGTCACAGCTTACCACAATAACAGCAGCTGCCACTGCTGAACTTCAGAAACGCGTGCCCGCGCGTTAGTGTTGGTTATTTAATTAATTTCGTATCATTCTAATAGTATACATTTATTTGTTTCCGGGACACGAGTTATTAAATGCAAATAAATGTTAGTTTTCTGTGAGATCCACACGCTATCGATATAATAAAACATTCGAACGCATGTATATATATTAAAGTATAATAATAAGTACGCCATTCTCAAATAATATCTAAAGAACCCGCTTTTGTAAACGAATTCGTCGGGCGTGTTATCGTGTTATAGCAATACAGCGGATGATAATAGATAAAATATTGTAATGTGTCTTTTTGTATTTTTTTCGTCAGATGAATAATTTCGTTTTCTGATGTTTCATATCATCATAATCTATACAGGTGCCCCGCCACACTATTGTTAACACACACAAGATAATTTATCAATAATACATTTATAATACAACCCGAACCATTATCATTGTAATATATTTACGCTGCTGTTATATTATAGAAACGTATATAGTAATATAACAATAATAATGAATACAAGCATAACATCTCCTTTTCAAAATTGAATAACACAATTGGCAGTTATACCGTGTTAATAAATCACCCTAAATCCAGTCATAAACTATTAATGCGTTAACTATACATGCACATACTTACAGTAGACATGGGTGTAGTACTGTGTTCGAATCTTAAATCGCTCCGAAATAATATTCAAAAATATAATGATCGGTAAAAACAAAATGGTTTAAAAAAACGAATAAAACACGTTTTTGTTTCCAATAGCCCAATTATATGATACATAATGATTTACAAGCACGTTTATCTCAACACACCAAACAATAAAATATGTATAGGTACGTCAATTAAGTATTGGTATTCCAGATTATAGAATAAACATGGTAATATAATTTACAATACTGAACGCTATTATAAGATTGTTTTTTTTATAATCTCTCCCTTATTCTTATTGCCTGCGGTTTTCGTTTTTCAATGTATGATTTAATACATAAAATATTATTATTACATATTTTATGATGTCTCAAAAGTTTTGTATTGGTCTCCGTCTCCTGCAAAAAAAAAAAATTAAATAATAAAATAAGTGATCAAAAAACTTTTTAAAATAATATCACTGTTATAAAGATTAGAGAAAAAACTTAGAAGGTATAAAAAAAAATGTATTACCCCGTGATGAATAATAATTTATGACCGTCATTTTTGTGTAAAAATAATAACTAAAACTTTGATTCCACAATGTCTTGTATGATTCTAAAAACCAACTAAAAATTGAAAATATTCATAATCAACAAATAAAAGCTAACCATAAATCTATTCGATACAGAATGTAGGGATTGGAAAGTGAAAACACGATAACTTCTATCACATCGACATAGTAGAAAATATAGTGTTTTATTTCATACATTTTTAATAAAAGATAAATCACTGCATTCAAATTCCATTCTGCTCGGACATCGGTTAGGACCGGACGAGTATTCAATGTTTTTCATCCGTTGTCAATAATTGTTTCGTAATACTTTTCCTAAACTCTAGGAAACTATTAAACAAATGCGGACGTTTTCAAAATTCTAAATAGACTTGATTTTCAATCAATAAAAAAGACTAATTTGAATTTTTCAGCACTCTTTCTACCATAACAATGTCAAAAAATCGCTTCACTCAAAGGATGTAATTTCAGATATTTTAGGCCTCCAATAAATAAATAAATATGATGATACCAACAGATTTAAAAAGCAATAAAAATAAAATTCAATTTTAGTTTGTGAAATATGCCAAACGTAAATCAATTTTTTAGGCTTATAGCTAAGGGCAAAGATATAAGAGTTATAGAATTTCCATGTGTTTTAATCTGATTTTTAGGTAACCGAGATTCGTATCATTCTCTTTCGAATTTAAATACAATTTCCTATTTACATGTTTCGATTATTTTCCACCTTATGGTAAAATAGGATATATTGACGTACATATATTATATACTTTTTTGCATATTTTTACAACTAAGAAAATCATATTTTATATAATATTATTTTCGTTACAATCTATATGCAATTAAAATTAAGTTTACTTATAATACATCTATATTTACAAATATAAATGTATTTCACAATATTAATTCAATTAATAATTATAATGCGTATTTTTAATTTTTTTTTTTTTTTAATTTTTGCTTTTCCATTTGTTTTAAGTTTGGATAACAAACTTAATTGATAAAATATAAAATGGAAATAAAAGAGTGAATAGGAATCCAGTCAAGATACTTTATTGCGAAATATTAGTTATAATACATTAATACGAAATACGAATAATGATAATATAAATAATAATAATAACTTATGTTAATTACTAATAGTGATCTAAACAATGCATATTTTAGTGAGATAAGCTTTTATTTTAATTTGGATTAATTAATTACCAACTTGAGTGTTTATATCATGCACAATTGGATCATTATAAATAACTACAACGTTCTTTTGCGCTTGTGTTTTAAATTTTGAAGTGGGAAATGTTCTGAATAATGCTATTGATATTGACCGATGTTTAAAGTTTAGACAGCGTGACAGAGTATAATGGACAGAAAGTAGAGGTAAAAAATAATATGTTGTGTCATGGAACTGCTGTGGCTAAACATAAATTACAAAAACTTTTACAGATAACGTCTGATTCTTTCCAAACTGATTATTTTATGTATAATATACGACATAAAACATATAAATAAATTATATTTTTCTTTTTTATATTAATAAAACAAAAAAATTATTAGGTATACATAAAAACATTTAAAACCTCATATCATAGTATAATATAAATAAAATAATAAACACATTATAATGTAACAAGCACATAATTATGAATCTTATACGGTTAATAGTTAATGAATTAATTTCATTACGTATCAAAAATATACATTTATAAACACTAAAAAGTAATAACCATGTGGTTTTTTTGTTTTAAATTTATTATGCTTAATTGATTTTTGAACTTTAATATGAATACAAATAATAACAAAATCCTTTATAATATTAGGCTCTGGATGAAGAACGTGTATTAGCAGCTTTACCAGACAAACTAAAAGCTGAAATAGCTATACACGTACATCTCGACACATTAAAGAAGGTCGAGATATTTCAGGACTGTGAACCTGGCCTATTAGAAGAACTCGTGCTCAAGCTCAGACTTCAAGTGCGTACCTACCACCTATACATACAACCTATACATTATCGTTTTGTTTTTTTAGTTTGTATTGTATCGTTTTTTTCCTATCAAAATTAGGTGTTCAGCCCTGGAGATTACATATGTCGTAAAGGAGATGTGGGCAAAGAAATGTATATAGTAAAAAGAGGCATTCTTAGTGTCGTTGCCGATGACCAAAAAACCGAAATCGCCACTTTAAGCGCTGGAAGCGTTTTTGGAGAGGTCAGTAATAAAATGCATGGGTTTTTTATGTGTCTATGGGTTCTATACAACAAGTATTTAATCCTTTTTGATTTTTCTTATATTAGAACTTCAATTTTAATCTTCGACGATTTATTGCTCATAAAACTTCTATAATTTCAAAATATAAAGTTCATTTTTAATTTAAGACTTAAAAACTTGTTAAATTAGAGAATTCCTCAATTAAAACTATAATTAGTTGTCACTGCTTTATATATAATAATTATATATTCTAAAATACTAAATTCATTTCTATACTGACGCACATTTTGAAATATAGGTTTTATAAAAGTAATATTTAATTACACACTATTTAATTTAATTTTTTAAATAAAATCTTTTTATTTCTACATATAATAATACATAACCATCATTTGTTATTTGTTATTGAACAAAAATATGTTTGATCTCATTTGTTTTTATATGTAAAAAATAATTTTGTTTATTTTATATTAACAACAAATAATACTGCTGAAATCTTAATAATTGCTTCGATATTATTGAAAAAGCATAATATATTATAGTAACAAACTTTTCGTATATATTTCTATAATTAATTTATTTACTGCTCACTTAAATTTACTTATACACCCATAGTCAATAATAACTAGGTTTCAAATGTAACCTATGTTTTGAGAATTCGGTACCAAACTATGTGATTTATCAAATACAACTTTATATTATGCAAAATTTGTAGACACATATATACATGTTATTTCTTGGAAAACATACACGAGGAAAGATTTATATATTATATACATAAATGTATACATGTGCTAAGTATACACGTTCGAGTTTGGATATGTATTTATGTATGTATGTGCGTGTATATGGCTGTAATTAGGAGAAACACAAATGGCACCAATTAAACATACCCTCTTTTCGAATGTCAGTACGGTTTCACTTCAGAGTACCTACATTTTAAATATGCAAAATAATAAATTAAGTTGTAAAAAAGAGAGGATCTTTTTTTATGTTATTTTTGGTAATTTGGTATATTTGAAAATAAAATCGCCATTTTTTACCGTTAACATGGTCATTACATCTCCATGCCACCGTTGTGTTTATTACAATCATCGTACAATGTGTTATACCTATGATCACTAAAAAGTACAATCATTCGTAAAATCATTCAACTCATGTAATTTTATTATAGAAAGATATTTTAAATGCATTAAAGTTCATCAATATTTTGTAAAAAAAAAACCACATAAAAATGTAAATCGGTAATGTTCGTCTCAATCGTCATTAAAATACGTAGTTAGGCATTAAAATATTACCAAAATTTACATTTTTAAATTTTACTGTTGAAAATAATACATGAAAATATTATAAGAAGTATTTGATTCTTTTAGGCAATGAAATATTTATGTAACTATTATTTTCGGTGCTCAGCCAAAGAGTAATAACTATTAGATATAATTCCCTATATTATGGTTATCAATAACATACTAGAATTTAGAATCTAGCGATTCGTGATGTCAAAATCAAATCGCCATCATTGCAACATTTTTAATGGATGCCCACTGGCCATTAAATCTTATATCATAGATTTTTCCTTCTTCATTTTTCCACAAAATTATAATAATACCCAGGGGTTTTTATTTAACAGTAAACAACACAATTTTATTGGCTGTAAACATTAATGTATTGCCTTTTAACAGACAAAAAACAAAAACAAAATAAAAACATTTTTTTTATAATTTGTATACAATTTTATATTTATTATATATATTTCAAATTCTATACCTTGTTATAAACGTGGTTTTTACTACTATAAATTTGTATACATGCCTATCTAATTAATAAATATCGAATTTATAACTTATGATCTTCTGAAGTAGCGATAAACTACAAATACTATTATCAAAATAGAGACTCAACTCTATTTAAATTTTGTATTATAGAATATTATTTAAAAATTATATTTTTAAAACTATAAAAACTTTGCGAAAAATAGCATCGTACCAGCTATTATTTATTTTATTATACAAATAAAAACATTCAAGTAGTCATCAATTTTTACCAAAAAATCCGATTAAACCTATTCAAAATATATAATTTTAAAATTATATATTAATTTGATTGTATAGCCAAATAGGCTATAAATATAATTTAAAAAAAATATTAATGATCATTACTAAAATAATAATATTAAATGAATATGATGAATGTTTATTTATTTAGAAATATTATCTACACATTATAAACTTATATATATATTAGATTTTTCTATGTAAATTTAACAGTTTATATATTTCAATTATATTATTGAACAAATTAATAGAAAGCTATAATACTATAATAGCTCAATACAATTTTAATAAAATAATATAATAATCTAATTTTTATTTTTAATACCTTTTTTCAAGTTTATTATTTAATTTTATATAAATTCTTAACATGTACCTTACTCTTTCTTATAGGTAATATTAGTTTTGATTTGACATTTTCTAATACAATTTGATTGTATTTATTACCTTAATAAGTTGTATTTAAAATTTCCTAAGACTTAAAAATGCATTAAAATTAAATTAGTATTTAGTGTAGAATGTATAAACTAACAAACTTGTAGTATAACTATAATAGTACATCAATAGTTAATAATAGTATTTGGCAACTCTAAGAGGAATAAATAATAGCGTCTGATATAAGAAGATTATCTAAACTTACAAGTATTATACAATAAGATTTAAACACCAATATGAATTTAATAATGAATTATACTATGTAAAACCCCAAATATATATAATAATTAATGTATTTTCTTATTTTATTCAGTTATAATACATAATTTCATTTACGGCTTTACAACAATTCAAATTTCTAAGAAATAATATTATTTATTATACAACTAATTTTAATTATTCGTAATTAGAATATTATTTATTAAGTTTATCTATCAAACCATTAAGCATAAAATATAAATCTCTTTGAATCAATTGAGACCCATGTTTAATCTTAAAACTTTCAGTAATGATATCCCGTGAAAATAATAATTTTTTTATTACATATCTAAAATCAATTCATGACTTTTTCTTTTAATAGGTAAGCGTACTAGAAATAGCTGGAAACAAAACAGGCAATCGTCGCACAGCCAACGTCCGGAGTTTAGGGTACTCTGATCTATTTTGTCTATCTAAAAGAGATCTCTGGGAAACACTAAGAGATTATCCCGAAGCAAGACACAGCCTAATGCAACGTGGTTGTCAGCTTCTACGAAAGGATAGACTATTAGACGAGGACGCGTTCCTGCAAGCTCAAACGCAGAATGAAACCATTAACGAAGCAGTGTCTAGATTAGGTATGTATAAGAAAGTTTTATTCAATTACAAGTAGGCACAGTTTGATGACTAAATTACCAAATAAGTTTTCATAAAACATCACAATGTTTGACATTTTACGTGTCAATAACTAAAACATTTAAATTAGTTTTTACAATTATTAAGAATTTTTTTTAACCAAACTCTATAAAGCTTTATTCCAAAAACTAAAATTTGTTTTGCACAAATTATTCTACACAACACGATGTTGCCAAAGATAATTATTGCTTAAAAACAGAAAATAAATATTTATTTTCATTAATAAGGACCTAATAATCTATTTAATAAAATACGGATCATACAGTAATTCGTTTTCTTTTAGCAATAACATGTTTAGCAATATTGGCTTCAACAATAATAACAATTTAATAAAGTGTCATAACAGACATACGACTGAAATGTTAAATGTCATAAGCACTTTATATTATTTTGTATTTTTGTAGTATTAGAATTTAAAAATAGTATATTGGTATCAAAAAAAAAAAAAAAAATGTATTATATTAAAAATACATTCCTCGTAAGTTTTCTCGAATTCGATACTATTTATTTGATTTTATTCGGAAATATTAAAAAAAAAAGACATACAATTTTCTTTTGAATTTTCAAAAAGTGTTTTTTACAACATTTTCAACTTATTAAATTAATCATAGTTATAATGATATAACCATACAACTTTTAACATTGAAAAATAAATTAAAGTTATAATAATAAAACTCAATAATTTATCAATGTTGGAATATTGTAAATTGTATTTAAAATAAATATGTTATAACAATGTTGTATAAGTATTAATGTGTTATAAATACTAAAAATATGAGAATTTTAACTAAAAGCGTGTTCACAATAAATATTATATTTACAAACTTAAGCAAATATTATATCATATAGTTTTATTACATTTTAGTTATATAAAAGCTGGACTAGTTGAAAAATAAATAATGGAGTTGTAAGATTAAATTCCCATCAACTGTCATGACATATGGTTGCATCTGATAAATGATGACAGCCCATAAGATGTACAATAATTCTACACAAAAATGATTTATGACAGATATTCAATACCGATAATTTAATATAATATTGTAGCATCTCAAGCATTAATTTGAATTGAAGTAAATAGTGACCAACCAAATTTAAATATATAATATTAATATCCATTTGATTGAAAATATGTAAAGCCTTTTATTTTTATTTTTATTTTTTTATATTATGTTTACAACTTTATGAATTATAACTGTTAAATAAATTCACTAAAACCTTTTTAAGGTACCCAATTTAATTTTAAGTCGTTAAAACTCAAATGTATAATGTTTAAGTGAATAATACTGAAGTAATCACAGGCTCCTATGGTAGATATCCTATTAATCAGTATAAATTGTGAGTAGGTGTGAACAATAAATTATATGTAATACAAAGTTGGACCTAAGGTAATAATATTATAACAAATAGCATTTAAATATCGATGTCCCAAAATGCATAATCTGTGGTCATTTTGAAGGTAAAATAACCTAATTTTATCTCCATCCAAAATCGTTTGATTATTAATTCATATAGTTTATGTTTTACATACTAATTAACACTTTTAACAGATAGATACATCAATGTGGACTAAAAAGGGTGTAGACCGAAGGACCATTATTAAATGTTACAATATTATGTGTACACCTCACCACCTCGGTATAATTAATTTTCCATGATATTATGAATATATTACAATATTATAATTTTATGTTTGAATTATTATGAATACTTTGTTGTTATTATTATTATTATTATTATTTTTTTAATACTTATTAACTAATTGTTCCTGACAATGTTCCTGACTTAGTTTCTCCATAGCAAATTTAAATACATAGTTTATATTAAATTTTTTTTCATAATTTTCTATTATATCCAATCTACATTGTTATTATTATTATATTTTCGTTTATCTTAATTTTACTTTATCAATCTACCGTAAACATGCAATTTGTTTTTAACAACTATACGTTTATATTATAATATTGTGTATATAATATATAGACTCTAACCATTTCGTGTCCCCGAATCGAGGCGTGGAAGGATACATTAGATTAGCCAACAGAAGGGACGACCTTGGACAGCCGAATGTGCAACCATCTAATCACAAACAGTTGAAGCACAGGTCAAAATTCTCGACGGTCATTATCAAACCGAACAGGAAGCAATTCGCGCAAGTTTGTACGTCACCAATACGGGCGTGTGACGGACACTTGCTATGGGCGCCCGTTAATATAAGACATTATACCCACGTGTGATATAACTTATATCTCCGTCTTACCCAAAACGTTACAAATTTTACGTTCAAAACATCCGTTTAATTCTATAGTTTGTTTAATATCAGAGTGAATTAATCTATTATCATATTAAAGGTAAGAATATTACGTGGGATTACGCTTAGGTTTTTTTTTATTAAAATATTTATTTAAAAACTAGTTATGAGCATTTTAAAATTGCAATTTCGTTGTAAAATTTTAAACGCTCATGAAATTAATTGACTAATCATTTATCGAAAACCCTACGTGTAGTCCTGCATAATATTCTCATCTTTAAATTTTATTATGAATCAATAAATGTATTCTTTAATATTATAAAAACTATACAGAGTTAAATGAATTACACCGAATGTAAAATTTTACATGTTATGCATTTGTAAAACAGGGACAACACGTACGGGTATAAAGTCATCTTAACAATACGGTGAAATTACGTCCCGCGAAGATTTACGCACTACAACCGGGATCAATCGATCCACCATTTTTTGCGATGACCGTAGTGCTTAATTCTCGCGGGACACATAATCATGTATATCATAACGAGAAATCTGGGTGAAGGTTACTGCAGTTGTTTTTGTTGTTGTTGTTGTGGTACTGTACGATATAATGGCCCATTTGATTGTGTATAATATGATATACAATATCTGTACAGATAATATTATATGTCAGATTCGCCAAGAATGCTCACCGCCATGTTCTCCTTTAACTACAAGTTTCAAATTCTGATTTTTGGAATTTTCGAGTATATTTTAAGACCGCATTTTTACTTAGATTTGATTATACCATAAGCTACATTCAAAAAAGAAGTCTGCAAACAAAATTATCCTATGGTACCTAATACAAACTTCTTAGATATTTTAAGTTGATAAGTCATCACACACACACACACACACACACACACACACACACCTAATTACCTAATTTATACCTAGATATTAGCAAAAAAAAATTGTTAACGTTCATTTATCTAAATTAAAATTCTAACAGGTAGTATATTTTTCATTGAACTAATGGATTAAGTAAAACATAATTCATGAGTTGATGACATACGATAAATATAAGCTATGGGTATATATAAAATATTATGAATTTATGAATACATGTAACACATTTAGTACTCTACAACTCATTTTACTTAATCAATTTTTACAAATAATTAAATACTAATAGATTAACATTTATTACCTAGTACCTACCTACATATTGATTATCATCAAGTTCTCAATATCTCCTAAACCTTCATTGTGAAATATATAAGGCAGTATCTAAAATTTAAAAAGAAACAGTTGTTTGAAATGATATTTACAAAATAGGGGTGAGCAAGTTTGGCGAATCAATATTGCCAAGCCAGGTAATTTTTGAGTGCTGAGTTTATCCGTTAACCCAATCGTAGGTATTTGGCGTAATATCTAAAACAGCAAAATATATAGGTTGTTGAGCTAGGCGACGGCGTTGGTGGTGGTGGTGATAGCAGTGGATAAATTTTATTATATACTTCGTATATAGTTTAGAGACAGTTGACGCCCAGCTACTCAGACCACTACATATTTCGTTTTTGTAATGGATCCAAAAACAAACGACAAACAAAAAAAAAAGTAAAGTATTTGAAAGAATACTTAAACTCACCCGTAATGACAACAGCAACAATAATAATAGTAATATTAATGCACGTGATAAGTTCTGAAGCTTCCTGTTTCCTCGCTATGACATCGCTGCAGTATGCTGTATCTGCTGCAAAATCCAAGATACGTTATATACTTATATACTATTTGTAAAAAATATTATATTGTGTTGTATTATATTATACATACATATAATGTGGTTTGATAAATAAACACAATATAATTTTAATGTCTGTAACATAACAGCTGTGTGATATAGTATAATGACTATTCATATAGCACAATAATAATATCTATATAAAAAATTAAAAAATTCTATAAAATCACTTTATTACCTCTTAGGATCCTCATGCAGCTTCAAGCGTCTTCTAACTAGAACGTATCCAAATACTTTTTATCATTCATTTCTTATATGTCCTAACAAAATTGCCCATACATGACTATTTCCCTGTGTTCAGCCAATTAAAACTTACTTCATTGGCTGATAGAAGAGCAGCTGCAAATATATGTTTTCTACATAAATGTTTAGTTGCCATACCATTTTATCCGTTTCCATACTCCTTTCTCAGTGCCAAATTGTTCCACAAACTATACGGTTTCAATAACCCTATTCATTATAAGATACGCATGGCTAATGATCAATCTACCTTTTTATCATAACCCATTATCTTATTGTTATCTATTTATTAAAATATACTATAGTCTATAATATATGTAATATGTAATTGGGCTTCGCCCGTATTGTTTTAAATAAATAATACGTGTAACGTGTAATTATGTTTAACAAAACAAATAACAACATAATATACTAATAAACGCATTCGATTAATACTAAAGCTATCAATAATAATTATAAGTCTATTAATAATTAATATATCATGTCTATTTAACATTTTAATTTGTAACCATACTAATTTAACATAATATTGTTGTACACTAATAGTATTTGTGTCCACATAATATTATAAATACTTATCGTCTCTTTCGTGTGCGATGACATTTTCTAATTATTGGGATTCTTTTGTATATTTTCAGATACCACTATGAAAGATGTAACTACTCGGTTGTCAAATCTAGTGACCGAATATTACAATCAAAACGTCAAGCTCAATGAAAAAATTACCGAATTGGAGGAACAGATACGAGTTGTCAAATATCGTTCAATGTAAATATTTTGAAAAATTAAATTTAAATATATGACCAAGGTTAATTTTTTTAACTATCACACAATTAACTAAATGGTACGAGAAACAAACTTAATTACATGTTGCGCAAAACGTACATTTTCAAAGCATTCGGTCTACAAAATGTAATACGGATATTGATAATTGAAAAACTTTTTGTTTAAGTATATTGAAAAACGTAACTTTCAAATGTATTAAATGTTTATATTCCTTTCAAAATTTTCCGCGAAATTTAATAATTATTATATAGATGCATTAAAAGGGCGTTTAACCTATATATCTAACGCGGGGCATTTTTCGTTAGCCTATATAACTTTATAACTTTATAAGTATCTATTCGTGCATTGAGTGTTTTGCATAAGTCCTATAATAGTTATTAAAAAGATATTTTAAATATTACAATATGCTCATTTTAAAGAACGTTAAAGCCTATAAAATCTAAAAGGTGAAGAGTAAATATTTATTAGTTCTTTATTTTCGACTCTATGGGAAAAAAACTACAAATCTCTTAGTTTTCTATATAATATATTATATATATTTGTATACGTATTTGGTTTTATTTCGAGATTCCTACCTTGAAGCAATTTCCTGAGGTTTTCTTTTCTTTTCTCTGGGTAAGCAATTTAATTTAATTGGCGTGTCGATAAGATGTACATTTTGATCGATAAAAATTTCAATCGAAGTTCGATGCTTAATATTTTCAAGCAATGAATAACAATTGCCTTCAGGAAAATTCTCATAACGATAATTTATACAACTCTGTCATATAGTCATATTCGGAAATTTGTTCAGAAATGAATAGCATTCTACGATACGCCATTATCTATTGTAATATTTGTCCTTTTTAGCGCCTCCTTTTGTTTAAATTATATTAGATAGACAATATATTATACGCTTAACGTCTCTGTCTCGCCCTACGAACATCAAATAAATAATGAGAAATGGTACAGTGGGCTGGTCTATGTCAAGAGAGGAAAAAACGAATAATATAACTGGATTGCGGGATTATTTACGTTCTTCCGTCCCGCATACTCTTCCACTGCAAAAAGTTTTATTCGCTCTTTTGTATTTATGCATTTAAAGTACTCATTTTTTAAAAAAAAATTCTACCAAAAGTCATTATTGTAAGTGAATGTTATTAAGCGGTAGACAGATTTCTCTGTAGATCGGGACGTTTGTTTACAGTTACTCGGATGTTTTTGGTGGCGGAGGTGGAGTATAATTGCGGTATTATAGTTAAATACAATTCCGAGTCAAAATATTTGCATTCAATTTCATAAATTATTAATAGGTGTACTGCAATATTTATAAAATTATATGCACGAATTGAATGGGTGAATTCATGTTTCAAGGCAATGATAAATTGTTACTGAGCTTGATTTTTCAAAAACTTATTTCAATTTAGATTTTTATATTATTTCTCTAGATTTTAATGTTTTTTGTATTTTTATCAAAAACTTCTGATACATATCACCCGGTAATATAGAATATTATACATTTATAAAATACATCATATTAGATTTATCATCACATTCTCAATTAACAATTTTTGTTTTCAAATATTTTAGAACACATTATGAACGCATTTAATTGTCTTATAATACCTTTATAATGATTTTAAGTTGACTTTTCTTCAGGAATAAAAATACCTTAAAAGTTTAAAGTTACTATAGCTTTTCTATCGACACGGAAATGTGCATTTCTAATAGCAGGCACGTAGCCAGGGTTTTATTTTTATTTTTTATTCTTATTTGTTTACATGATTGGTAAATAAAACATATTATTTTAAATTTTGATAATGTAGGGTTGGAGATCCAGATATCATGGACTCTTCCCTGGATACAAATCTTAGTAATAGATACTTCAATTAGTTTGTTACTTTAGCTTACTTATTCCGTTGCTCAAATTCCAAATTCTTTTTTTTGCTAGTTATATAACAAATTTAGTTTTTGAGAAAATTTCGAAATTACCATTGATTTTATTTAAGTTACCAAAATATGTTTAATCGTTAAATTTACATTTGTTACCTGTTTTTAACACTTTTACTGGTATAGTAATGAGTGATAATAACCACAATATATGGTAAAAAGTAAAAATTAAAAACTAAATAACGATTATTAGTAAGATTTTATTAACAGTAATAAATTATACTTAGGTATAATGGTTCCTATTAATAAAAATTTCAAACATACATAACATATTATTAATATTATAATGGTTTTTTGATTTTTCTGTACAATCTAAAAAAAAAATTTACTAATAATGTAATGAAAATCTTCAAAAAACATAGAAACAATTGCTTTTTCAATTTAAATAAGTAATTATATTTCGATGTCTTTTTACTTTTTAGAACTGATTCAAAATATGAGGATCAACAGGGTTCGAATGTTGAAAATGACTCAACTTCATCATCTAGCCAATCAACTGTATTCGGAACTTATGCCACGAGGAGATCGTTTAACATTCCCAAGAATTCTTGGGCTCGAAGACGTCGTAAACTTAAGTCTACCTGATGTTTAAAAGATGGGCTATCTCATTTACAGGATCCATATGCTTCGGCTTAATATAAACCACGGTGATTAGTGTATATATTCTTAATATTGGATTGTTAAAAAAAATCAACTTCCAATTTTAAGTGAATTGTATACACACGGTTTATATTACATGGATCAGTGTAAGAAATAATTTTTGGATAGTCCACTGAAATGTACATATACAAATATATATATATTATGTAATACATAAAACAAAAAACGTATACCACGACAGATCAACTTTCTAGGATAATTTACGAATAAATTTTTTTGGAAGAATCAAAATATTTTAAAACTAGTATCATGATATTTTCCTAAGCTGAACAAGAGCTTAATAATGATATCAAAAATACTGTAAAATACTCCTACAGAAAAATTTTACCTATAGTCTACATTGTTTTTTTTAATAATAATTTAGCTTAATTCCACGTAAAAAAAAATAATCGAGTTAAAATATTCCCATGATGTATTAAATATAAATTTTTAAAATACCAAAATAACCATAAAGTATGTGCATCACGTTCTTGTGTTCATTTGGTTTGTAAAAAGTAATGTAATAAAATTAATATTTTAATTTTTGATAACACCCAGTACGATTAAAAATTAAATTAAACCCAAATTTAATGATAAGGTATAGTATTTTGTTACATGAGAATCTTATGATATTAAAAGCTGATTTATATAGATTTATTTTTATTGAACATTCAGTATTCCAAACTTAGATACAAAGATGAAACAAATGTTTAACAATTTAGTTATGTAATAGGAAATATCTACTACAGATCATAATAGAATATAAACCCAATTTAATTTACCTTATAACAAAATATATAATTACAAACGTTTTATTGTACATACCAAAACATAAATATGATAAATGCTTTTTGAATTGAGTGACGTAACTATTACAGTTGAGTCCCGTGGACCAACATTTACACCAAATTTGGTCTGAAATATATCCTAATTGAGTTTAAAATGTATTTTACTTCCTAATTTATAGATTTATAGTTGTTGTCAAAACATAACATGTCAAAAAATATATAATTAGAATATTTATTAACGAGAAATCAGACTCAATTAGGCGAATTATCAGACGAAATTCAGACATAATATAATTTCTAATATGGGATTAAACTGTTTGTAATAACTCCCGAATTGAGTGCCATTCCTTGGGAATTCTGTGCATTCATCAACTGTATAAGTTTGTTTCTTTATTGAAATCTTTTAGTTGGCAAACAATTTATTTACACCACGTAGGAAGCACGAAATATAGAAACATGGTGATAAAAAACTTATTTAGAAAAATACCCGAGAACTATTAATAAGCAAAATAGTTCCATATGAATTAAGTATTATATACTTTCAAATATTTTTTTATAATGACAGTTGGACCACATATGTGTTAAATGGTTCAGCGTTAAATTGCAGCTTTTACAATTAGCTATCTATGAAATTACAAAAACTTAAAGTGAATATTAGTAGGATTTCCTTTCTTCGTATTAATTTTGAATAAATCATTCATTGTATATTTACTTTTACTCGTCAGCTATCAACAAGATTCGTTAATTTAATCTATAGCGTAAAATTCCTTTTGATAGTTACTATGAACTTCAACACTGTTCTTTTAAAATCGCCTAATTAATAATAATATTACATGAAATATTATTCACAATTAATCGAATATATACTGAATAAAACTTCTACCCAATAAAACTGTCTAACATTTTTTAACATTTGTACAAATGGTAGATAGACTTAGTACCTACTTAGATGGATCGTAGAGTACATTTTAAGATGTATTTTACTACTTATATAATTTCTAAATTATTTATTAAAATATTTATTTATACTTTTTGTTTGCTATTTCAATTTTGATTTTGCATACACTAATATCAATCACCAATCATAGCTACCTATTGAATAGTGAAATGGTAATTAAAGGCATGTAAATAAAAATAATTCTCATAATGTTCCACTAATTTCTATACCATCGAAATAACTTTTATTTTAGTTAATTAGTGTAATTCATATGTGGTGTAATACGTAATAATGTGATATTATTTTATCCCTGAACGCACTATAAAAATAATATCGACAGCAAAATGTTATTTCTTACATTAACATCACAACGAGTATACAAACGTATTTTTATAACCGTATGCATTTCGTATTAAGTTTGCCATTCGGTGTGTAATTGGTGTGGGACACTCAATAATTTAAAATTGTTTTCTTTCGCTATATTGTTAGTATATTATTTATAAATTATAAATTATTATGTTTGAACATCGGTCTATGTGTTAATTATGGTATGCAGTGATGTTCGATATGGGTAGGGTTACAACGATCATCCACTAAAATTTCAGACGCCTTAAATTTTTCTTGTAGTTGAAATAGATCAATTCATGAGATTCGACCAGTCTTTAGAGAAAAAAAAATTAATTTAAAAATCTTACTATAGAGTATAGACAAACAAAAAAATAACAAAAATTAAGCCCCGCATAAGACCACACTGCAGAGTATAACTACAAAAAAAATACCTATGCAAAGCTCAAATAACAAAATTACAAACTGTTTACAAAACTAGTTTGTAAGACATACGTTCATTGTTGATTTGTCAAATCTGTATATCTATATGTTATAAGTACCTATTATTTTTTTATGCTACACTGAACATGTGTAGTTTGTGTTAACGATATTATCTTATTGTTATGTAGTCATTTGTAATTTGTATAACTATGTAAGCGAATCCACTTAAATTTATACACAGTTATAAATGTTATAATGTTATGTATAATATTATATAGTTTTAAAAGAATTCATACTGTTATTAAAGTTATTGTCTTATTGATATTATTAACGTGTACCTATAGATATGAAATTGCAAAGAGTACGACAAAAATATACATAATATATATTTTTTTTTGTACATACATTGTTTGATGTTTGTTATATACTTATATATAATATATATATAGCATAATATTGTGTCATGTGTTTTACATCGAATGAAACTACGAAATATGTTTAAGTTTTTTACCATACAAAATTAGCTTTAGGAAAGATTTTGTTATTAAAATAAAAAACCCGTGCAGACAATATTGTACATTATACACCTACATGGATTTAATAGGAACCACGTTTTAAGTTGTATTATTATCATAACATAATATATATTATACATACTTTATTATGCATTTTACAATTGTATACATGTGCACCATAAACTTACATGTATACAGTATTTAAATATAAATTACATATAGGTAGCCAAGTAGGTATGTACATAATATTAAATATATTTATAAATACATATTGTTACAATGTTTATATTTCAACGACAACTGCACGGTAAAATTTATATGATAAAATATAACGGTTTACAAATATATCAATTCACGTATATACTTCATTTAGTATTATATAATATCAGTTACCTAGCTATGCATAAGTTAGTTTGTTTAATATATAACTTAAAGTATAAAGTTATATTATATTATATGATGTAAAAATCATAATCTAAAATCCCGGAAAATGGAATAAATCATTTATTTTAATCATTTCCTAAATACCCATAACACAATGTAGAATGTAAATAATATTATTATAGTTTTAAAAGCATCTCATCTTGATGATTGTGACAAAGTTTTATGCTAATAATCTATGATGTACCTAAATCGTACATATATATAGGACATAGATGCGTAGTAAGTAAATAGTACCCATAATATACTTAGGTATATATCTATATTGTATATACCAATATTGTATACAATGTATACAAAGTAAGTAGTTATATACTATAATATACACTATTAGGACAATTAAGTAGGTACATTACAACATATTATGTAGGTAATTACTTACCTATTACGATTTATGGACACGTCCGCATTCGGAACAAATTTTCGGGGAGTTGCTATAAAATAAAATAAATATATTATTACTTTTAATCAAAATATTAAATAACTGCCTAAATGACACAATATATGCTTACACATTTATAAACTAGTTACTTAACTCTCAATTTATAAATAATCATAAACTTATTTGTGAAATAATACCATTTTCCGTATAAACTATAACTGTGTGTACAATGTGTACATAGATAGGTGTCTACAATTAATTAGCTGCCACGTGTAATTTCTTAGCGACAACAAATTTTTAACACAATTAAAAGGGCTTTGTAAAGCCAATAATATGCTGTCTCTGTCAGTGTCTTAAATTTTTTCCTAATGAAGTATCGTGAAATTTAAAACTTTCAAAATGAAAAGTTAGGCGAGCGTGAAAAAATAAAAACTATCGACAACAAACTTTGCTGACTTCGTTGATTGTAATTAAATCAGCTGACCAATATAAGAAGACCCTCAAGCTAAATACATAGGTGCACTATAATCAAGCTAGGTAATACGTATATTAGATGAAACAGGACAGTTACTTACGGTTTTACATTATGTTAAATAAAATATTAAAATAAGTATAATGAATTATTTAATTCCACAAAATACCTATAAGTATAATATGTTTATTAAAATATACCTAATTGTATAAATATATCATATATAATTATGAACTATGAAGCATATTATGCTAGAAATACTGTTCAATAAGCACCTATTTTTTTATACATTATAAGTACATGTTTTTAACTAACTTTAAAAATATATATAGAAAATTAAAAAATAATAATATAAGTAATAATCAAAAGTTTTAGTCTCTGCTATTAATATATTTTTTGATTTACAATAAGATGATATTAAAATCATTATTTTTTGATTAAACATCCAATTTCCCAAAAGTCTAAACATCTTCATAAAAGACATTTTACATAACATTTTGTATGTTTATATTTTTTAACTGCTGTATAAGCACTAACTTATGAGGAATCTTTATTATTTTTTTAAGTTTTTGACCGAAAAAAATATATGTTTCAACGCAAATCAAAATAAGCAGAAAAATTCAAATTTATTTTAAGTTAAAAAGAGTCAAAATATTTTAAAAATTTTAATTTATTCAGAAAACCCTTATATGTATAATAACTAAAATGTTTTCTAGTTTTTTTAAATGTGCTGTGATTTTGCAACTTTGAAAAAAGTTCGGTAAAAAGTAAAATCGATTTTGTCGAAAACTCTTTTAGTGTTAAAATCATAATTTTTCCCTATTTTCTTAAAAGCACTAATTATTATGTAGATCTAATTGTTACCACAAACCCCCTCAAAGTTGAAGATCGAAGCATTATTTCTACTATAGTCTAAAAGATGTTCAGATTTACAAGCACAAAAAAATACCTCATTGTAAAATCCATACATTCATCGCTATGCTCAGAATCTAATATTGTGATAATTTGTTTATTCTTATACGGAAATACGTTTTCGAAAGCTATATCCCGTCATTCAGATGAATCGTGCAGATCTTTTTTTCATGGCTGAACACATTCGTATATTATGGAAAAGCATCAAGAATGACAAGAATGCGTAAGTATTTGTTGGATCATGTGGAAACTCATATGGAAACCACGAATTCCGTTCACAAACTAGATTTTTATGATATCGAAAATAGACCTCAGTTGTATTGTGTGAGATAGAAGGTATTGTACATTTTGATTTTAAATTTTAAGCATTGGCACTAGATACTGAATTTTGTCTATCACGCGATTAGCTGTTTGATAGGGCGAACAACTACATGTTATTCATTGTAGCTATATACAAATAACAAAAGATGTGCTCAGTGCCATAAAAACCGGGTATGTAGAGTGTGAACCGCACACGGACCACAGGCCTCATACTATATTGCAGGGCCTCAAAAAGAGATTATAATACGACCACACAGGTCCTCTAGATTTTGGTTAGCATACAGGCCTCGAGTAGTCTAGTTACGGCACTGGATGTGCTAATAAAGCTATACTCCTATGTGTTTAACACTATTTAAAGTTTTTGTTTTCGAGAGAGCTGCAACAGAAAGCTTTAGTACTGTAACCATTTTCTATGACCATAATACTCAATACCACTTATCAGTGGTATTCTTTTTGAATGCTGAAGTAGTACCTACTTATAAATCAACGATTAGTTTTAAGATAACTTTTTAAGCAAAACTTCAGAAACATTGAAAAATATGGTATTGCAGCATAAGTACCAATCCAATTAACATGAGTTTATGTAAGTAGACCTAATAATCTAAGGTTATATGTGGATATTAAGTTAACAACACGAAATTAAATCTACCTATACTAAATTACTAAACGCAAGTTTATGTTGTGCGCATCGGCACCCTGAGGTAAAAATGACAGAGCATTTCTCTTCTGAACATGGAATAGGTATAATTTTGAAAACCTTAACTTTTATTATTATTTAAAGCATTTCATTGATATTATAATTTAAATATAGATTTATTTATTTTTTTAATGTTTAATTTTTTTATGCTCTTCCCTGATTAATTTCTCGAGGATGCCATTATTGTTCGTATTTTAGAAAAATAAAACAAATAACGTACTGCTGAAATCATCTTAAGCTCTTAAACGTCAACCATTTAATAGTTAAAAAATTAAACAAATCTTATTATTAATCTAAGACAGTGTTAAAAAACCATAACTGCAGCGCTATGTAGTTACGAAACACGAAAATATATTATGTACTCAGTGTAACTATTACCTAATAGTTATAAACAAAGCTGCTACAGATGGCGCTATATACAGTTATATTCAATCATTATTCTTTGTTAGTGACTTGTCAGAACTACCATCGACCTAACACAATAACTACTACATCCTACATCCTTAACCTTAGCAGTAATGTATAAAATTATATAATATAAATTATCATGGCATGCCAGTTACCTATCGGTGAGACGGTACCTATCTATGAACTAACAAGTTGCTCTCTATTGACAAGACGTACAGTAACGTAATGTACGTATAGACTCTATAGAGTGTAGGAAGTGTAAATTAATTGAACTTACTACTTAATACTCAAAATACCAATATAATATGAATTTATTTAAAAAAAATAAAAAATGAGCATTCAAATAGGTACTTCATACATTATCATTTTATTAGTAGGTATGATGATTCAACTTCTCGAGTCAAAAGTTAAATAATTTTCAAAGTAAATCTAAAAATCTAGCCTTGACCTTATGGCTTGTTTATTTTGAAAATTTATCTATTTCGTGCTTCATTATTATTTAGCACATTTCACATATTGTTACCAGTTAACCCCGCAGCACAAACATATAACCAAAGTATAATGTATTAAACTATACACTATAATATGATGCTAGGGGTACCCAAATACAGCTTGCTAGGTAAATTTTACCCACAAAAATACAAAATAACATATATTCTACTCACCTAAAAAAAAATGTATCGTGTGTAAGTATACTAAATTAATATTTCTTCTTTTTCTATAACAAGTAATCACTACCTATAAAATCGTCAATTTCATACGTGAAAATGAGTCACAGCGTTATCGTTGTTCCATTGTCTAATAATAGAAATTACATTATCATGTTTATTGTATCGCGCGAACACTAATATATCCTCATTGATATCAATTTAGTTCTACATTACTAAATAATCTTAAAAGAAAATGTTTTAAATTCTCGGCCCGCCAAGATTTTTTTTTATGACCTCCAATGGAAAAAAAGTTGTTTACCACAATGGTCTATGCGGTGCACAGTGGTTATAATCTTACCATGGTTACGGTCATCATAAAATAAACGGCCCTTATCTCGATTTCGTCATTATCACTGCAATACACCAATGCAGCAATACCGCATCACTGTCAGTCCGCACAAATCACATCACAATAAAATTCACAATTCATCAAAGCGTCTACAGTTTATACTTAAGATTTGAAATAATAATATTGTTTTAATTTGAAAGTCAAGTACTCGAGTGTGTGTTGAACTAAAAATTATCGATAGTGAGTCTTAATAATTTCGACGAGATTACATTGTTGTAAGGGTAATTATAATCACAAAGAAAAACTATTTGTTACTAGATATTGGTAGATACCAGTCCGGCATACAACGAATTATATTATTAAGAATATGGCATCATTGAGATCTATCCAAGTATGTATACTTTTTGTTCTATGATCAGTGTCACAATAATCGAACAATGATTGTATTTCTCTCTTTATATTTAAGCGTTCTTTACGAAATCCCCAGGCTGGAGCTATAATAGATCCAATGCAAGTAGATGCACCTCCTGAAGAAAATGACAACAACGAAGATGAATCGTACGAAGTGGACATTGATTCATTTGTAAGCACTGACAACATTTTTTACTAATGATTGTTCTTTCTCATTAAGCTATGTTATTATTATTATAATTATTATTATGGACTTTAGGATCTTGAAACATATGCAAACAGTTATACTGGGCTAGCTCGAATTTATAGGCTGATGTATATAGCTGACCATTGTCCAAGATTGCGACCTGATGCATTACGATTAGCCATTTCACATGTTATTAAAACAATGAATGCTAATCTGTATCAAGTGCTACACCATAAACTTCAACAGTGTCAAGGGTATAATAATTACATACTATACATTTGTTTAAAAATTAATTAAACATTTTTTTATGTAATAGAAATATACTACCAGATGTTACCGGAGCTAATCCGATAGACACGGGACTTCCAGTGTTCAATTCTGCTTGGGTAGAAACTACAAATCAAAAATCAGCTATGAAACTTGAAAAGCTAGATGGAGATCTTAAGAATTACAAAAGTAATTCAATTAAGGAAAGCATTCGTCGTGGTCATAATGAAATTGGTGATCATTATGTCAATTGTGGAGACCTCATTGAAGCAACTAAAAGTTACTCAAAGGCTCGAGATTATTGTACTAGTTCCTCCCATGTCATATCAATGTGTCTTAACATAATAAAAGTATGCACCTTAATATATCATATAAAATTTCATTATTCTGGTGCTCTTTTTACATATTATAAAATAAATATTTATCAACTAACATTTTGTAAATTGTGTTTGGTGTTGATTGTATTGTACACTCGTATCATTTTTGGCTTTTTCTACTTAAAAATTTTAAATTTAGGTTTGATAAAAAGATTTTATTATTGTTCTTTGCAACAAGTGTGCCTCATTATGTCTCAAATGAAATAAATTATTAGTGATGCTCTATTTGTTAATATATTTTTATATTTTTTTAGTTTTTGAAAATGTATTATATTTAGGTACATATTTCTAATTTCTATGTAAAATTTATTAAAATGATTCTATTTATTCACAGGTTGGAATTTATCTACAAAATTGGTCACATGTTATCAATTACATAATTAAAGCTGAATCTACTCCAGACTATACAGAAGTATTAATTGTTTAAAATTATAATTTTATATTAAAAATATTAATAATTTGTGTTTGCATTTTTAGAACTCTGAACTCCAGACTACATACAGTTCTACTCTTAAATGTATGACTGGCTTAGCTGAATTAGCTGGTCGTAAGTACAAATTAGCTGCTCAAAATTTCTTGAAAACAAATCTTGATTATTGGGATTCTTGTGACGTAATGACACCTAATGACATTGCAATTTATGGAGGACTTTGCGCATTAGCTACTTTTAGCCGTTTGGAACTTCAAAATAGTGTGATTTGCAATAAGTATGTTATATAATATGAACTATGAATTATTATTATATACAGGGACACACTTTCAATAAAAAAACGATGGTAGCTGGTACCCCTCTATTTTTATTATGATGTTGTCTTATAATTATGAATACCTATTATTATTAAAATCTTAATTAACATGAAAAAACTTGGTGGTGCTAAACACACTTAAGCCCCCTCCTCCAAATTATGCCATGATTAAATGTATATACATCTACTAAAATAAAAATTATTATTTAATACACAAAAATAATTTAATATCTCATTAAATTAGTTTTTTATGCATTAAAATACATGTTAGGATTGTATTATTGTTCAATTGCATTATAGATTGTATTACTTAATGAATTACTAAAAAAAATCTCATTATACTATAAACAAATTTAATGAAATTCGTAACACAAAAAGTACCAAAAATGTATTTAGAAAGCACCCAGTACCCTCCCCCTTAAATACGGCCTTGGTACTTTCTATGTTAAGAGACTGAGATACTCAACAACAAATATATACAACCACAAAAAAAGAGGTTTTCTGGTTAATATAATGATTAATGAACATTATTTCTGTTGGCTTCTATCTCACTCTCTTAAGCCTTGGTTATACCTTTTCCAATATCTATCTTTTTCTCTATAACTCCTAATTTATAATAATTATAATTATTATTATGTAATTTTATATATTTCTATCTATGTTAAACTATATTGTATTTTTTTCTTATGCATATACTATGTTACTGCAGTGCACTTATTCTTACTATACCTTATTCAAAATAAGACTGTGACCTGGCGGCAAACAGTTTACGTCTGCGACAATGTCAGACACTTAGTCCCCACCTAGTTAAACAATTCCAATTGGGTATGCTAGCACTGTGGAACTAGGCCTTGCCAATGTGCACAAATTGACCACCAAGTCACGGTCTTATTTTGAATTAGGTATAAACAATTAACATACTCAACTATTATAACTATTAATTTAAAAAATTAATATTTTTATGAAACAATGCCAGAAAGTACATACTTTTTTTTAAATTATTTATTCATTTAAAATATATTAATTCAGTATTTAATATATAGTATTATATGTGTATCAAAATTAATATTTATAATTTTGCTAACATTTTGGTTTTATACAATATATTTTGTCCACAAGCCTTAAATATATAGATACTTTATTTACAGTATTATTATTTTCATTAAACAGTTATCACCATGTATATAGCTTAAGTTTTTTTATAGCTCATTCAAATTATTCCTGGAACTAGAACCTGAAGTACGTGATGCGATTTTCAAGTTTTATGAATCCAAATATGAAGTCTGTTTAACAATTTTGAACAAAATAAAAGTACTAATAATTTATTTATGCATTCCTATCATATAGTTTGTTGTTATAATTATAAATAGCTATAAAACTATGCAATATATTTAATTTTAGCCTATTTTACTCCTTGATATGTACATTGGATCTCACATAAACCAGCTCTACTCGAATATAAGAAGCAAAGCCATGATTCAATATTTCTGGTAAACAAAATATTTAACATTTAAATCATTTTTTTTAATAATACTCAAATTTATAATTGTTTAGTCCATACGACTCTGCTGACTTAAGAAAAATGGCATTATGTTTCAATACACCATTGCCTGATTTGGAAAATGAACTTATGCAACTAATTTTAGATGGACACATTAAGGCTCGTATTGACTCCATTAATAAAGTAAGTCTTATTATACTTGACTTAAAACTTTTGAATTAAAATTGGCTTATTCTTTAATATTTAAAAAAACGGAAGTTGCTCTGCTGTATAGTAGATTTTAAGTATACCTTATTATTCAATAGGTGTATTCAATTTGAATTCAACATACAATCAATAATAATGAGTGGAGATGGTATTCATATCTATCCTTTTAGAATCTTGTATTATGTTTTCAAATTGTTTAACCAACCAAAACTTTTTTCAATATTTATAGAAAAATAATTTATGAATTTCAAATTTCAAATTTCTTTTAATGGCACAAAATGGAACAAAACATTTTTAAAATTATAAAATATATAGAAAATACAAGTATAAATTGTATGACTTCTTATGAATATTTCAAGTACCTATCAGTTATTTGTTTTTAATTGCAATAGTTTATGTCAAAAATTAATAGTTAGTACACAAATATACTATTTTTCACGATTATTAATATAAGTATAAAGAATATTTTACTTTTTAACCCGCCAAAGTATAATTTAGTTCCAACTTGCATCAGCAAACAACTTCAAAGTTAACAAAATATTTTTACTGCTTCAAAATGACACTAAAAAAAATGTTTATTAAAACTAAGCTATATTTTAAATTTTTCATATTAGTGTTGCTTTATACATAAATGCTATTATTTGACTTGTTGTAATTTTGTTGTTTTAGATCCTTTACGCTAAGCATCCAAATCAAAGAGTTGAAACATTTGAGAAAGCTATGTCAATGGCTCAACAATACAGTAGATATATGCACATTTTAGTACTGAAAAGTCAAATTATTAAACACCAGTTTAATTCAAAACTAAGTAAATCCGAACGTCTCTCCAATATTGGGAAAACTATTAATGTAGATTTTGTAAAAATATCTGGATAAAAAATTATTTACGTCTTATAATATAATTATCATAATATATGAAGTACTTGGATTGTATAATAATGTTGTCATTAAACATAACAAACTTAATACACAAATATTATTTTTATCAATAATTGTATTTTTGTAAATTAATAGATTCGCAGAGCAATATTATTGATGTAATGTGTATATACTCTTTTTTTTTTTTTAATTACAATTTGTATTTATAGTTTAAAATATTAATTTGTATAACATATTTAAGAAAAGTCAATCTGATGATTGAATGTGGATAACTGATAGAAATTATGATACAAAATGAATAACCAGAAAATATTCCCATTGGTTAAAAATGTTGTAAATGTTTCAACAAAATATTTTTTTTACATTTAATTTTACAATAAACGACCACTTCCTAGTTTATAAAAATATATAATTTGTCAATTACAATGATTGATATAAATTGAGTCTTAAAATAATTGCTTGTTTTGTTCTTTATTCACTTATAAAAAGCATATTATGCAGATACAATTTAAAAAAAAAAACCAACAATTTTAAAACTATTATTATAATATATGTGTATAGTATTAAATTACTAAATTAAAATTTTTTTATGGCTATTGCGGTAGATGATATTTACGTGGTTGTTGATTACAGAATGCAGTATAGAGAATACACACTGTGATTGTAATACATTTTTATTGGGTGAAATCTATTATTTGGATATTATATTGAATATTTAAGATAGTAAATTTTATTGGTACCTAGGCGAGGTACAATGATAATTTGGGCAGTTAAAGATAAGGTATTAAGGTGAAGAATGTCACTGATCGGGTGCGAGTATGTTATGAATAATATATAGGTATATTATTTTATAAAAAAAAAAGTTATTACCTTTATATTGATTATTATTTATTTTTATGGCATAAATTATATTATAATGTATTTTATAACAATTTGTGATAAAAGTAATGAAATGTGTAGTGTACCTATAGTATCTATAAAGTATACTGTTTGCATGGTCGAATTTGTTAATCAATGCATTTGCTGTTTGTAGTTGTTTAGTGTATATACTGATAAACAGAAAAGATATTATAGATAAACAACAATACCAATTATTATATAACACTCTTACTTCAGAGCAATTAATAGGTTTCTAGTTTTTACCTACAAGTCTAAAAAATACCTATAGGATAATTAAAGATGTTTAAATGTTTTTAACAATTTAAATATTTACCTACCTAGTTGAATTTTTTTGTGTTTCCGTCATGAGATATTGGAACTCAATAATGTATTATGTGTTATATTCAACGAAAATAGTTACCTACTGTAACTGCTCAATTATTTGTAAAAATATTTCAAAATACAACTTAATTTTCTAAATACTCACAAACTGGTAGAATGTACATTTTACAATAGAAAAAGTTCTGAAAAGTAAAACCAAAATTTTTGAAAACATTTATGAGGGTGCTTTAAAAATTGTTAATTGGGAAAACAAGAACTAAGAAAATAAAAATATTGATTTCTGAGTCCAAGAATAATTATTGTATGAGTTAAAACAAATAAATTTTGGTTAAAAATCAACGTAATATAATATGTTATTTAACTAGATAATAAATGATATTATATTATTATAATAAATGTTTAATAATCTAGACTCTAGAGACATCGCTTAAACTTAAATGATAAAAACCAACTTACAACTGATCTTTTGTAAGTACTTTGATTATAAATATTTTAAATAATTTTAACCAGAGCTTGCAGCTTTTTAAAAAAACATGATTCACGTAGGTAAATGTATTTGAAAATGACCAAGAATTAAGAAATATTAAATTTTATTAAAAATGGCTAAAACTTAAAAACTTTAAATTCGAGATTAAGAATTTACGTAAAACACATTACAGAGATTTAGAGAAGAATCTATAAAAGTGAAGAAGAAGGAATATCGGAAAAGTATTCTACCTATATAATATCGATCAACAACAAGGGCGTATTTGAGGGGGGGAATTCGCCCCCCTACCACTCGTATTTTTTCTATATAATACATTGATTTAATAATTAAATTTGGTACTCATATTTTTATTTATTTACGTGAAAAAAGAAAACTTAGTTTCGCCCCCCCCCCCCATGGCCTTGACTCAAATACGCCCTTGGTCAACAATGTAAGTAAGAAGTAAGAACAGTAATAAACTAATAACGTTATGATTGGATATTTTACTGCTTAAATATTTAAATAAGTACTTACCACTTTAGTACTTTGCACGTTATAAAATGTAGCTAGTACTCAAATGCATATTATAGTTTATTTATTGTACCTACATAAATAATAATACCTTCAACTCAAGTTGAACGCAAAAAAGTTTTTCTACGTTAAGAAACATAATAACTTGTTTGACTAACAAATATTTGGAAACTATCAAGTTTCACGGTACCTATATAAATAAAAATTTATCTATTTGTATACATAGTCGTATAAAAAAGACAGACTTTATTATACAATACATACAAACAAATAATTGATTTCAGATTTCTGATGTAAAAACTCCGCATCAAAAGTTGTAGGTACAATGATTAGTGATTACCACCAATAATTTGAAACCAAAACATTACATCATAAAACAACTTATTCATTTTAAAAAGTTATTTGAAAAACGAATTTTTATCACTATCATTGTTTTCTTTATAGATCATATTATTTTATTATTCATTGAATAGATACTACCTATATGGAACTATTACTTTATTTACATGATTATACAATTATCAATTACCTACTTTTAGACTCTAATAGTCTAATTTATTATAATTTAAAGTAATTACGCATAAATAACTAATAATAGTGATAGATTTATATATACCTATTATACCTATAGTATATATACAGTCAATAATCCAAAGACAACAATACAATTTAGTAACTATTTAGTTTTTTAAATATGAAGACTTCTCGTAGGTACGAATTAATTGTTTCGATATTTTATGATGCAATTATACATATTTAAATATTTTTGTTTTAAATTATTCAAATAGTTAATGGTAGTAATTGTTGACTGTTGTACCCATACAACTCTAACCGGACATTTGTAAGCGAGTCATAAAAATTTCAACGACTGCATATTTCAATGTCGTGTTGCCTATGGAAGGCCGTTATATTTATAATAATATTAACATCGTGTTATTTTTCATACCCATTAGAGATATTATTGAACACAGCACATAGCTATAATAAAAAAACTAAATGTAGGTAATTCGAACTTTGAATAATTATAAAAAAAAAAAGTATGACAATATATTTTTAATATTACGAATTAAGATATTTTTCAATTGACAGGTAAAAATTGGCCAACTTATTTACTTACGATAAACCTATTATTGTATTACATTTACAAGGTTTTTTACTCGCAAACAAAAATGTAATCAGACCTATATAAATCAAAAACAATTATACCTAATCATTTTCATTCAGAAACCCCCTTAAAGTTGAAGATCGAATCAGTTTTCTATTAAAAAGATGTACACATTATAACAAGGTAGGTATATGAAAAATAAGAACATTGTACAACCAATACATTCATCGCTTTGCCCAAATCTATTCGCGTTTAAGTTGATTAAATTAGAGAGATATCAACAATTTTTTACCTATGTTTGGTAATTTATATTTATAGTATACATTGGTTACATTGTAAATATCTATCCGGAATCTGAGCAATATTATGATTGTTACTAGTTGCGTTTTTGTGTGTTCAACTGTATAGTAACAGTCATATTATTTTATTATACAAACAAAATTAATAAAAAATATATTTTTAAATACTTAGGTACCTATTACAAAAAACTATTGAAAAGTCAACAAAATGTGTATTTGATTTTAAACGTACATAACACATAATTGCTAAATTAAATTGCCTTAATTGTGTTTTATTCGTGGTATAAATAACATCAACTAATCTACATTAAATTGTAGAAATCACTACTGATTTTTAATAACATTAAAAATGAACGGTTTAGTAACTTATATTTTTTTTATTCTTCAATACATAACAATTTCAGTAAATTCTTATAACTGCAGTAGTAACGCATATCAATATACACTAAAAGAACGTTATGATTCAAATTCAAATATACGTAAGTATAATGAGTTTATATATTTAACTTAAATATTTAGAAAATAAAAAAACAACAATAACAGATATCATATTACCTACCTAATGCATTTCAATAACAACTATAATAAATTAATAAACAATGTTATTAGATATTAGATGTATCATTTTTATAGATATAATGTTTACAGTTAGGTATTGAATTATTTATATGTATTATCATTGATTATAGAATAGACTGTTATATTTTATAATCAATGCTATTACAAAGCTGATCTAAATAAAATTTTGAATTTAAAAGTATTATAACACCTATAGTTGCTAAGTATAAAAAAATTATATTTTTTTAAACAATATGATATTTTTTGTGTATAACATTATATTATATTATGATGCATAATACAAAACAATTAATAACTGATGGACCAAATATGTAGTATATATTATTTATGTTTAAGGCATTTTCCATGTTCCTTTACTTGTATTATTGTAGAAAGTTAAAAAAATACCAATATTGTTATTGTTATATTATTTAAAAGCTGATTCAATATTGTATACGCTAAAGTCATACAATATTCGTTGAATAGATAGTAAAATCAATAATTAAAAAGTTAATTTCATCAAAAGATTAAATATTATTTAATTATCTTCAATTTTTTTTTAAAATTAAACATTGACATAAATAAAAAACTATTAAGAAAATCTGTTAATATAAATATTTTAATGTTTTTTTCAACTTCTATGACTGAGGGAATGCTTTATTTATTATTAACTTAAAATGTCTTAGGTACCTTATAATGTTCATTGTTTAATAATTATAATATTTATAAACTTTTTAATATTGAAGTTAGAGCATTATAACGTAGAAATATTATATAGTTTATTTTTTTGTTTTTCAGAAAGCATTAAATCATTGTTTTGGCATTCAGGTGGTGTGGACGAGAGTGGAGATTATTGTGAAGATCCCTCGAAATTAATAAATAATATGCTACTAGATGATATAATCAACAATGATATTTTATCAACACTAAGTAAGAAAATATTAATATAATACCGTTTAGCCTAGCTCCTATAGAAGCATTTGACACTTAAATTATACTTATAAAATATTAACAAATAGGTAACTAATACAATTTAGATAATAAAAACATGGTTATCGCCTTATTGGGTTTTCTAATTTTTGCAAAAACCGTTGTAGCGACCCACAACAAAATAAAATGTGATTAGATTTATTTCTTGTATAAGGAATATTAACAATTTAAAACGTACATAATGTACAAGGTCGAAAATGTCAACAAATATGTTTAGTTACCTATCTAATAATACGTAACATAAAGAAAGTGAAAATAAGTAAAATGGTAAATTTTAATATTTATATTTTAGAATTATCTATTCAGGTGAATAATTTATACATAGGTAACTAAAAAATATTAACTGTGGTGATTGTAGAACAAAAAAAAAATATAGGTGTAATACTTAATACTTTATTTATGTATGATTTCTGAGTACTCTGGACTAACTAATAAATCCTATAGTTATGCCCATGTAAAAAATAGCTAGGTATAAAGACATAAAGCCGCGCGTAGAATCATAAGCAAAGATCCTGTAAAATAATTGAGATCTTAAAAATATTTGGTAGCAAATAGATTCACGAGCCTTGCCCCTACAATTTCAACAATTCGATCAACAATCAATTCCAATATAAATACTGAACAGAATAAATAAAATATTTTTCAGAACTTAAGTATCATATATTTTTAAATGTTCTATTTAAGTTATGGTATAATAACTCGTGTTAATATTAATTATAAATTTTAATTTTGAATCATATGTGTAGGCAGTGGTGGATACGAGGGGGGACGATGGGGCGATCGCCCCCTCCTTGGGCTGTATTTTTTAATTGTTATATTATAAATTTATAAATTATAATATTGGGCTGGAACTCACTGAAAGCCGATATTTCATTTGTGAAAATCCCCCCCCCTGGGTGACTTCTGGATCCGCTACTGTGTGTAGGTACAATATATTCTCAAAAGTTCTATTCAAATTTATTTTACATTATAATATTTTAGAACGAAATTAAACATGTGAAATATAATTCAGTTCAACATTTAAACCATCCATTTAAAATAAACAAGATCTAAAAAAAATCCTTTCACCAAAATATTCACTATATAATAATTCTTTTCTATGTTTCAAGTTTTATAAAATATGTTACTCGAATAATCAACATTTTTTTGTTTTTTCTTCATTGATATGGTCTACTAATTCCTAATGTTAGGAATTAACAATTTTGATCAGGCAATTTCGCAATTACCTAAATCGCATCATCGAAATATTGAACATACATAAAAACTACTTTTCAGCAGCTTTAAGCTATGGCCTAGAATTTATAATTATGATTAAATAATAAATTCTGAATACAAATTAAATATAACTAGGTAAACAGTAGGTATGCCATTATGCCATTATGCCTTTAAATATTACCTACACCCTATTATATCTAAATAAATATTTAATTGAAAATGGTAATCAAACATTACTATTGACATTTATGTATGAATAAGTATTTTTAATGATATTTTATCGTCGATATATCATATATGTTATATGTTTCCGCTTGTTATTATTGTAGTGTCGAGTTAATAACGTTATTTTTAACGGATGAGGCAAAACCTATTATAGGAGATTCTTTTATCATGGACTCTCATTATTACAAAAACTATAGTATCATTTTGAAAATATTTCTTTTGTATAATTTGTTGTAAGATTAGAAGTAAACCTTGAAAACAATATTTCTTAGGTATAAATGTATAATATAATGAATAATATAATATGTATAAGTGTATAAGTATAATAAACATCTTTATTGTGTAATATTTAAAATATATTTAATGAAATAGTTCATTAGGTAGGTAGTATATGTTTAGGACCGGGCCGATCAATAGAGGCGCTTCTGGAAAAATAAAAATTTGAGCTTTCACAAAAAAAAATTAAATATTAAATTATTTTTTATATTATTTACATATAAGAAAAATCAATGTTTATTTTAAAACCTAAGTTTATTATCTTAATAGTTGGAATAATAACATTTTAAAAATACTTCTAATTTAAATTAAAGGTAAAAATATTAAATAATGAAATTAATTGATTTGTACTGTCTAACTTGGTATGACTTTAGCGACAAATTCTAAAAATTAGTATCACATAAACAAAAATTGTACAAAAAAATGTAAATAAAATAATACAAATAATACTGCAAATGTAATACAATTTAGTACAATGTTATTAAAACATCAACTTTTCTGGTTTTTTTGGAAGTAAATTTTTTGATAATTGAAGTGTAGTCAATCTAATCATCTAAATGCAATTTCTTGTTCAATTGAAAGTATGGATAAATTTGATAGATGTCATTGCAGTCCTATAGTTCCTATCATTCGGTTCCAGTGATCGTTGATAATCGTGAATGAAATAGTAAATTTGGAGTTTAATTATAAAATTCTAAGTGTTAAATTTATAATATAGTATTAATCAAATCTCGTGTAATAACAGATATTAGTACTTATATATTAAAATATTTTGGTTTGGATTTTCAAATTCTAATTTAATGATATCAAATTTTGAGTTCCCCTGGCGGCTGGCTGGCACCCTGTATCCACCGTGTAACATGATTACCTACCTACGTTCTACAAATAGCAGACGGAAAAATTCTGTTTTTTAATCAATCCGTAGATTAACTTTTCGTTTAAGTAAATATTTGATGATGGGTTTGTGTATTTATATTATTTACTTTTCATGAAATCGCAATAAATAAGAATAAAAGATTTCAAAAGCCAAGCCAATCGTTTTTTTTTTATATTTATTTAACTTAAAGTATAGTAGGTATCACACTATTACCTACTATATTTATTAAAATATGGGTGCACTAATGTTACTAAATACGTTATTTTTACACGTTTTCTCCCTAAATACATCAAGTATTCTAACCCATCTCAACGGCCACCGAATTCGGGGCGTACAGCATAATATTAGTACGACCCTGCCTAGAACCTATAACTTGTAAGTCGAAATAGACATGAAAATACCTAAAATTCAAAAAACTTTTATTCATCGCTTAGCGGTAAACGGTGACTCGGGCACGTAAGGACGTGTAGAGAGAGTAAGGACTAATAATATTATAACGGTTGGCGGAGGGTCGGCGTTAATGATATTTTTGGGTAGCCTTAAAATGGCTGGTATATTGAAAAGTTAAAAACACCGACGAAGAAAAAGCGGTTCGATCGGCGGCGAATAATACCGCAAACGCGACCGGCCGTATCGATCGTACTCGGCGCGCCGAGAATTTCACGTCCGTCGGTCGGGCGACACTGCGCCCGCAACGGGTATGGTGGCAGTAGTGACGGGGTCCCCGTCCCGCGGCTTTTCACCGTACGGCTGCAGCAATGGTGCGGACGGAGCAACAGCGCAGGGCCCGACGACTGGTGTATTACTCTATATACATATTGTCATAGTTTTCAATGGTAGGTATTGCGCTCCGTATGCCGTTTTATTGTCCCCTCTCCGCGTCGCCCGATCATCAACCGTGTCGGCGGCCAGCAGCTGCGCCGCCGACACCGCACCCCCCGCCAGCGCAGTCCCCTCCGACCGGCGCGCGCACGCCGCCGAACGACCGCCGTCGGCACCCTCCGCCGGAGACGACGACGGCGGCCGGCGGACCCGTCGAAAACCGATCGGCCCCGCAGAGTATTGCCTCTACGATCGGCCCCCCCCTCTACCCCGCGCGGCGCTTTGTTTCCACGTCCTCGACGTCGTGCGTGTGACCGGACCGGCGCGCGCACCGACGGTTACCACCACCGCGCACCATACACGTACAGTGGTACCGACCATGGCGCTCACCGCTGTGTGTGTGTGCGTGTGTACTGTGCGTCCGCGTGTGTGTGGGTATGAGCCTCGTCCGTCGTCATTCGAGTGTGTGTGAGTGTGACCGTCGTAACTCGGCTCCAGATATTATAATATTATTGTAATACTATCGAGTGTGTAACGTTTCGGCTGGCCGGAACGACGATAACGACGGAGACGTTCATCAGCCGTAATCATTAGTAAATACATCGAACTGACGGCGTCCGGCACCATCACGGAGCGCAGACAGCCCGAGATGCAGTCGCAGACTCATCATCAGCTCCCCGGAGCCACGGTCATTCTGAAACTCGAAGAAAACGCTTCGGCCGGTAAGTGTCGAGGCCATGTCGACGTTACTTTAATACAATACCGTCTCACCGCGTCCCGCGACCGAAAAACCGTACGAATATCATTGAATTACGATGTATCGTGTTGTCGTCTCGTCATTAATCCGAAATCCGAGCGTGTTAGCGTGTAAAACACGGGATCGTTGCTGATAGCGCGATGACGGGGGGGCGACGACGATGACGACGAGAAGCGTTCGGCTCGCGAGACCCATGCACATTGCACGGCGTGTACTGATGCGCGCGTTGACCGACGGAAATCGTAAGGTCTCCGTCGTCGATCGTAACCATCGATAATAAATATTATCATAATTCATATTATTATTGTTTATACATATATATATATGTCTTATATAGTACAGTAGAACCCTAGAGGTACCCTATTCTAGCCATGCGATATTCGATCCTAACATCAAACGTATTGTTTAGGTATAATAGTCTTTGACTTTTATCAAATCGGTTATCGACCATCCGTTGTAATTTTTTATCGCAATGAATGATTGCAGTCGATAGTCGATGGTTTTTTTTGTGTAATTTTCATCGAACGTTCGTCCGACTCTAACATTGGATCACACTCGTCGTTGCACACTTACAAGTCACCACTCACTCACTACTACACGCTCTCGTATTCGGACCTTTTTGTGTTTGTTTAACGCACTGCGCACGTGATGACGGCTTATTAGACGTCCATACTCCGTACCGATATTATCTGTCGGTGCACTCGTACACTACTCAAACTTACATTGCCTTTATTGATTTTTTTTTATATTTTATTATTATCAACGTGTCCACTGGCACATAACAATTAAAATGTTCTTTATTCCTGACTTTTTTCCGATCAACAAACCTCCGAGAGCGGCGAGAGCTGTGTACGTCAATCACGGTTAGTATGTAAAACGTATACGAATGCAACAGATGTTGTATACCGAAACCGTAGGGTTGACGTTTCTCTCGGCTTTTAGCTGCATTTCATTACGCTCTACTCTGGTACTTATCTAGCTTTGTGTACAAGGCAGTTATAGATGTTATTGCTGCTTCGACACAATTCCATTTTAAGTATTTAATACTGAGTGCTGCTGACATTCGTTTCAGAACCTCAATATTTGGAAATGCAGGAGCTATATATCAACGTTATGATTTAATCTAAATTTAAGTTTATCTGTGTTATAAGTTTTTATTTTTTCCAGCTATTTGCGTTGACAGAATGATAATTAATCATTTCGTATATTTTATTTTTCTCGTTTATTGGAGAATAATGAATAAACTTTTAGTTTTAATCTTGTCTATCAGAAAATTATAGTCTATAACTTTCAAACGTAGATAATATTAAGGTTATATAAATAATAGATAGTGAGTTGTTTGTTGCAAGGTTGTGTTGAGGACTTTTCGATTTTGTCATTAACTGTCTTAAGATTGTTGGTGAAAGCTAATTTTGTATAGTAATTGATTATGCAACTTATTATTTAAATTAATTTGTTATTGCAACAAATTTGTCGAAAGTCATTAACGCAATTAAAAACTTGGTATATTTAAGGTATCAGTGATTTTATTGATGTACATTGACTATAAATTAAAATATATTGTGTGCACAATGTTAACTTATCTAAATTCTATGCCTATAATTTTTGAAGAGTTTAAAAAATCTATTATTTTTAATTGTACCTACCCGTCAAACAACTTAGGTATATATTATTAAACTTTATAGGTACCTAGTCGTAAAATGATGAGAGAAAAAATATATTGTATAATTTTTGTGTAACACAAAAATTAATAAAATTGATCAACACTTATAAATTTACTATTTTATTTAATGATAGTGGTTTTTTAATTTCAATAAGACATCTGATGCTTCTTTTTGCTTTCTATTTTTGATATCATCCTTAAAACTATCAAATCTAAGTATTCGAACTTATTCACCTAGAACATCATCCCCCATGTTGTTCGCATACAATTTATAACTTCAACTTAATTTATGCAGTTACCTATTATATTTTACTTTGTTTGAATAATTGATAAAAGTGTCAATACATTTATAATTTTTGTTTAGGTAGATGATTATTGGAGTAATTTTTGAATCTAATAAATTTAATTTTTTTACAGGATTACTAGAATTAGCACATAGAGAATACCAATCTGGAGATTATGAAAGCTCTGAAAGACACTGTATGCAGCTCTGGCGTCAAGAACCTAATAATACTGGTGTACTATTACTTTTATCATCAATTCATTTCCAATGCAGGCGTTTAGATAAGTTAGTTCAGACTTAGGTTAAATATAAGCTTTTTTTTAATTTTTAATTTTCCTTTAGATCTGCCCAATTTTCATCAATGGCTATCAAACATAATCCATTACTAGCCGAAGCTTACAGTAATTTAGGAAATGTTTTCAAAGAACGTGGACAACTTCAAGATGCACTTGATAATTATCGTCATGCTGTACGTTTGAAGCCAGATTTCATTGATGGTTACATAAATCTTGCTGCTGCTCTAGTAGCTGCTGGTGATATGGAACAAGCAGTTCAAGCGTATGTTACTGCATTACAGTATAACCCGGTAAGTTTTAATTTTAATTTAACTTTAATTTCCTTTATAGAATTAATAATTGATTACTTTAATTTATTTAGGAATTGTATTGTGTTCGAAGTGATCTTGGAAATTTGTTGAAAGCATTAGGCAGATTGGACGAGGCTAAGGTAATGACAAATACTAATTGTATTGCTTAATTAATTTTTCAGGTGTTCTGTTGTAGATTGGTCACTGATAAAAAATAGTATACATTTTTCTGAATAATAGTTTTTTTTATTTTAACATCTCAAGACCGCAATTGGATTTCATCTATTGCGCGAATTATGACTGAATTTTTTGAAACAAAAGAATGAATGAATTTTGTTAGCTGTGGCTTTATTATTCTTCATTGATTGGTTCAAAATGTTCTGTATTATCAAAATAATTTTATTCCGTGAACAATAATGTATTTTTTTTGGTTGTTTGCGGAATTTCAGTTTTAATCATTATGTATGTTTTTTTTTTTATTATTATTAATAATATTTAAATAAATATATATATCCAAAGTCTTTTAAATAATTAATTTAATTACTGTCATTTATTGTAATTTTAAAAATAGATCATTTTTAAAAACCTACATAATGATTCAACTGATGTGCGCGGCGCTTGCATATTTTTATTTTCGCGCGGAAAGAAATTAAATGTTTACTTTAAAAAAATTAAGTTATGAAATTTCATATAAATTTAATTCATAATTTTAAATTTTTTACCTTCCAATATTTAAACGATACATTTTTTTAATTTAAGCATTTGATTTTTTTCATTGTATTCTGTGAATTTAGATAAGCACTAGTTTGCAATATTTAATCTGTATTTGTTTCATTTATAATTTCTACGCAATTAATTAATTTTGCATCATGGCCGGTTTATGATGTAATCACATATAGTTAAATAAAAAATTTAAAATTTCTTACATTAGAGATAAACAACAGATTAAGTATTGAAATCTATGTGTTTTTTGTGATGAATATCCAATAGCTGTCTTTTAATTTTTCTAGAGTAAATTTTACTCTGGCGTTTAACCTAACTAAATACATTTCTATTTACATTTTATCTATTGTAAAGCAATACAAATTATTTTTATTTATTTTTGTGTATATTCCCTTTATAATCAATTTAATAATTATTGATAATTTTCCATTTTCTTAAGATCATAATTAAGTATTTATTAAAAATAATCAAAAATCTACAATAATCTTAGTAATCTGATCATGCTGCATTCAATATATTCAGTAAGCTATTTTGCTTATTTTTATTTGTTTTTCATTACTTCATAAAAAATTGATCAAATTATTTCACAATTTCAGTATAATGGCCTTAATATATTTTTGTATTTTAATTTTAATTTATGCGTGTATGTTATATAATATTGTAATGTATACAATTATTAAATAGCCATTTAATAATATGTAACCCATAATGAATACATTAGATAAGAAAATAAATTATTAAATTATTAGGAAAATAATTTGATAATAAACAAATATTAAAGATATGTGTTATTACTTAAAGATATAATACATGTAATTATTGAAATATTAAGTATGTTATATTTTTCATTTTTTTTGGTAATAATTTCAAGTATTCAACCAATTTTATGTATATTATATTACTGAGATTATTGTAGTTATTTTTTATACAAGGAACATTTCTGAACACACAGCATCTATATATTATTAGTATTTTTAGTCTTTACAATAGATAGACATATCAATAACTTTGATTCATCTAGTTGATGAGATTTCGTTAAAAGTTTTCATTGCGCCAATCTACAACAAAAAGTTATCAATATACCCTTCATTGTTTTTCATCTTTCATTTACTCTCCTGCAATTTCTATTAATTTTTATCCAAACTGTTCTCCTGGTTTCAAAAAGTGATGGACAACCCTGCCTTCCCTATTATTGATGGTAAGTAATTAAAACACATTTTTGCCACTTTCTCGATCTGGGAATTTTATCATCTAATAATTATATTTTTATAAAATTAATAATTTAGTCTTAATTTCTTATTTGTATAAAATAAAGTTCATTACATTTAATTCATAAAATCCATTCATTTCAAAAATATTTGATTGCGGGTTTTTGATCGAGAAAGTATTTTTTCAAGGCTGTATTTAGGACTCATTTTAGAGCTAATTTGAAGTATTAAAATTGGTTTACATTTATAATACTATTTGTTCAATTTTAAATTTTACATTTATAATTCACTACAATAAACAGTTATGTGACAATTTTTTACATCTGGATGAATACAGTCTTGAAGTTAAATGTAATATTTAAATTAAATTTCATCTCATAAGTTTCAATGAAATTATATTTTTTCTAAATTCGGAATTCTAATAATAATTTTTTTCGTGAAAGGAACTCTAGTTTTTCCTATACATATATATTAAGAACAAGAAGTGCATACTAATATCATTCGGATTTTTTTTTTAATTTCAGGTACCATCCATCAATTTATCTAGGTCCATGATACGAAAATGTTGTGTATTTAGTTGATGAGGATGTACGGCGAGTGTGTTCCTATTTCCTGAATAGCTACCACCTCATACATTAATAGGTACAAAGTAATTCACACCTCTTAAAATCAAATTTTGTAAACGGGAAATTACACCAAAAGTACTAAATTTATTGGTAACCACTCGCCTCACACTCTCGTAACAATGTTCATGTCAACGGTGTCAATGCCGGTTTTACAAAAAGGGCCAAAAATTTATTTTATTTTTGTTCTAATATCATAATTCTCCATTACTTCTTTGAGAAAATTATGATATTTAAAAATGTTTTGATGAGTATACTATTAGTGTACTTAATAATAAGTTGTCAATAGTCATGATTTTCTCCAATTGAAGTAGGCAAATGTATTAGATGTTAGGATTTTTTTTTTCTTAACAAGTGCATTTTTTGTTTTTGTTTATAGGAATGTGTCAAGGAATGCGAAGTTAATGACGAAGCATGCGCGCTAGTGTACATTTTCTCTCCTAACACTTCTATTGTGTTAAAATATAAAATATAAAGTATGGCTTAAGCGCGTTTAGGTCCCTTTATAAGCATATTACGATTTCAAAAATATCAGAATATTTTTTGGTCGTATTATGTTGCAGCGTAGTTGCGCGTTTTGTCTGTTGGCTGTTAAAATTATTATAAATGCCATTTCTCTCTTAGCTAAAGAAAACTATAAATATAAAATATTTAAACAAGTCTCCCATTTAAAATTATTTTAGCAGCCTTCACAGACAATTTTTAGTCTTTGTTTAGACTGGCATATTACATGTCTTCTTCTGCGCTTTCCCAACTTTTTAAAACTTTTTGGAGAGGAATTTGTACATAACACTTTTTTCAATCTGTTTTCCGTTTACACTTAAACTATAAGACACAGCTATTTCTTATTATTAATTGTTTTTTCTTTTATTCCTTTCCTTGAATTTCCTCTGGGATCCTTCTATATTTTGTATTTACAGTCATGTTATTTGAAAGCAATTGAAACCAGACCTGACTTTGCTGTTGCTTGGAGCAATCTTGGATGTGTATTCAACTCTCTGAATGAAATATGGTTAGCTATTCATCATTTTGAGAAAGCTGTTGCGTTGGATCCTAACTTTTTGGACGCATACATAAATCTTGGAAATGTACTAAAAGAATCAAGAATATTTGATAGGTAAGTAATTCATTATTTTAATTTTATAATATATTATATAGAATTTTGTTAATTGATGTATTAGTTGTGAATTTAATGTTAAGAGAAGTCTGGCATTATAGAAATTAAATTAATTTTAAAAAACGTATGATATTGTTTGTCTAACATAGATACAACAGTATTAATAATTTTACCCAATTACATTTTAAAACTATTCATTTGGTTATTTTAAATATAATAATGTTTTTATTAAGTATTGTTTTTTTAATTAAATAAAAACAACATTAATAGGTAGGTAGTAATAGATACATATTTTTATTTTATAAAACAAATATAATTTAAATTATGTATTTGCACTCAAATGTCCAATGTATAATTCATAGAAATATTAATTGTTTTACATTTTTCTATTTCTCTTGAATTATTTATTTTGTTAGTGATTTATCAAGTCGTGAATAACTAATCTAATTTTATTTTTACGTAAATAAATTTCTATTTTAAATGTATGTATTTTGAGAACCCCTTTTGAACATTTGGCCGTAACCATAGTAACTACTGGTTCTATCCATATATATACAGTTTTTGATATAATACTGACGACTAGCGGAAATTCTATATTATATAATTAATATGCTATGCATAAAGTATTATGTTTCAATTTATTCGTATTATATCTAACGATTCTAAAATTTATTTTTCACTTAATTTTTTGATTTATAATGTACGTATTTATAATTAACATTTTTTGTATAATACAGTCCATATACCTAAAGATAAAAAATAAATAAAAATATAATTACAAATCTACCCTTCCTTATAAATTAATCATTTATAAAAACTACTTAAATACAATTGTTGTATTCATTAGGTACCTATAAAATTTACGTTCCTTGTACTTCAAAAATTAACTAATTGTGTTATACTTGCGTTTATACTTTCATAATTAATATACTCAAACATCAGAAAGGTAAAAAAGTAATTAGAACACCAGATTTTGTTAGTTTTCTTTTGTTGTTATTTAAATAAAAAGTCGAGTCAGTAGTTGTTGAATTCATCAACTAACAGAAAAAGATTAATTGTATACAAAATGTTAAGTTTTTCTTTTTTTATTACTATTTTTTGTTGTCAAAAGAGTATAATTTAAACTTTTGCAGAGTTAATAAGAGTTAAATAAGTGATATAAAAGTGAATAGTTATGCATTTTCTTATTATTATAAAACCTTATGATATCTAGATTTTAGATTGTATGGAAGTATGAAAATCTATGCGTGTTCCTATAATATCATATTATTCACTTATAAAAATATTAACAAAATAAACTATAGTATTCCGTAATAATCAATATTTGAGTATTAATTTATTTTACAAGGAAAAACTAGGGGTATCAATGAGCATGCTTAGTGAATTATCCTGTACATCGGGATTATTTACTTTATATAATTACGATGGTTATTTATTAATGCGTACTTTAGGGATAATGAAGTTTTTATGATTTATTTTCAAAACAATTGCAAGCGTGCTTTTTAGTAAGTTTTCCTCTTATAGGATATAATATATTGTATTATGTTATACTATATTATATTTAAGTGTTGGTAAAATAAGAACAGATTATTATCACAATCGATGATCTTATTGTTTATAATTTCTAGTTTAATTTTAGCGAAAGTGCCACTAATTTAAATAATATATTGTAGTATAGGTACGATTATAGTTTAAATGCTACCAATGTTGACTTCATTTTTTCTCATCGTATTCATATTAATACGCACCATACATCATAAAAAGAACCATACAAATAATTAAAATAAAATTAGTGAGGTACTTACATCAGATAGTAACTGAAAATTTAGTTTAATTGACAATAAAAAAAATAGCGATATAGGTACTCAAGAATAATCAATATTTTTTATCCTGTCTAAACATAAATTCGTTCAGACGATTGTGCTTATATTATTTTATACGTATAAATACAATACGATCGTCGTATCGCTGAGGGTAATGGCGCTGGTAATTATTTATATTTTGAATCGCGCATGTCGGTACTTTTGTCAGTGTGAAATTGCGTTTGAGGTGAATAAGGTTTTATCATTTTACTTGGTTATCTTGGGCGTTTATACGCCCTAATCCATCGTAGCAATTTGAATAAATTTCATTATTATAACAAACTGTTCCGTATTATATTTTTATTTATCGTTAGTGAAATCCGATTAGCAATAATATCCGCGTACCTATATAGACTAATATTTCATTGGTGACACTTTTGCTTAAAATCTACAATTCAAACTACCCATTTAAATCTGTAATAATTATTATTCTATGTGTAATAAGTATGAAATTTTCACTTTTAATTTGTTTCTATAAAAAAGTCATCGTTCAACCGTATGTTACATGATAATATTGCACATTGTGTGTAAACTTGTGCTGCTCGAAATATGTTTGCGCAATACGCGTATAGGGTTGGTTTTATCCCGCTGTCGCAACAACGACTGCTGCGGGCTTCATAGTTCATTGTGGATGGCGAAGCAATTTTCTCGTCTAAAAACGACGGGATTGTTGTATGTGCCACGATCGCAATATTATGAATTTCATTTTATACCCGTCGGACGGTTTACACGATATTATATTTTATATATCGCCGTGTGTAAAATGCGGATTTCGCTTGTACTTAAGGATTTCTGCAGTATATATATGTAATTTAAAACGCGTCGAGACAGCGACCGGAGGCTGTGACGACGATAAAAAATATACGTTATTATTATTATTATGTATTGAATGCGAAATGGTCGGCGAGCGGTATGGAGGAGGAGGAGGAGGAGCAGAGAATAAATAAAAATCTCCACACCGGTGATCGAACCGCCGCGTCCCGTCCCGTCGTCGTCCTACCTCTCGAGCACGCCCGCGTGTGACGGACCCTTCGACATGAGCTTTGCGTCCTCCGCGCGATATATACATATTATAATATTATAATTCGGGTGTATATAGGTATATATTTTACGACATGTCGTCATGGCGACCGTGTCTGCGGCTGAGCACGGCGCGCCACCGTCGCGGCCGCCTGTTGCTCGGCGCACTCGCTGTCATGTCTCGTCGCGCACGGCCGTATTGCGTCCGTCGTATAATCACCAAGTCGGCGCCGCGTCTGTCCGTGGCCGCAGTCGCGAGTCGCGCGTGCCTTATCCTACGCTCGCGGCCGTCGCGGCGGCCGCTCGCGTACCACGCGATTTATAGCCGTGTTTTTCTCTCGCCGGACACTCGCGAAGGCCGCCGTTCGGCTTTTTGGCGAGCGCCGTACAAATACATAATATTATAACGTACGCGTCGTCGCGGCGTGCACGTCCGTCGCGTTCTCCGTCCGTCCCGACAATAGACCTCGTCCCGCGCGATGGACTACCAGTGCATCGTCGTGTACACCATCATAACGATACTTCCGCCCGACGAGCAGCGGAAGTACGACGAGTTGCGGCTGTCCGCTGCTCTCGGCCCGGCCGACGGATGTCTGGGCGTCGTTAAACGGTGGATAAAAAGGTACGCGGCATTAAACGTGATATGATATGATATGATATATGTATAATATATTATTATAATCGTCATGGTCGTTATAGCATAATAATGATAATACACAACGCAGTAACGCATACGCGCATTAATCACTGCCTCCGTGATGGAAGTTTGACGCCTTTCGGGGCGAATAAGGGTCGGTGGTCGGGTCGTCCCCGTGTTCCTGCAGGGGGTGGTGGGGCTCTTGCTGAGGAATAAGACGCGCGTCATTCATATTATATTATTGTATACTTCCGATCCGCAGTAAAAATAAAATACGATTTAATTGTTTGTATAAGGCGTGAGGTGTACAACGCTATCACTATATCATACTATATTATATTCCGGAAGGAGAAGTCTGCAGGGTTAAATATTACACTTGTAGTAGAGACAGTATAGAGTTCAGAACAGTTCTTTCGAGTGTTCGTAGCATGATATTGGCGGTTGGCGTGTACTTGGGTGGGTTAGGTGTACCGCACCTATTTATATATGTCGCAGTAAGTTGTAAATTATACTCGATTTTAATTAATACTGCAGAAGCAGCCCCTATTTCTCTCTTCCGATTACTTAATCCTCCTAATTAAAATACTGGCGACGTCTGGATGATGGGTTTCGGACGACGGGGATGAGCGGGGGACGGAAGAGACGGACGTTAGTTGACTAGACGTTTACGAGATAATAATATTAAAACCCTTAACATCGGCTATATAACGTTGTACGCATTGCGTTGTTCGGTCAAACGTTCAAACGATTATAATAGTGGTGTCACATTTTATTTTTCAGTCTCAAGCTTGGTGAATTGAACTAAAATCCGAAAAACGGCGAGAAAATATAATTATATCGCGATTTTAATTTCCTCGTCTCGACCCGTCATCACTTAGCGAACCGTGGAAAGAATGAAATTGATTTATTTTTGAAGGGTTTCGCCTAGTCACTATTGCAGAGGCAAGGACCTATACACTTGAAACACACACACACACACACACACACACACACACTTATACGTATCTACAGTTTATTATACCTTTGGCGTCGTTGGTCTTTTGTCCCGAGGGAAAAGCCCCCGCTGCAGGACTTGTGCGGCTACTGTGTAGTATGTAGTTGTTGTGTCGGTGACATTAACGATCCCCGCCGCCTGTGGTCATCTTCGTCGAACCTTCGTGCGTGCATGCACGTGCGTCCCGTTTTCCAAACAATATTGCACGTCATATCGAATGAATCGCCTGCAGCCGTTTTTTATATTATGTTTTATTTTTTCGTAATGAAATGTGTATATATGTATGTATAAAAGCAATCATTTTCGATAATAACTTTCCGTTCGCGAAATTCATTTATTAATATTTCCAGAAGAGTTTCACGAACTTTGATATATACCCCCGCGTGTAGCACTGCGGGGTACGACTTGCTTCGGTGGTGGTGGTGGGATTTTACTTGTAACTTCCGATTAATAGATTAAAACTTTAAATAGAAGGTAGCGGCGGTGTGTTCTTGTTTACTGTTTTATTCATGACTTGTGCAGGATCAAAAGTTTTCAAAACCATAAATTTATAATTATATATACATACATAAAATAAACATAATGTTAATTTAGTTGAGTCACTCACCGTTGTAACGTTTTGAATTTCGTTAACACTGTCTGGACACGCGCCAGGATTTTATCTAAATATAAACTTTTTGGAAAACGTTATTCCTCTCTTTTAACGATGTACCTATATGTCCTATATAATATAGGAATACTGAAAAGTAATGTGTACATGAGTCCAAGGTTATGTGGTATTGCGCGTATGCTGTAGAAGTATTTTTATTCGCGAAGTACTGTTCTACGAAATGTGTATAGTATTACCCTTTATATTACTAAAAGGATTACATCAAATGCGTATTAAGCTATTATAACGCTTGTCCTGTTTCAAACAACTACTACAATGATCATTTAAACAGAATTAGCGTCATATTATAAATGAGCTCCTCTATACAATTGTTTTTTTAAGTATTAATATTCGCTTAATATGTCTGGACAAAGAGAGTGACTTGTATACGTATTTGTTTTTAACATCCTAAAACATACGTCCCTATTTTTAACGATGTAAACTTCTCTCTTTTATTTTTTATTTTTGATAATTCATTCCCATTTTCAACAAGGTTGTTACCTTCTTTGAAAAATTTTATTAACATTTTGGTTTTTTTTCATCAGATATTTTTTTACTATTCATGATTTATTTAATAGTTCCATTAACTATATTGGTTATAAATTATAATTCATCAATTATTTCGTATTGTGTCTGTAAATATTATCTGTCATGTGCAAAATAGTACTTGTTAAAGCATTGAATTTCTTTTTTTCTATTCACCGTTTATAAATGAAATGAAATATACATAATACTATCAATTTTGCATAAACCCCGAGGGAATAAACTAATATATATGTATCGAACAATAATTTCTCAAATTCTCTGGCAGTCTGAAGGTTACGATTTTGATTATGTTATTTTTCCACGTGTTACAAAAATACATTTTATTGATTTATTGATAATTAATACTTGTATTTGGTTTTTGAATTGACGGATCAATGCAATTTGTCGAGTTTGTTCTTATTTAAAATTTTAATTCTACTAATATTCGATTTAAATCAAAGTACTAGTTGGTAAATGCACAAAATATATTATTGAAATGTAAGCATTTTATATTTTTAACATTACATTCTATAGACACTATAGTGTCCATATAAGATATTATTCTAATGCATATACTAGCAAATTTCATAAGTGCAGTTGATTATAAATTTAATTAATTAGGATAAATGTATTAATCATAATTCATAATTAATCTTTTCAATTGAAAATAACTTTATTTTATAACAGTACTAACGAATACAAATTTGTTAATTTTAAAAATCATCTAGTAAATATGCTATCACTATTCAACATTCATTCGTGCCTTTATATCAATATTCTACTTTGTTGAGTAAGATACATCCTTAGAATTAGGTCCATTATTAGTTCATTAGTTATATTACTATTTTGATTTATGTATATATATTAATATATTCTCCATTAATATAATCTGTGATACTATTTTACTGTTTAGTATATTGCATAAACTATAAACCATATAACTTGTACCATTTGTACCAAGTATAGTATACGCTATAAACAATATAACGATTACAAGGATGAGGTTTTTATTATTATACAATATATTGACATAAAGTCATATTTTTATTTCTATTCTCATTGCCTCTGAGTTATTATATATACAGTTTTATATTTCGTTATTAAAATTCAATATTCTTGAGTTATTTTCTTTTGACAATAAAATATAATTTACTAGTAGAAGGTATTAATATACCTAACTAAACACTGGCTCATGAATTCTGAATAATATTTTATATCAAATAATGTAGAAAATTGACAGTTTGCTTACTTAGGACTTTCTTATAATAATTTTCTTCTGGTTTCCATTCTTTGTATAATGTACTTGCAATGTAGTTAAACTTTTCAACATTTATAATATCTTATGCATCATTTTATATTTTTATTTTATTTATAGATAAAAATATTATCTAAAACGTAAATTTATATACTATATGAAATCGATAGATTTTCGTGTAAAAACCAACTTAAATATTCACAAATCCGTAACATTATCGTTAAATTGTTCGTGTTTTTCAATGATTGCGTGTTTATTGAACTAAACTAAAACATTTCAATTATAATCATTTATAGATAACATAAAAATATCAAGCATTAATTGTGTTTACGGAAATCGATATAATATACGTAGTTTAAAGTTATTTGTTTTATCCGTTAAAGCTTAGAATATAAAAAATGTACTTGTCGTTTTTATATTTTGTCTTTATTTACTCAGCAGTTAATTGACTTGATTTCTTAATAATTCTTAAAGATTTTCGTATTTATTTAAATCGAGCTTTTTAAAACAGATTATTTTTTGTGATTTTTCTATAATAATATGCTGTAAGTAATATTATATACAAATTTTGTGTTTATTTAGTTACCTACTAAAACTGTAGTTGTATAATATTTATTATTATTATTTTATAGTTTATTTCTGTTTCGGTTATTTAAACAGTACACTGTGTTGGTATGTTAAATGCTTTATTTGTGTCGAATATGAGTATCAGTCTTTAGATTGTATGGGAATGTGCGAATATATAAAGTAAATACAATTCTTTTTTTTGTAAACACTTTTATTTAGACATGGAGTTCAAGTATAATGTTAAACACATAATTTTTGAAATACCAAATACTTTGGATGATTTAAAAACTTATAAAGTAAACAGTAAAAAATAAATTAAAATGACAGTTCTGTTTAGTGTCAATCATAAACTAAAAATACCAATAAATTACTTTTAAATATAAAAATAATGCAATCGAGTTTAACGTCAAAATATGACTTAAATGTTATCGGTAGAAAATTACCAAGAATATTGGTAAAATAAAATAATAAAATATAAAAAAAAGTAATTTATTTGAATTTAGGTACTAACAAAAAATAAATTCTATTTTATTTAGGTATGATTGATAAATAAATTTAATTTTATGATTTTCAGTAGTATCATCATTGAATAAGTAGTATCTATTTAAAATCAATTAAACATCGTGTTTAACTTAAACATAAATTATTATATAGTTTGTATACTGAATATATATTATTATAACTTATTATAACTATTTTGCAAAATCCTATAGTATATAATTATTCCAACATAAAACGAATAGCTAATAAAGTAATAATATTGCAATTTTGTATCGATGTGTAGTCTTTTCAAATATATTTTTTTGAAATTATGATTTAATAAGTTTATTTATCTATTTTTATGTTGACAAAGTCTTACAAATTGTTGTTGTCAAATATTAATTTGTTGGTTAAAAATTGTGTTATGAAAAAACTACAAGAGTAGACTATCTAAGTAGTATTAATGTTAATTAATAATTACGGATGTATAATAAATGTTAGTTACTCTCAATAAATCATACTTCCACGCAGGCACCGTACAGCACCTGAATGTTACTTCTACAAGTTTATTAATTCAATTAATTTCATTTCGAAGTAATAATAAATTTTATTTAGGTGTGGTTTATATAATATTATTCCGTGAAAGTATATATAATATATTATAAACTGATTCAGCTTATAATATTATACATATTATAAGGATACAGACTGTGCCTATAATTTTATTCAAAACTCCGATCCTTTGCTTAAAACTTAAGATGTTAGAATAATGCAAATCTTAACTAGAACGATTTAAAAAAAATATTTTTTAACATAAATTACTATAAATTATAATAAGTTCGATGTTTGAGACCGGCATGATTTAAAAAAATGAAATTGGTAATAAACCAACAACGTAAAAGAGTTTCTTGGTTATGATTTTTACTAAACCGTTTTGTTATTTATTTATTTATTTGTTATTTTTTGACTTGTTTTTAACGCTTACTGCCGTTGAAAGTAGTTTCGTTCGTGACACTACGCGTGTTCCACTTCTCGACGTTTCGTCTTTTCCGATGAATTTATCGACTTTATATCATGTGATCGGATGAAATTAAATTCGCTTTGTTGTCGTCGTCTTCAGCGGGGCAATATCGACCCTCCCTCAAGACTATATATAACCTATATAGACCTACATAACAGCAGCGTGTGTACGACTGCAGGGAATTCTGTTCCTGACAATCGAGACTCGCACGCATAAATGCACAGTATACAATATTATTACACACCGACAACAATATTCCGCCCCCATTAGGCCCGTCAACTATATTATATACGAAGTCGTTGTCGTTCGGCTACATTAAGCGCGTTGGCTTTTGTGTATTGAGTGACGGGGCACCACCGTCGTCTTTCCAGGCCGGGTAAATTAAACTTCGCGTGACTTAGTAAAACTATGGGATTTATACCTTAATATTCGGTATGCACACACATGTTGTCTGTATACGGAATAATCGATTTGAGGTTATCATAATGTGACGCAAAAAAAATTTTTGTTCTACTTTTTACGTATAGATGAGTGGAATAATATAGACTATAGACCATTATATTAAAACTTTACTCCGATAGCCATCTCACTTCTAAACACATACCTAATACCTATGGAATATAGATAAACAAAAAATCTTATTTTGAACACATAATATTATAATAATATAATATACCTAATTGTTGGTATATTAAATAGTAAATGTTTTTACTATTTCATATTTTAAATATCAATAAATTATTTTAAAAACCCTAAAATAGATGAAAAAATTTGTATATGATTGCAATACTGAAATGGATCGTTCCATATGAATGATATGATGATATAAACCATACGTATGTTATCAGGGTAAACTGATGTGTACGAGTATGTTTAACATTGTTTTATAATCTCTCTAAGGGGGTAATACGTAGGTATAGCTCTTATAGATGAAAGAATCAAGTGAATAAGAACATGTGACGTATTGAAGATTATTTAAATTTACGACTTAATAGGCAACACTTGTTTTAAACCTTTTTCCTGACAATCGAAGTGCGCGTGTTAGATGTTATTTATTTTATTTTTCTTCCTATTTTAAAAATCATATATTTTTTTTGTCGTTGTTTCATCTTGAAATTATTTATCTTTATTTTGGTACGAATGATTGACGATTTTCAAAGAAAAGTAGAACTCGAGTATATCACATATAACAGAATAAAAGTATTTTTGTGTATGTTTTCGGTAAAGGAATTGATATAATTTATACTAACGTCAATATTATACACACACGCACGCACATACAACACACAGACACAGACACACGCACACGCACTCTCATATATACACTATACAGTTGTATGTATATGTGAATTCTTTATTGTATAGAAGTATATTACGTACTGTACTTTTGTTTCATGGGTTTTTGTATCCAGTACTTTTACATTTTGCAGTGTTTTATTATACTTTTTTCTGTATGCATATATTAAATAATATTATATTATGTACATCACATTAGTTTTTTATTCATTAAAGATTTTATTTTGAAAATGACCAAAATGATAGTTAAAATTGTAGAAAATTACATCAATAAACTATCACTTATGATTAAATTATATTGAAATATTTTTAAAGCAACTGCTTCTTCTACTTAAAGATTTTGAATGTAATTATAGAATTTGATTTTAGGTCTGTATCTGCTTATCTTCGGGCACTGGCATTGAGCCCAAATAATGCTGTTGTTCATGGAAATTTGGCTTGTGTTTATTATGAACAAGGGTGAGTATAAAATAAAAATTTGTTCATTTCTCAAAAATATAACATTCTTAATTTTTTTTTTTATTATTGTTTAGACTTATTGATTTAGCTATTGATACATATCGACGTGCTATAGAGCTGCAACCCAACTTTCCTGATGCCTATTGCAATTTGGCTAATGCTTTAAAAGAAAAAGGACAGGTATGTTACAAATTGTTTTCTAAATTTTACTCTGGCTTGATTAATATGTTATTTATTATAGGTCGTTGATGCTGAAGAATGCTACAATACAGCTTTGAAGCTATGTCCAACACACGCAGATTCTCTGAACAATTTGGCCAATATAAAACGAGAACAAGGTTACATAGAAGAGGCGACTCGATTGTATTTGAAAGCTCTGGAAGTTTTTCCCGAGTTCGCTGCTGCTCATTCCAATTTGGCGTCTGTTCTTCAACAACAAGGCAAATTAACCGAAGCCTTAAACCATTACCAAGAAGCCATTCGTATTCAGCCTACATTCGCAGATGCCTACTCAAACATGGGAAACACTCTCAAAGAAATGCAAGATATACAGAATGCTCTACAATGTTATTCAAGAGCTATACAGATAAACCCTGCTTTTGCTGATGCTCACAGTAATTTGGCTTCTATTCATAAGGATTCTGGAAATATTCCAGAAGCTATTGCCTCCTATAGAACTGCTTTGAGGTTAAAACCAGACTTTCCTGATGCTTATTGTAATCTTGCTCATTGCTTACAAATTGTATGTGACTGGACTGATTATGAATCTCGTATGAAGAAATTGGTTAGCATTGTTGCTGAACAATTAGAGAAAAACCGTCTGCCATCTGTCCATCCTCATCATTCTATGCTGTACCCATTATCTCATAACTTTCGTAAGGCGATTGCTGGACGACATGCGGCTTTGTGTTTGGAAAAAATTCAAGTTTTGCACAAACCTCCATACAATTATACCAAAGAATTAGCTCCTGGCAATCGCTTACGTATTGGATATGTGTCATCAGATTTTGGAAATCACCCTACTTCACATTTAATGCAATCCATACCAGGTCTTCACAACAAAGATAAAGTCGAAATATTCTGTTATGCTCTATCAACAGATGATACTACTACGTTCAGATCAAAAATCGCTAGAGAAGCAGAGCATTTTATTGATTTATCAAACGTAAGAACTAAAATCATCTGAACTACATTTATATTTTGTAAACTTTAAATAGTATTCTATGATTTTTATGTTAACCATATTTTTCTATTATAGATACCTTGTAATGGAAAAGCTGCTGATAAGATAAATAGTGATGGTATTCACATTTTAGTGAATATGAATGGATATACAAAAGGTGCAAGAAATGAAATATTTGCGCTGCGTCCTGCTCCAATTCAAGTAAATTGATTTTTATTATTTATTATTAAGGTTAAACAAATTAAATTGTATGGGATGATAAAACTTATGAATTATAAAATTGTACAAGATGGGGACATATTCTGTAATTACTATATTAAATTAATTTTTAGGTTATGTGGCTTGGTTATCCAGGCACAAGTGGAGCTCCCTTTATGGACTACTTGATTACTGATATGGTTACATCACCTATTGAACTTGCATCTCAGTACAGTGAAAAATTGGCGTATATGCCACATACATATTTTGTTGGTGATCACAAACAAATGTTCCCTCACTTGAGTGAGCGAATTATTTTATGTGATAAAGTTACTTGTAGAAAAGACATGGCTGACAATGTGGCAGTTATAAATGCTGCAGATTTATCACCAATTATTGAAAATACTAATGTAACAGAAATAAAACAAGTAATCATGTCTGAAATCACTGATTCAAAATTGACTAGACCTGTTGAGGTTAATTTTAAAATAGCTGAGTTGCCAACTACTACACCTATTGAGGTAATTTAAATTTACAAAACAAACTGTGAAATGTTTTATTTAAACATAATATTTGTTTCATTATTAGACTATGATTGCTTCTGGACAAGCTCAAACTTCAGTAAATGGAGTTGTATTACAAAATGGATTAGCAACTAACTGTGGCAATAATAAAGCAGCCACTGGAGAAGAAGTGCCACAAAATATTGTTATAACTACACGCCAGCAGTATTGTTTGCCCGAAGACGCCGTGGTCTATTGCAATTTTAATCAGTTGTACAAAATAGATCCAAACACTCTACTTATGTGGGTTAATGTAAGGAGAACATTTACTTATTTTTATTTTGTACTCTTTGTTTTGTATTTTAACATTTTTTGTGTTTAGATTTTAAAAGCTGTACCCAATTCTGTATTATGGTTGCTCCGTTTCCCAGCAGTTGGTGAAACCCATATTCAAAGCACAGCCGCCAGTCTGGGCATTGAACCTGGCCGTATATTGTTTAGTAATGTAGCTGCAAAAGAAGAACATGTGCGCAGGGGACAATTAGCTGATGTATGCTTAGACACTCCTCTCTGTAATGGTCACACTACCAGTATGGACGTTCTATGGACAGGCACGCCTGTTGTTACCTTGCCAGGTATTATAAATCATAATTTATAGTTTTATTGATACATTTTTAATAATTTTAAATGTATAGGAGAGACATTAGCATCTAGAGTAGCTGCATCACAATTGGCAACTCTTGGATGTCCTGAACTCATTGCACGAACTAGAGAGGAATATCAAGATATTGCTATCAGATTAGGAACTGATAAGGAATAGTGAGTGTTATTTCATTAATATTATTTCGATAAATATTATATATTTGTATTAATATTTTTATGATTATTTTAATAATAATTATCTTTTTCAGTCTGAAAACTATGAGAGCAGAAGTCTGGCGAGCACGGTCCGAAAGTCCATTGTTTAATTGTTCAATATACACAAATGGCCTGGAAAGGCTGTATAGAGCAATGTGGGATAAGCATCACAAAGGGGAAAAGCCTGATCATATACTTTCTCTAGAAAATTATTAAACATATTGTAAGTATAATTTAAGATTTGTATTCAAATGATTTAATAGTTATTACCTTCTTGGAGTTATTATTTTTAAATCGAATAGGTTGATTAGTAAACTCATAAATGATGCGAGAAGTTAATATCATAAGCTAATGATTGGAATGTTATTATTATGGAATTGATTTATCAAATAAGTGTATTAATAGAAATATTTAATTATAATTTTTTAATAATATTATGTATTTATCAAATTATTGAAAATATCAATGATTAAAATACAATATTGATGCGAGAAGTGGATTGATTCCATGTGATTTAATTTGTAACCAAATGAGAAAAATAAATATTCAATAATTATTATAATTTATACAATATTAATATGTATAGTATAGTATAAATTTCAATAGTATAGTTTCTAGAAATATATATTAAATAGATTCAATAGCACTTATAATTTTATAAAAAAAAACTCTTAAATTTGATAATAAGTCAATTAATTATTAATTGATTGATATATGGTTTTGAAAAACACTAATTTGCTGTGTTTGTAGTACTAGTAAAATATGTTGTGTAGGTATAGTCTGTTAAGCGGTATCTTTCCTGAGACCAGTTTTTGTCAGTAATGATCAGATGTTTTCTCCACTAAAACTCAAAATTGAATGTGTTGAATATTCAATATATTAATGATTATTAAAGAAAAAATACATTTCGATGCGAGAAGTGGAATGATTAAATAATTTTGATTAAAATAATTGTATAATGAAATGTATTGAATAGCAATTCTAATCTATTTAAACAGATGACAGTTTATGATTAAAAACTTAAGCGATGCAAGTAGTGGAATGATAATTCAAATGAATTAAAATTAAAACTATGAATACCTGTTAGAGTAGAGAAAAACTCAAATGCCCCTTTAAGTTTCAGAAAATGAAGTATAAAATCTAAATTATTGTTTTTAGTTTAGTGTTTAGTCAATAGTTAAATAAATAGCATGTTACTGTTAAACTTACATATTAAGTCATGAATGTTAAAGTGTCAATTAGTTTTAAATTATTAGTAATTACTAATTAAATATTAAATTGTTTTAAGTTATACATAATTTATTATAATATTCAATACATTAATGATTATTAAAAAAAAATACATTTCGATGCGAGAAGTGGAATGATTATATAATGTTGATTAAAATAATTTTATAATGAAATGTATTGAATAATATTATATAATAATAATATATTTCTGTTAAACACAACAGATGACAGTTTATGATTAAAAACTTAAACGATGCAAGTAGTGGAATGATAATTCAAATGAATTAAAATTAAAATTATGAAATCTGTTAATTGTTTATGTTTTATAAAATTCAGAAAAAAAAATAATAAAATATCTTAATAATAGTTTTTTTCTTAGTTTAATAATTAAATAATTACCGTTTTATACATGTTCATTAGATGATACATGTTAAAGTTTCCATTAATACTTAAGTACTTAAGTTACAATACTTAGGTATTAAGAGAGGAATTAACTATTAGGAAAGATTTTACTGTAATTTATTATGATTCGATTCATTAATGATTATTATAAAAAAAAATACATTTCGATGCGAGAAGTGGAATGATTAAATAATTTTGATTAAAATAATTGTATAATGAAATGTATTGAATAGCAATTCTAGTCTATTTAAACAGATGACAGTTTATGATTAAAAACTTAAGCGATGCAAGTAGTGGAATGATAATTCAAATGAATTAAAATTAAAATTATGAAATCTGTTAAATGTTTGTTTTATAAATTTCAGAAATAAATTAATATCTTAATTATTATTTATTTTTAGCTTGATAGTTAATTAATTTCCATGTTAGACATATATTTTAAGGTTTCCATTAATACTTAAAAATAAGTAACAATACTTAGGTATAAAGGAAGGAATTAACTATCAGGAAAGATTATACTATAATTTATTATCACTCAATTCATTAATGATTATTATAAGAAAAAATACATTTCGATGCGAGAAGTGGAATGATTATATAATGTTGATTAAAATAATTTTATAATGAAATGTTTTGAATAATATTATATAATAATAATAATATATTTCTGGTATACACAACAGATGACAGTTTATGATTAAAAACTTTAGCGATGCAAGTAGTGGAATGATAATTCAAATGAATTAAAATTAAAATTATGAAATCTGTGAGTATGAGGTAAAAGTTTTATCTTAAATTTTGGAATAAAATTAAATAACTTAATCATAATTTCTTTTATCTTATTCAATAGTTTAATAATAAATGTTTTATATATTTTAATTGTAAATACTTAAAATGAATTTTTAAAAGCCTATTAATATTAATATTTTAGGAACT